>NC_060281.1:86569803-86930709 GCF_021613505.1 Equus quagga | reverse complement strand
GGGGGGCCGGGGGAACTGCCAGGTGAGGAGTGATGGTTGGGAGGAAGTGGGGTCCTTCTTTCCTCCTGCCGGTTGAGTTGAGGTGTGGCTTGAGCACTCCCAGACCTTATCCCAGCAGTGCCCTGACTTGTCAGGGGACCTTAGCAAGTCCTTCCCTATCTGTGCCTCAGTGTCCTCAGATGTGAAATCTGGGGGTTAGGGAACTTGGGTCTGGAGCATGGGACATATGGGTGCTTGGATGGGGAGGGTGGCCTTTCAGGAGTCTGCCCTGGTGTGTCCAGCTTCTCTTGCCAGGTGGGTCTAGAAGGGTCGTGATAATAATCAGAGGTGTGTGCAGAGGGCATTGCATGCCTCATCCCATTTGATCCTCACAGAAAACCCATGGGAGGGCAAATATCCCCATTTTTTTGGAAACTGAGGCTCAGAGAGGGGAAGTCACTTGCCCAAGGCTGCCCAGTTGGGGAGTAGTGGAGCTGGGATTTATAGCCAGAGCTTCTCAGTCTCTCCAGGAATGGAGAGGTGGGTGAGCCAATCCGGGTCATAGTGCACAGCAAGTGCTCTGCGCCTTTTTAAAAACATTACGGTCATGGGTCACTTAACAGGGATGTGTCCTGAGAAATGCATTGTTAGGTAATTTCATCGTTGTATGAACATCATAGAGTGTACTGAAAGGGAACAAAATTTGCCACCCCAAAATGTGTCTCTTTAACATGAGGATTAGTTTAGGCTGATGATTTTTAGGAAACAAAAGACTCAAAATTTTTCTTGTCGCTTCCCCTTTAACTGCCTAAAAGAATTCAGACAAAAAACCCATCTCAGGAAGCGAGCTCTCACCTTAGCATAACACAACTTGGGCGGTGGACAGGGAAGATCCTCGAAAAGCCTGTTTGTTGGGCTTCCCTTGGTGTTCTGTTTCTGTGTCGCCAAACACTTGTTTTCCAATCGTTTGCTCCTTTTCGCCTGTGAATTGTCTTCCTTCCCTTTGAGGTCCCTGATTCTGCCTCCCCAGGCATCTGCTTTTGTCTTTAGCTGAGGATGGTATTTAAGGTGAGGACTGTGGCCATTTTGGTGAGTTACTTGGTTTTCCTGGGTTTCTCCCGTGTATACTTGTTTTCAAACTTTTGTTTGGTTTTCTCCTGTTAGTCTGTCTCATGTCAGTTTAATTCTTAGGCCAGCCAGAAGAACCTAGAAGGGTAGAGGAGAATTTCTTCCTCCCCTACATACATTACTTGCACAAACCCAGATGGTATAGCCCACTACACACCTAGGCTGTGTGCTACTAATCTTATGGGACCACTGACATATATGTGGTCCGTCATTGACTGAAACATCATTATGTGGCACCTGACTGTATGTTGTTGCATATTTTTATGCAAACAAGTGCATGACATTCCTTTAAAAAACATTTCAGTCATGCTAGAAGGTACAGAGAATGATATTGCCAAGTCTTACATGCTCATCTCTGGGGTTCCCAGTAATTTTGGAGCTAATGAAGTGACTGACTTCTGTTTCGCCTCTCTGCTTTGAGGTGACTCAAATCTGCCATCAGGAGGGGTGGTGATTTTGCCTGGACAAGGCAGTATAGCAGGAAGAGCTATGGGTCTGCTCCCAGTTCTGACTTTGCCATTTAGCCCCTCCAAAAGTTTCTGAGCCTCTGTTCCCCCACGTGTCACATGGACTAGTAGGTGACACTGGGAGGGTCTGTTGAGGTCGCAGGTATGGTTGCCCTTTGAAACAGTAGAGATAGGTGACCCTGCAAGATTGAAAAATGCTTTCTGAATTATCAAAGAACATTGCCCTCTTCTCAGTCAACTGCCAGGTGTGGGACCCAGCAGGCCACTGCTCCCCAGTCAAGGGGGCAGTAGGAGCAAGATGCCAGGGCTGGCAGTTTTGGAGGTGGTCCTGCAAGTCAGCAAGTTGGGGTCCCACTGAAATGCCCCTCTGGGTGGTCCTCCCCATCTTTACTCCAGCACCCTGCTCCAGAGGGGCTCCGAGTAAGGAAGCTTCTGGATCCATGCAAGTCATTGCCCCAGTGCTCCTGGATCGAGGGCCAGTCTCTGCCATCTGCACCTTCAACTGGGCAGCCCACACTTCCCAGCTTCTTCTCCATCTCGGGCCCCTGCTGCCTCTTCCCTACTCAAGATACTGAGCTTCAGAGAGGGTAACATGCCTGCCATGGTCACCCAGCAAGGTGGGGCATGCTTCAGACTAGCTGCTCTTCTCTCCTTCTCCAGACAGACTGCAGTTTTTCAAAATGGAAATATCTTTATTTTTTATTTTAATTTTTTCCCAAAGTAATACAGACTCTTTGTAAAACAAAATTATATATGTGTGTATATATGTGTACAATTCTATGTGTGTGTATTTTTCACTTAATTATTATTGTGGACATCATTTTAATGAGTATATAATAGACCATGAGGTGAATGTCACATAATATTTTTAACCATCCCCTATTGTTGGACATTTACGTTATTTCTATTTTTCCCTTTGAGGGATAATACCACAATGAACATCTTTGTGACCCATCTCAGATCTCTTGTTAGATTATCTTCTTTGAATAAACTCCCACAGATGGAGTTGCTGGGTCTGAGGATAGACTCTTTTAGAACTGTAATAGTTGCTGTCAAATATGTACTCTGAGCACTGTAGGGAGAGTCTTTCTGCTCCACTTTTAAAGTCTCCTCCAGTGTCCCCATGAGATTCTTTTCCAGCTGTAGGAAGCAGCCCTAGGGCCCCCTCACCCCACCACCTTCTCTCCCAGAGCCCTGTTCCTATGTGTGTACACTCAGCAAACAGCACAGATGCCCTTCATGCAGGGAATGGTTCCTGGGGAGCAGTGGTTCCACAGAATGTTCTGCAGCCAATGGCTTTGGAGGCCCTTTATCTCCTTATAGGGGTGTGCCCCTCCCCGCTCTCACAAGTGCAGGGTTCTTCTCCTTCCTCACCCTCTCCCTGGTGACTCCATTTACTCCTCTGGCCTCAGTTCCCAACTCTGTGCCCATGGCCCCCACCCTCTCTCCCCTGAGATCTCTCTCTTGTGCTCCAGGCAGGGGATCCTACTGCCCTTTGGACATTCTGTGAGCATGTCACACATCTCCCAGACTGAACGTGTCCTAAATTGAACCTGACATCAGCCACCCGACCCCAACACTAAACCTGTCCTTCTCTTAACCTTTCCCACTCAAGGACTACCTCCACGCCCAGCCAGCCAGTCACTCCAGCAGGGAGTCTTTCTGCCCCTCCTCCATACCCAATCACCCACCAAATGCCGTCCATGCCGTGGCCTACAGGTGGCTCCAGTCTATCCCTTGGCCTTCTGCTTGGTCCAGGTCATCTCATACCTGGACAGCTGTAATAACCACCTAGAGGTCTGCCTGCTCCTCCCCCTCCTTCTTCACCCCTACAGTTCATCCAACAGCCAGATGGGCATCCCATCTCCTCACTCCTCTTCGGTAGGCCCTGCCAGGGCTCCCCATTGCCCACAGGATCCAGGCCAGATTCCTTAGCATGCTTCCCGAGGCCCTGCATGTCCTGCCTGCCCCTGCCCCCTTTCTGGCTGTGCCTCTAGTCTTCCCTGCCCACTCAACCTCTGACATGCACACATAGTGGACGCTCTAGCCAGGCTGAACATTTGTTAGTTTCTCAATTGCCCTGGGCCTTTGCACACATTTTTCTCTCTGCCTGGCTCATTCTAGGGTGACAGATGCGTTAGTCAATGCTAGCCGCTGTAACAGACAAGCCCCAAGTTCCGAAAGTCTTAATGCAATGACAGTTTAGCTGTCATTTCATGAAATCCAATTGGGTGCTCAGTGAGCTGTGACGTAGAAACCCAGGCTCCTCCCACCTCATGGCCCTTCCCACCTCGGGATCCTTAGAGACTGCCCCATTCATCCAGCAGACGGGAAAGGAGACCACGGAGAAGGTCCGCCCGCTTAACCTCATCAGCTGCCATTCTGCTCACATTCCATTGGTCAGAATTTAGTCACGTGAGGACACTGAGCTGTAAGGGAGGATGGGAAATGTAGTTTAGCCGTGTACCCAGGGAGAGAAAGGAACAAAGTGCTTTTGGAAATCGGAAAATACACAGCTGCTTCCGCCGCCGGAGCCCCCTACCCGAGGAAGCTTCCGTGACCACGCCCCTCCCACCTCCCAGGCTGGACTAGGGGTTTTCTCCGTGCTCCGGCAAGCCCGGGCCGCCAATGCGTCCTCCATCACAGCACCCGCAGCTATCTGCTCCTCTCTGCTCCGGGCACCGGCATCATAAACCCTAGCGCTGGCCGCGGTGCAGGCGCTCAGTAAATACCCGTGAAACGGATCAATCTAAGGCTCATGTCTAAGGACAAAAAGATGCCCACAATCTAGTGATATGTGGGGGGAAAAAAGTCAAAAACAAAATGTGCCCCAAAAGAGACCCCCTCTCATCATCTTTAAGGATATATAGACGGAAAAAAAATGTGAGGAGGCTTGTGCTAAAGTTTTAAGGGTAGTGACCTCTGGAGATGGAGCTCTTTTCGTTGTTTTCTTTACATTTTTCTGTAATTGCCTGAATTATTTTTCAGTCAGCATGTACTGCTTTTATAATTTAAAAAAAAAAAATTGTTTTCAGTGGAGGGGGAGAACCAGCCAGAGATGTTGTCATTGTTGCTCTGGGAAGAGACCCCTCTCGCAGGGCTGGGGGGGGGGCAGGTTCTGCCATCGACACTCTCTACTCTGGAAAGCTTTGCTTCTCATGGTTCTTCTTTGCTTGCCTTCCCGCCCCACCCATGATCTCACTGGTGCTCAAGAGCCTGACCTCCATTCCCACCTGGATGAGGTTCTTAACCCCCCCTGATACTGGGCTTGTCATTTCTCCTCCTTGGGCCTCGGCTCACTCCTCTATAAAGTAGGGGTGATAACAGGGGCTCCCCATGAGGATTATGAGGGTACGTGTGGCCTGGGAAGTCCTGAGCCTGATACCCGACTCTGTTTGGTCCAGAGTCCACGCTCATAAACCAACATCCCTGCTATTTGATGCCAGCTCCGCCCTGCCTCACCTCCAGATATCTATCTTCAAGCTATCTCAGCGCAGAAAAATAAAACAACTCTACCCCATGCCCTGCCCCTGATCAGCACTCAGACAGGTTGGAACTCTGAGCCCCCTGGAGTCGTTTAAGTTCTGGTGTCTCATGGATGTTTGGGGGGCTGCTCCCGGGCTGAGTGGGGTTCTGGGGGAAAGGGCTCTCAGAACAAAGTGTCAGATGCTTGCTGCTCCCTGGGCAGAGGTGGCAACTGCTCAACCCATGAAAGTGTTCTGGTGTGTCATAAATGATGATCACAATAATGACTACTATTAATTGACGGGGACACTGGATCCGTAGAGCCCTGTGCCTCAGCCATGGTGGGGGCTCTGGGCATCAGTGCTGTAGGAAGGATTGGGGGGGGGGCTTTTCTGGGCCCCCTCTGTTCATGGGCAAGGCTGAGAGAGGACAGAGCCGAACCCAGCTAAAAGCAGTCTGCCAGAGATTCCAGTGCCTGGGCTGAGCCCGAGGGCCCCTGGGGTTTAGGACCAGAGCCCCTAGAACTGCCTCTTCCTGCAGAGACCTTGGGAAGGATGGGCATCTCTAATCGACCCAAATCCCTCAAGGCTGGTCCAGGGTGTCCTGTGCCGCCAGCCCTCACACAGGAGTGGAGGCAGGATAGCAGGATCCCATACTTTACCTCCTTGGTGAAGGACTTGGAACTCGGAGAGGTGAAATCTCATCAGACTCGTCCTCCCAGCCCTGGTCAGGTGCTCCACCTCCAGGAGGCCTTCCAGGTTGCTCGCTCTCTGGGCTCCCACAGATTTAGACAAACCTGGGTCTCTGGTTGTGTCTCAGCATCTTTAAGCCCTGGAGTTTGGCAAGTCCGTTTTTGGACTCTGTCTGCCCTCTGCTAACTGTGTGACCTTGGACAGTTGAGTTCACCTCTCTGAGCCTTAGTTTCCTCACTTGGGGAGTGAGCTGACAGTGTTGCTTGATGCACAGGGCAGCCTGAGACTTAAAAGAGATGTGATTTGGGAGGCAATTAGCCTCCCCACCTGCACGTGCCTCCTCGTCCCTCCCGTGGCCTCTGAGCCTGTCCCTGGCTCTCTGCAGGCTCTGCGGCTGCTTGTGTCCTTGGCCCAAGGACACCCAGAACCTTGCTGAACCCTTGGATGAAGGAGCTGCCCCGCTGCTGAGGTCCAGAGAGGTTCGGAGCCACTCAGGGGGCAGAGGGCCAGGGCAGCACCTGCAGGGTGCAGAGACATGCCACCTGCTATCCCCAGAGAGCGAACTCATGAATATTCAAACCAGCTGGAGCATGAGGGAGCCAGCATGCTGCTGGGTGTCATTGGTGCATTCCTGTTTCCCAGTGACCGCAGAGGCAGCCTGGGAGTCAGACGTGGCTCAGGCAGGGAGAGGGAAGGGGCAGCCAGCCAGGGCCCGAGGTGAGTGTGTTTTCCTCTCCCCCTGCACAGGGGTCCCTGGGCGAGTAGGACACCCTGGGACTGAGATCTGCCTGGTGGCGATGCTCTAGTCCAGAAGGTTTACCATCCCGGCCTTGGTTTTCCTGTGTGCACACTGTGGGGGATGAGTCCTGTTTCTCCTTCATTCTCTGGAGGGTGCTGGTCCAGCCACACAGGAGGATTGCTGGGCCTGGCCCGGAGCCAGCCCTCGGCACAGATGGAGGCAATGTAGCTGGGGTAACCCAGAAGGGCAGGAACAGACGGGGTGGGCTAAGGAGAAGGGACCATCTGCCCTGCATGCCTGGGACTGTCACCACCATAGGAAGAGGAAGAAAGAGATCTGGGTTCTAGTCCTGTCTCTGATGCTGCTGCGCCGTGTGACCTTGAAGGTGGCCCTGCCCTCTCTGAGCCTCAGCCTCCCAGCTGTGCCATCTTCCAGATGTGGCCTTGGACCTGGGACCGTCAGCTGCCTGTAAGCCTCCTTCATGGGCCAGTGGGCACACACCTCGAAGAGGCCATGATTGGGACCCTGGGAGGGTAACAATAATGATAATACTAAGAATGGTGGCAGCCTGTGCTCAGTGAGTGTCTGCTCTGTGCCAGCCCCATGCTGGGCACTTTCCTTGTGGGGTGCAGAGGATCTGCACAGCGCCCCGTGATGGAGGGAAAGTTGCTGTCATCATTTTGGAAGAGAAATTGAGGCCCAGAGAGGGGCACAGCCTTTGCGTAGGGCACACAGCAAGGAAGTAGCAGAGCTGGGATTCAAACCAGGGACCCTGGTCCCAAGGTGCTGGCCCCGTGTGGCTCCCACATGTGTGACTCAACACGTAGCTGTCACACGTATTATTGGCCATGGCCTCGTTCTTCCCTAAGGCTTATGGAGGGTCATTCATCAAACATTCACCAGGTGCCAGGCTCAGAGAGCTCAGGGGTGAGTCACCAGAGGCTTGCCTGCAGCTGGGCGTGGAAGGAGTCCCTCGTCCCACAAGCATGGGCTTGTGCACTGGGACTGGGCCCTGGTCAATAGCAAGAATAATAATTAGTATGTATTGATCTCCACCTGTGTACGTGCATTCTCTCATTCAGATCTCACGGCCTCATGACTATTTTCCCTGTAGCTGGACTCCTGGCTGTGGCCTCTGTCTATCCAGGGGCTCTGCCTGTGATCACAAAGGGCCCTGTCTGCCCCAGTCTTACTGCTGTGTGGCCATTGAGTACGTGTGGAGACTGAAGTTCAGAGAGGGTGAGCAGCATGCCCAAGTTCCCGGAGGCCAGGCAGGAAGGGACCCACCAGCCTTGGATGCCCCAGGCTGCCAGCACAGGATGCCCAGGAGGCCCCTCAGCTTTGCTGCCCCCATCCTGGCTGCCCAGCCCACAGAGGCCAGCCCCTGCTGTGCTCCTGAGACCGAGCTCCGCATCCACAGCTCCGCCTTCTGTGATGGGGAGGCACACGCCCTCCTTCCCCCAGCTCGGGGTGGGGCTTGGGACACGCCAGGCAGGGGCTGCCATCAACAAAGCCGAAAGCTGCTCTTTGGAGGCTGGCAGACCTGGACTCAAATCCCAGCCCTGCCCCCTGCCTTGCTGAGTGACCTTGGACAAGTCATGTTACCTCTCAGAGCCTCAGTTTCCCCCTCTGCAAAATGGAGGTGACAGTGGGGTCTGCTTCCCAGGATAGCTGAGCAGAGTCAATGAGATGTTCTGGAGAAGCAACCCCCGCCCTCTGCCCAGGGCTCATAGTAGGGCCTCAAAAATGAAGCCTGAGGGTGAGACAGCCCAGGGCCTGGCACAGTTTTAGGAAGCCCAGGTGGGAGAATGAATGAATGAATGAATGAATGAAGCAGTGAGGGAGGGGGAGGGGCGTCCTGGGCAGGGCTGGGTGGAGCCTGATTGGTGGTTCTGGGAGGCCGGTCTGCCCCCTGCTGCCTGGCCTCCACCCCAGAGCCTGCGCCATCAGCCCTTAGAGTTCCGGAAAGTACCCTGGTGAGTGGAGCTGCTGGGGCCTGGGTGGGCCCTGGGATTTGCGGAGGGTAGGAATCCTAACCCCTCCCCATTTTGAAATCAGAGAAACTGATTTTAAACCCACTGATTTTAATCCACTCAGGGTTTGGGCCCAAATCTGAGGCTCTGGCCTGGCCCAGGGCTCTGCCCTGTTTCCTGCTGGGCCCCTGGGGAGCAGGAGGCCGGTGGGACAGGTTTGTGCTTGATGGGGGGCCCTGCGGCCACTCCTTTTTCAGGGGGGCCCAACCTCAGGGTGACAAAGACAGAAGCTGGGAGCAGTTCCCCCAGGGGCTCAGAAGGGGGCAGCTAACACTCTCTGAGTGATAACTCGGTGCTAGTCGCTTTGCCAGCCTGTCTCAGGAAGAGCCAGCGAGGGGGGCTCCCCACTGCCCCGTTTTACAGATGAGAAACTGAGGCTTCAAGGGGTTCCTGTGTTTGAAACACAGGCCTGTGGCTTCCAGAGCCTGAGATGGGTGGGCACCTCGTCCACGTCGGGCCCCTCCATGACCAGCCTGTGGCTGGCAGGCTTATGCCACCTCATAAGCTTTATGATCTATTATTTAAATATATTAAATTCATTTTATTGGGGCCAGCCCAGTGGCGCAGTGGTTAAGTGCGCACGTTCCACTTCGGTGGCCCAGGATTCACCGGTTGAGATCCTGAGTGTGGAC
The DNA here is from genome assembly GCF_021613505.1 of Equus quagga. Classification (NCBI taxonomy): domain Eukaryota; kingdom Metazoa; phylum Chordata; class Mammalia; order Perissodactyla; family Equidae; genus Equus; species Equus quagga. Next base: position 86,921,574 of record NC_060281.1, on the reverse strand, counting down.
ATGGCACCACTTGGCATGCCATGCCTTGGCAGGCATCCCACATATAAAGTAGAGGAAGTTGGGCACGGATGTTAGCTCAGGGCCAGTCTTCCTCAGCAAAAAGAGGAGGATTGGCAGCAGTTAGCTCAGGGCTAATCTTCCTCAAAAAAAAAATTCATTTTATTGCCTTTTTCTCATTAAAAAAAAAAAGACATCGTTACAGAAATGCATAATATGGGAAAATATTCCCTGGATATGTCTCCCCCAGCTATGCAGAGGATACCACTGTTAAAATTTAGGATACTGCCCTCCAGTATCCTAAATATATATGGATTTGGGGGCATGGTGTTCTGGAACTTTCTTTTTTCACATTAACAGGTCACAGTGGGGTTTTGAGCCAGTCCACTTGGCTCCGCCTTGTTCTTTTGAATGGGTACAGGTGACTCCATCCGGGAATGGGCCTTGGTTTGTTGTGACGGTCCCCCGCTGAGGGTCACTGAGGATGTTTCTAATTGTTTTCTATTTCTGACCACAGTGCCCTGCACACCCTTGAATGTGTGACTTTGCCCACGAGTTTCCGCAGGATAGTTGGAAATCGGAGAGCTCGTGCCTTCCTCCTTTGATAGAACCACCCTCCGGAAATTCCCCCACATTCTCGTCCACTGCCATCCTGTTCACCTTGCCCACCTGAGTGAACGAGGCTATGTCATTGTCATGAGGGAGGCCGAATTCCCTTTTGTAGACTTTCTTCCTCTGCAAATTGCTTCTTCATGTCCTTTCCTAGGAGGAGAAATTTCCGGAAGATGAGCAGAGGACTCAGGGCCTGGTGCTGGCTGGCGGTGTGGGCCTGCAGTTCTCTGGGCAGGGTTTGTGGGTCCTGGGATAGCTTTTCCAGGGGGAACTATGTGCGCCCCTCCTCCAGGCAGGCTGTTGGGCCTCTGCCCCCAGGGAGAGTGGTGACGTGCCATGCGTGTGGTCAGGGGCGCAGCATGCGTGACCTCTCATGGCCTCAGGGGCCAATGCAGCTTGTGCTGGAACAGGAGTGGAAAGTTTGGTGCCTTCGCTTGGCAGCCAAGGGGAGGTGGGAAGGCCCCCTGGGCCCCTGCTCTCCCCTGGACCCCATCCCTTAGCATCAACTGCCCCCATTTCAGCTCATCCTCCCCTGCTGATAGGGGACCAAAAGACTCCCCCCACACCAAAAACAAACAAAAAACCACGATAGCCTGTTAAATTTGATTTTCAGATAAACATTGAATAATTTTTACTATAAGTATGTCCCGTGCAATATTTGGGACATACTTATACTAAAAAAAAAAAAATGTATTTGTTGTTTATCTGAAATTCAGATTTCACTGGGCAGCCCTGCCTGCTGGCGATGGGCAAGGTGGGTGTGGGCGGAGGCCTGGCCGGCAGTGCGACCTGAGCCCTCTCCTTTCTCATTTGGAGTCTCAGTTTCTCCCTCTGCCTCCCCTACAGACCCAGGGGCACAGGGGCCAGTGAAGAGAGACAAGGAGCCTCGGCCCCTCCCGAGGCAGCTGGGAAGGGCGGCACAGGGGATGGGTGGGACTGGCTGGGTCTTCTGAAAGGTGAGGGATTCAGGACCTGGGGAGCCCCTCCCTGTAGGCCACCCTAGCCCCAGGCCTGGGGAGACAGGACACTGGGAGAGGGTCTTCTTTTCCTTCTTAGGAAATGATTTCATTATGAAGCCCGAATACGTATGAAAAATAAACTAATGAATACCCACATACCCACCCCACCAGTCAGCTCAAAAATTAAAACTGAGTCAGGCGTTAGACCCTTCTCCCTGCCCCACTCCCTACCTCTGTGTTGGCTTCGCCCAGCATCTCTGTCTGTAACCCTGTCGCTGTGTCTCTCCACGTGTTTGTCTCTCTGTCCCTGTCTGGACCTTGCTGGGTGGCCACAGGGCTGAGAAGGCAGGTCCTAATATTGAAGGCTGCCCCTCAACCCAGCCAGGCCTGGGGCAGCGGCAGGGGCTCCCTGGGGCCGGCCTCCATCTGTCCCCGCTCTGTGTCCCCCGCAGGTGTCTGAGATGCCGCTGCCGCAGAAGAAGCGCTGGGAGTCCATGGCCAAGGGGCTGGTGCTGGGAGCGCTCTTCACCAGCTTCCTACTGCTGCTCTATTCCTACGCCGTGCCCCCGCTGCACACTGGCCTGGCCTCCGCGTGAGTGGCCCACCTGGGCAGCTGGTGGGTGGTGGTGAGGGGACACCCTGCCACCCTGCGCCCCACACCATGCTGTGCTGGACAGAAATTAAACTGAGGGCAGAACTCACTGTGTAACCCTGGGCCTCAGTGTCCTCATCTGTGAAGTGGGCATAATAACAGCCTGTCTCAAGGAGCATGAGAAACAAATAACAGCATCTGTGTTCAGGGCTCCAGTTATCATCACTGAGGTTCCAGCGGGGCTGGGAGGTGGGGGTGACTTGTCCACGAGCACTCAGCTAGCACAAAGCCTGGATTTAACCTGGGGTCTGCCTCCAAGCCTGCCTCCTAACCGTGAGGGTATCCCACCTCCCCACCAGGCTGCTCAGCCCAGGCCTGGCACAGCCTGGGCCCTTAGTTGGTGGTATTAAGTAGAACTAGAATAAACTGCTGACAATTGGCCATTTTTGGTCAAAATTGACCAATTTTGGCCTACAAAATTTCACGTGGTCCAAACTGATGCTAATTCATGATAAATGTAGGATGCAGTGGCCATGAATGAGAAAATAACCTGCAGGCTCGTCTCACACCACCACCAGTAAGGCCTGTTATTTGCCCATCTCACAGATGAGGAAAGTGAGGCCAGAGAGGCCAAACCATTCGCCCAGGCATTGCAGCCTGGCTACCGCCCCGCGTGGTGCCTGGGCCCAGCTCCCCTGCCACCACTGTCCCCAACAACCCTGCTCTCTAGACCCCAGGCCCCGGGCAGCCCCTGAAGCTCTCCCACCTCTCCGTTCCCAGCAGGACCCCGGAGGGCACAGCGCCCTGCTCCCCCGCCCCAGGTGAGCCAGAGACGGTGACGCCGGCCAATGGCTCGGCGGCAGGGTGCCAGCCGCGGCGCGACATCGTGTTCATGAAGACGCACAAGACGGCCAGCAGCACCCTGCTCAACATCCTCTTCCGCTTCGGCCAGAAGCACGGGCTCAAGTTCGCCTTCCCCAACGGCCGCAACGACTTCGACTACCCCGCCTTCTTCGCGCGCAGCCTGGTGCAGGACTACCGGCCCGGCGCCTGCTTCAACATCATTTGCAACCACATGCGCTTCCACTACGAGGAGGTGCGGGGCCTGGTGCCGCCCAACGCCACCTTCATCACCGTGCTCCGCGACCCCGCCCGCCTCTTCGAGTCCTCCTTCCACTACTTCGGGTCGGTGGTGCCCTTCACCTGGAAGCTCTCGAGCCAAGACAAGCTGGCCGAGTTCCTGCAGGACCCCGATCGCTACTATGACCCCAACGGCTACAACGCCCACTACCTCCGCAACCTGCTCTTTTTCGACCTGGGCTACGACAGCGGCCTGGACCCGGGCAGCCCGCAGGTGCAGGAGCACATCCTGGAGGTGGAGCGCCGCTTCCACCTGGTGCTCCTGCAGGAGTACTTCGACGAGTCGCTGGTGCTGCTCAAGGACCTGCTGTGCTGGGAGCTGGAGGACGTGCTCTACTTCAAGCTCAACGCCCGCCGCGACCCCGCGGGGCCGCGCCTCTCGGGCGAGCTGTACCGGCGCGCCACCGCCTGGAACGTGCTGGACGCCCGCCTCTACCGCCACTTCAACGCCAGCTTCTGGCGCAAGGTGGAGGCGTTCGGGCGCGAGCGCATGGCCCGCGAGGTGGCCGCCCTGCGGCGCGCCAACGAACGCATGCGGCGCATCTGCATCGACGGGGGCCGCGCCGTGGACGCCGCCGCCATCCAGGACTCGGCCATGCAGCCCTGGCAGCCGCTGGGCGCCAAGTCCATCCTGGGCTACAACCTCAAGAAGAGCATCGGGCGGCGGCACGCGCAGCTCTGTCGCCGCATGCTCACGCCCGAGATCCAGTACTTGATGGACCTCGGCGTCAACCTGTGGGTCACCAAGCTCTGGAAGTTCATCCGGGACTTTCTGCAGTGGTGACATCCCGCCCGCCCGGCGGGCCCCCTGCCTGCTTGCTCGCCCGCCGAGGAGGGGCCAGGCAGGGGCCTGCTGGCCTCCCCCGAGCCCCTCCTGGTGCCACCCTGGCCCCCCCCAGGGTGAGGTGGGGCTGCTGCAGGGACGGGCAGGCCAGGACTGGGCCCACAGCACACAGGGCCTGAGATCAGTATTTGACTAATTATAGCTTTTTTTTATTAAATCCCCTCCCCTCCAAAAAAGAATGTTCTATTTCCTGCCTCCCCTTAAAGGGGAGACTTCGGAAGTAAAGGAATTTGATGTTGTTTTTTTGTTAATCAGCCTCAGTGGTGCTGACTGGCGGGCTGGGCTGGGGGTGACTGATGGGGACTGGGACACCCCAAGAAAGCATGGTGGGCGCCTGTATGAGTGTGTCTGTGGGACAGAACCCAAGGGTGTAGCAGGGTTTGGTGTGCAGCTGTCACATACTGAAGCCCTGTGTAGTTGAAGGACCCTGTGAGCTACCAGGACCTGGAAGATCGTGTGTGTGTGTGATCATCCTAGGGTCTATACCAGTCGTTTATTCCAGTTGACCTCTGGTTATGTGCCTGGTACTAGACTAAGTACTTTGTGGATGTTAGTTCATCTTTGTCAACACTCAGCAATGTGGGGACTGTTATTATCTCATGCTGGAGATAAGGAAGGGAGCTCCGAGAGGGAAAGTCACCTGGCCCGGGTCACACAGCAACTAAGTGGTAGGACGGGAGCAAGGGCCAGGGAGGGCGGAGTATGTGGCCAGATCACAATAGAGTACAAATGTGTATGTGTGTGCGTGTGTATAGATAGATATAAATGTGCGTGTGTGTGAGGGAAGTGGGAGTACTTGGTGGGGCATTGAGCAGCAGGCCCTGGGCCCAGGCTAAAGCTTCCTTGTGCAATCTCATTAATCCTCACGATAACCCTTTGAGGTAGGCACAATTACCATCCCATATTACAGATGTGCGAATTGACATTCTGAGAGCAGAAGGGACTTGCCTGAGGTCACATTGCAGGACGTATCAGACCAAGAGCTAAACCATCTCCCTGGGACCCCAAGCCCCTTCCATCTCTGGTGCCTGTTCACCCCCTCCCTGCCTGCCCTCTTCCCCCACTGACCCCTCCAGGCTGCCTCACCGTCTGCTTGTGCTCCAACCCTGCCCAGGCCCTGGGTCTCTTCCTTCCACCCTGGGATTCAGTTTATTTATCCAAAAAATATTTGGTATTTGTCAGATATCTGTTGTTCCCCCCAGCCCTGAGCTGATCCCGAGCATACAGCAGTCAGCATGTCAGCCCAGGCCCTGTTGGAGCTCGTGGCCAGAGAGGAAGATAGTGGCCAAGCAAGCAAGGCACGTTGGGTATGACCAACCAGGGTAGGGATGCCTCAGCTCTAACCACCCACCTCCCTCAGCCTCCCCAGGGGGACAGGGGCCCTTTCTGGGGCAAGGACTCTTGGGTCTCTAACCAGGAGCCAGCAGCCAGATGTGAAACCAGAGCCAAGTGACTCTTTATTGGAGACCTGTTCGTGCCAGGTTCCAAGCCAAGTGCTCACACACCTTAACTGAATATCTACAACATCTCAGCTTTATAAGCTAAAGTTCAGAGAGGTTAAGCGACCTACTCAAGGTCACATAGCTAATTAGTACCAGAGCCAGAATTTAAAGCTAGATCAGTCAGCTGTTAGCCTCTGCCCAGGCTTGAGTCAAACTTCCTCCTGAGAGAGAGCTTCTGGTCCAAGCAGGGGGAGCGGGAGTTGGGGGGACCAATTGTCTCAGTTTCCGGGGACTGTCCTGGTTTTGGCACTGAAAGTTCCCACATCCCAGGAAACTCCTCAGTCCCTGCCAACTAGGATGGTTGGTCAGCCTGGGGGAGGTTTGGCCCCACCAGCCCCCTGGAGCCACTGTCTGCGCCCTCATAATATTCTTTGAAGCAAGAAATAGGCACGTTCCTGAAGGCTTTATTTAGTTCATATGGAGAGAACTAGGTGAAAACAAGTAAATAAAACTGACAGTGGCTGACTATTCACAGGAAAAGATGTTACTGGTCTCAAATTCATAAGATAATCTCCCCTCCTTTTATTAGTCAAAGATACATGTGACAGTGCAATATGATAACATCCGGGGTTTGTGGAACCCCATAATTATATTTCCTGGGACCTTTGAGAGCCTAGAAATGCCAATAATGATATTCTTATATATTATTACATTATTTATTATTATTAATATTGGCACTTCTAGGCCCTTAGGGATCCAAGGAGAACAAATCTGGCAGATAGTTGATGCCAAGAATATAAATTACTTCATTAGTATTTACGATCTGCCTGGTTCATTTCAAGAGTGTTATAGTTATTAACTCATTTATTAACATAATTAATATTTTACTGATAAGTAGTTGCCAGGTACTGAGCCACGACTGTGTGCTCAGCTCTGTGCCATGCAGGACATGCACAATTCCCTTTGTTCCTCTGAGATGGCGACAGACACAGAGAGGCTCAGCCACCAGCCCAGGGTCACTCAGCCATAGAGGCAGGATGCAAACTCGGGTGAGTCAGATGCCAAGGCCGGTGCTCGTGGCCTCCAGTCCTTCAGCGCCATTCCAGTCGGCCACCTCAGCCTCAGGACGGAGGTCTCTTCTATGGCTGAAAACGTATGAGGTCTCCAAGGGACTCTGCTGCTTGCCCTGCAGCAGCCAGATTGCCCTGGCTGTATCTGGGCAGCCGAGGGCTGACGATCCTGGCTGGGGCGCTGGGGGCACCCACGGTGATTGGGCGTCTGTCAGCCTGAGCTGTGAAAGCGAGGCGGGTCATGGCTGCCTCTGCGAGAAATTCAGTGCAATGACCTGTTCCTCTCTGTTATGGGGTGTGTTGTAAACCCTAAAAAATGTGTTGAAGTCCTAACCCTCTGTTCCCTGTGACTGACCCTATTTGGAAATAAGGTCTTTGTCCCTGTAATCAAGTTAAGATGAGGTCATTAGGGTGGGCCCTAATCCAATATGGCTGATATCCTTAGAAGACACGGAAATGCCACATGAAGCCAGGCAGCGAATGGCGTGATGCAGCCACAAGCTAAGGGACGCCAGGAACCGACGGCCCCCTCCAGAAGCTACGAAGAGGCAATGAAGGATGCTACCCCGAGTCTCGTAGGGAACGTGGCCCCACTGACGTCTTGATCTCAGACTTCTAGCCTACAGAACTGTGAAAGAATAAACTTCTGTTGTTTTAAACCACTCAGTTTGTGGTACTTTGTTACAGCAGCCCCAGGACACTTGCACACTCTCCATGCCCTGTCCCTGCCCTGGGTCGGGCCTCTGCCCCTCACCTGGCCCCCTTCCTCTCCTTCCTCTCCCAGGCTCACCCCTACCAGCCACCCTCCACCTGCAGCTGGGGGCCGTCCTCTGCTCCAAGCCCTGCATGGTCCCCGTCACCCCTGGGGAGAAGCTGAACGCCTCTGCGGCTTCGCCCATGCTGTTCCCTCTACTGTGAGGCCCCCTTCCCTTTGCAGGCCTAACACTGCTGCGTGTTTTCAAAGAAGCTTTGCCGCATCGTCTGGGCATCCTTCCCCGACAGCCCAGGCTGGTTTAGGGCCTCAGGGCTCCCCCATCTCAGCAGTGCTCACCCATGGCCAGAACTGTGGATTGGCTGGTCTGTAAGGCCCTGATGGCGGGCTCCTCCGGGACAGGGACTGGGTCTGACTGACACAATCGGCCTCCAGAGCCCAGGCCAACGCCTGGCACACAGTAGGTGCTTAATAAATGGTGAAAGACAGAGGAAAGGAAGAAAAGAAATAGGGAGGGAGAAAAGAAGGAAGGAAGAGAAGAAAGAAGGGAGGAGGGAGGAAGGAAGGGAGGGGCGAGAGAGCGGAGGCAGGGAGGGAGGTAGCAGCAAAGGGAAGGTGAGAGTAGGACAGGAGAGAAGCAGGTAGTTCCCCCACGATGGCCTTCCAGAGCGAACTTGCCCTACGTGACCCCTACGTGACCAGGCCCCTATTCTCAGGAATGGTATACATTAGCCAATGCACGCAAGTGCAGGAATGAGCTCATTAGGTGAAAACTCACGTGACACTGGGGTGGGACACAGGTCAGCGCGTTTTGACAGGGGTGGTTGGAGACAGGGGGCTGGGGAAGGCTTGCTCTGGAGAGTGGGCAGACCCCTGGGCAGGCTAGGGACAACCTGGGGGCACCAGAGAGCGGTAGAGAAACTAAAAAAGCCGAGGTGGCCCTCCGCAGCTCCCCTTGCCATCACATCTTTGGTAAACTCTTATTGAGCACCTACTGTGTACAATGGGCCACGGCGGGTGCTGGGGTGGGAATATACCAAATGAAGCAGGCCCTCGAGGAGCTCAAGGTGTGGACCTGTGAGGTGCTCACAATAGCTGGGCAGATGGAAGATGACAGTGGGGTGTTAATGAGGGGAGACTCAGTTGCCAGCAAGTAAGACATATTAGAAAAGACCTTGCAGAAGTGGAGGCCTTTGAAATAGGCCGTGAGGGAGGCAGGGATTTCATACAGGGTGCTGCAAGGAAGGGCATTCGAGGGAGAGGGAACAGCATAAGAAAAGCTGGACACGGAATGGTGGAGAGGCAAGGGGCCCAGAATAAGGAAAGCAGGGTAAATCAGCTCGGGAAGGACCCCAAGGGCCCCACGCTCAGGCTAAGGGGTCTGCAGTTTCTCCAAAGGCAGCAAGGAGCTAAGGGGGGCTTTGGAGCAGGGGCGGAACCTACTAGAGGCAGGCTTCCAGAAGATGGGCCTGAGGTGCTGGGGGAGGGGAGCCAGGGGGAAGGAGCAGGGGCCCTGGCTGGGAAAGGAGCAGGCAGGGGTGGTCTGCATTTGCCTCTTGTGGCTAAAGCTCTAGCCTGTGGGTCTGTGGGGTGCTGGGGAGGCTCCGTTCTGCGGGACAGGCAGATCCACTCCAGCTAACCCTGTGCAAGGCCAAGGGGAGACCATCACGGGCTCAGTGAGGCCGCCCAGGTGTGTGCTCTGCCTGGTGCCAGGCACATGGGTTACAGTGTCCTGAGTCAGCGCCAGGTTCAGGCAATCTTGATTGTCAACTGCTCAGCTGCTGCGCAGCCTCGGGCACTCTGCTCCCCTCTTCCAGGCTCTGATGAGGGGGAGGAACAGCCTGGGGCTAAGAGCATGTGAAAGCCTTTGGCCTAGAACCCAGCTGAAGCTGCTAGTTCCCTGCCTGTATCCCTCAACCTCACCAGCTCCCAGCTGTAGCACCTGCCTTGCTCTGCCTGAGGCCTTCCTCCAGCCTCCAGAGCCCCGAACAGCCACCAGAGAGCCAGCAGAATCTGGGGCAGCCCTCAACCAGACTGTGTGGAGCTGGGGTATAAATACCGCAGCTCCCTCGCCCCTCAGGCAGGAACTCTGAGGTGCATGTTCCACGCTGTCTCCTGCTAGTCCCTCTGGGATGGAGCCCCTCCTTCCTTCCTTGGTTACTCTCGCTGCACAGCTGCCTCCCCTCCTCTGCCCCACTTCCCCACTGCCCTGCTTGTGTTTCCTGGGATCACCTCCAGAATAAACTCTGCACTGGAGTCCTGGTCTCAGAGTCTGCCTCTGGGTGAATGAAGCTGAGACAAGCACCTACTGTGTGCTAGGCTCATGCACACAGCATCATCTCATGTGTCCTTGTCTTGGGCTCTGGTTTTCTGCTTGTCCAGGGGGTGGAGGTGGGGCAGACTGTAGCCTGGAGTCCCCTGTCACCCCTACCCCCAGGCCAGGTGTGGCCCCTCAGGGGTGCACATCCTCCTCTTGGGTCTGGGCCTCAGAAATCTCTCCTTACCCCGAAGTCACGTGCCTTAACACCTTTGATGAATCCAGGGCAGTTGCTCCAGACACACGGGGTGGTATTTGGAGCCTGGACATGTTGGGGCACAAGGACAGTGGGCTCCAGGTCTCTGTTGGGGGCGAGCGGCAGCCTGCCTGGCTCAAGGAGGCATCTGATGGAGTAGACGGTGGGGGACTGAGAGGCAGGGTGAAGAGCAGCCCCTGTGTGAGTGTGAGTGTGAGTGTGTGTGTGTGTGTGTGTGTGTGTGTGAGACAACAGGTGGTGTCACTTTCAACAGCACTTTCAACGCTGTGGGGCAAACACCACTGTCCTCAGTTTACAAATAGGATTTGAACCCAGGACAGTCAGTCTAGGGGCCAGTGCCTCAGACACCAACACGGATTGGGCCCCCACCAGTCACCCTGGGTGGGAGGGGGTGGGGCTTCTGGGCAGAGGTAGGTGTGGGTGGGGCTGCCAGCTGGGCAAAAGGAGGAGGCCTGGAAAGAGCCGCAGAACTGGGGCAAGTGGACCCCACCCCCACCACCGTGGGCACGTGAGCAGACAAGAGGGCGACCGGAACCCATTGCGGGAGGAGATGCTGGCTCAGGTGAGTCAAGGGAGAGACCCCTACACTGGCCTCAGTTTCTCCTTCTGCCCCAGGAGAGGCAGCACCCAGGAGAGGCAGAGCTGGGTCTCTTCCCATCTCTGAGGGTCCTGGTGGCCAGAGGGTACACCTGTGCTATGCAGTACAAATATAACGCAACCCACAGATGCAAGCTACCTATGTCATTTCAAATTTTCTAGTAGCCACCTTAAAAAAGTAAAAAGGGAGATCAATTTTAATAATATATTTTATTTAACCTGATATAGCCAAAGTATTACCATTTTAACATGTAATCAATGTTAAAATTGTGATTTAGATTTTTGTGTGTGTGAAGTCCTTGGAATCTGTGTGTATTTCATACTTACAGTGGATCTCACTTCAGACTAGCCACGTTTTAACCGCTAGTGGCTACCATGTCAGACAGTGCAGGTGAGGGCTGCTGGCCCTGTGGGGGAGGCTGGCATGGCAGGCCACGGCCCTACGTCGGGGAGGCAGGAGCAAGCCTGGGTTTTCCTCTCCAGTCTGTAAGGAGCTCCTTACAGGGTCCGAAGGCTCTTTCCTCGTGGTTGCACACTGCAAGTGTGGGCTCCAGGGAGATTCACCCACTTCCATGATCATGGAGGGAGCGACTGGGCCCTGGAGGCCCGGAGTCCTGCCCTCAAAGGGTTCTGCGTGTTCCCCCCAGGCCGGGAGTAAGTCCTTTTACGAGACAACTGGGGTCAAGATCTCTGCTGAGCAAGTCACATCACTAGTTCGAGCCTCAGTTTTCTCAGCTGGAGAACAGGTGTAATAGCAGTGTCGTATCAGGATTGGTTTAATGCTTAGCCCAGAGCCAAACACTCCCTCGTGTTCCTTTTTTTTCATTTTTATTGTGGTAACGTTGGTTTACAACATTATATAAATTTCAGGTGTACATCTTTATATATTTTGATTTCTGTGTAGATTACACCATGTTCACCACCCAAAGACTAATTACCATCCATCACCACACACATGTGCCTAGTCACCTCTTTTGCCCTCCCCCCACCCCCTTTCCCCTCTGGTAACCACCAGCCCTGTCTCTGTTTCTACATGTTTGTCGTTGTTTTTATCTTCTACTTATGAGTGAGATCACACAGTATTTGGCTTTTTCCTTTTGACTTATTTCATTCAGCATAACACCCTCAAGTTCCATCCATGTTGTCACAAATGGCCGGATTTCATCATTTCTTATGGCTGAGTAGTATTCCATTGTGTATATATACCACATCTTCTTTATCCATTCATCCCTTGATGGGCACCTGGGTTGCTTCCAAGTCTTGGCTATTGGGAATAATGCAGCAGTGAACATAGGGGTGCGTGTATGTTTACACATTTGTGTTTTCGTGTTCTTTGGGTAAATACCCAGCAGTGGGATAGCTGGATCCTATGGTAGATCTATTCTTAATTTTCTGGGGGTACTCCATACTGCTTTCCGTAGTGGCTGCACCAGTTTGCACTCCCACCAGCAGTGTACGAGGGTTCCCTTCTCTCCACATCCTCTCCAACATTTGTTGTTTCCTGTCTTGTTAATTACAGCCATTCTGACCAGAGTGAGAGGATCTCTCACTGTGGTTTTGATTTGCATTTCCCTGATAGCTAATGATGCTGAGCATCTTTTCATGTGCCTGTAGGCCATCCGTATATCTTTGGAGAAATGTCTGTTCAGATCTTGTGCTCATGTTTCAATCAGGTTGTTGGATTTTTGTGTTGAAATGTATCCCTCATGTTCCTGAAGACAGAGGTTATCAGCTTGTTTGGGGTGGGGACCAGAGCCAGTCCTTTGAGCCCCCATCTGGAGGCTGAGGAGACCAAGAGACACACAGAGAGGGCAAGTGACTCAGGCTGGGCCACACTGGGACTGCCGACTCCTTGTCCAGTGCTCTTTCCTCCACCAGACTCATCGATATTGAAAAGGCTGGCTTTGGCCCACAGTCAGCGACATCCATGCAGGAGTGGCACCCTCAGCCCTTAGCCCTTCCAGGGTGGGCTGGGGGCCAGCCAAACTGCCCTGACCAACTCCTGGGGCCTGTCTGTGGAGGCTGCTCTCCCAGGCTGGGCCAAGCCACCCCTCACTTGGGCCTGAGATGATGGGCTCAGGATCAGATGCATGATTTGCCTCCCAGCTCTAACACTTGCTGGCTGTGTGATGCTGGGCAAATTGCTTAACCTCTCTGAGCCTCAGACTGCAGGTTGCTTACCCTCCCACGTGCGCTGGCCTGGAGGCTCTCTGAGGATGGAGATCAGGGTTCTGAATAGGCCCCCACCCCCTACAGGCCTGAGGGAAGAGTCAGGCTCACAAATCTCATTTAATCCACATTTCATCCTTTCTGAAGATTTGTGCAGCTGGCTCATTACTGTGTCATTTCCCAGAGGGAGAAAGGGAACTGCTGTGATTTGACCCAGGCCTTGGCTCCCCCAGCACTGGAGGGCCCTCTGCACTCAGACGTCCCCTTTCCTAAGGGCAGGCGAGATCTTCAGGCCTGAGGGTGGCTAGCCAATCCCCTGATTGCAGGGGGAACTCTGGAGCCACTCTGACCCAGGTCTCTCCCCACTCTGTCCTTAGCTCTGGGAGAACATCCAGGATGTGCTGTCCGTCCTGCCCAGCCCCGATGACTACTTCCTCCTATGCTGGCTCTGAGTGAGGATAGAGGGTAGAGTTGGATGAAGGTCAAGGGCACAAAAGAGGAATGTATTGGGTATCTACTGCTGTGTAACAAATTACTCCAAAACATAGCCATTTAAAACAACCATAAACATTTATTATCTCCCAGTTTCTGTGGTCAGGAATTATGGCATGGCGTAGCTGCCTGGTTCTGGCTCAGGGTCTCTTATGAGGCTCCAGTCAAGCTGTCAGTCAGGGCTGCACTCATCTGAAGGCTTGACTGGGGCTGGAGGACCTGCTCCTCAGATAGCTTATGTACCTGGCAAGTCAGTGCTAGCTGTTGGCAGGAGGTCTCAGTTCCTCCTCCAGAGGCCTGCTTGAGCGTCCTTACAACATGGCGGCTGGCTTCCCCAGAGCAAGTGGTCCAAGAGAGCGAGGAGGAAGCAGCAAGGTCTTTACAACCAAGCCTTGTAAGTCATATCTCGTCATTTCTGCAATATCCTGTTAGTTACACAGGTCAGCCCTGCTTACTATGGGAGGTGACTAAACGAGGGCATGACTAAATGAGGATCTTTGGGGGCATCTTGGAGGTAGCTAGGAATAATAATAATAACTTCTGTCTTTTGAGCACTTATTCTGTGCCAGGCACTGGGTAAATCAATTTTTGTTTATTATTGTCTTTTTTTTTTCGGCACAACAACCTGGTGAGGTAGGTCCTATTATCAGCCGCATTTTGCCTTGGAGGAAACTGGCTCAGAGAGGTCAAAGCACTTGACTAAAGTCACTCTTCTCAGACAAAGAGTTTGGGGACAAGGATAGGGAAGAGGCTTGTTCTCTAGATAAATGTTGGTATCCCAGAAGTCGAATGCACGTGACAGGAGACCCCTTCTCCGCGGCCCTAGAATGTGGCTGCAGTTCCCACGCTCAGCCTCCTTCCCGACAGGGTCGGGCTGGGATTGATTTTGGCTGCTGTGAAGAAACCACTATAAAGCTGTGTTGATTATACACCTACCCCAACTATTGCAGCGTCCCCAGGGGTGCATCCCTGAATGTGCAGAGCCCAGAACCTTTCACATGTGAGGAGCAGCCTTTGTAAACTTGCGAGGGCCACTTGCCTCTGTGCGGGGTGTGTAGTTTATATGTCACAACACTTTCCCAGCTCAAAGTGTTTGCTCAGGCCATTCCCTCCACTCAGGATGCCCTTCGAACTGCCACCAAACCAGAAAAGAATCCGACTGGAGTCCCAAAGACCTGGTCTAATCCCACCTGTGCCTCTTACTAGCTGGATGGAACCTGGGGCAGGTGGGCCCCAACCTTTGGGCCTCAGTTTCCTCATCTGGTTATGGGGAAGTAGACTGTCTCCCTGGCCAAAGGAAGTCAGTGTGGGGACCAGTCCTGGGGTCCAAGTGAAACCACTCGTTCTCGCCAGCCAGGGGCACTTAGCCCAAGTGCTGCTGAAGCAGGTCAGAAGCGAGCCGAGAGGGACAAGGCCAGCTCTGGGAGAGCCCGGGAATGGCCCGGGTAGCCGGGGCTGGCCTCGGGGCAAAGGACTGTGTTGACAGCCTACGGCGACTGCCAGGTAGGACCTCACTCCCACTTGTTGGTAACACCGAGTGGGTGTTTATCTGATTATAATATTAGGGCACATTTATCATAAAAAATCCGGAGAGTATAGAAACAGAAAAGTGCAAAAAGTTACAGAAATCCTCCATAATCCCACCACCACTGCGAGGTAACTTTACATATAATTTTTTTTAACCCAATCGAGCTTCTATATTATATACTGTTTTGTTCAGTGATAATTTCGGACAGAGTTCCTCAAGTCATTAAAAAATTTCTTCTTCTCTGTGTAGTCGGAAGGCTGTGGAATGTTCCAGAGGGCTGACTTTATGCAGTTGATTGAAATGCCCTCGTCGGGCAGCCCTTTCTCTGTTGGACAGAGCCGGCGCCATCTGCTCTGTGAAGCAGTTGAATTACAGATCTGAGGGTTGAAGAGTGGCCGGCGGTGGTGAAGAGCTCCATGGTTATGCCATTTTTTAAAAAATTTAATTCTATAAGGAACATCTGAACATATCCTCATTGTAAAAAATTAAAACTTTATTGATAACATTGAAGCCTCCTGAACCCCCAAAAGTAACTGTTGTCACCAGTCTGTGTGTATCTTGCAGACTTTTTTCAACGCATTTGAATGTATACATGCAGAAATATATATGTAATATAAAGAATACAATAACACAGAAATGCCTAGAATACATGATTTAGTATACCTCCTCTGCTCTCACTGGCCTCCCCACTGGGGCTCTGGTTCTCCCTCGAACCCGACCCCACTCCCCAGTCCCTCTCTCTTGTGTGTCCAGGTGGTCAGGTTGTAAGATGCCAATGGCATCTGTGGCCGTGGCAGTGAAAGCAGCCCTGTCTGGTACCACGTTATCAGAGGCGAGGACCCCAAGGGCCTCCTCTCAGTGTCCAGCCAGGAGCTGCTCAGAGACGGGTTCCAGAGCTGTGAGCTGCTTCTGCAGGCGTGTGAGCAGCTGAGGCAGGAGGTGAGGCTACCTGGGGACCCTCCGAGCCCACCGCCCTGGGCAGCCACAGCCCTGCCCCCTCCAAGGCTGCCCTCTGGCACTGGGCACTCTGCTGAGCATCACACCCAGAACCCACCTCCCTGAGCTCTTTTGCTCCTCCTAGCACAGAGGCGTGAACGCAGACTCAGAGAGGCCATCACCCCCAGCACACTCCCGCCTTGACTGGCCCAAAAACCCGGCTCAACCCACTGGGCCACGTTGCCCTGTATGGCCTCATTGGATGGAAGGAGTCAGGTATTTCAGCCCCAGTGGACGGAGGAGGAAACTGAGGCACAGTGACTTGCCTTTCCATGGACAGACGTGGGGAGGGTGCCCCTTGAGACGGCCCCTTCTGGCACAAGATGAAACCTCCATGCCAGGCGGAGCTGGGGTAAGCCAGGCTAGTGCCACAAAATATTATACTAAAGAAGCCAGACACAAAAGGTCACATATAGTACTATTCCATTGACATGAAATGTCCAGAAGAAGCAAATTCAGAGAGACAGAAAGCAGATTAGTGGCTACCAGGGCCTGAAGGAAGGAAGAGTGGGGAGTGACAGCTAATGGGTACAGGGTTTCCTTTCAGGGTGATGAAAATCTTCTGGAACCAGATAGTGGTGATGGTTGCACAACTCTGTGAATATAATAAAAGCCACTGAATTGCACACTTTGAAAGGGTGACATTTCTGCTATATAGTTATATCTCTGTTTTAAAAGCCATGCTGTGCAACTTGGAATCTTTATTATGCAAAAAGAAAAGTTGGCGTCTTTCCTGAAGCTGAGCTACTGTCTAAACCACTTGGCAGGGAAACTTCCAGAGTCCTGAGTGGGATTTTTCTGGCCTGGAGTGGGTGGGGTCATCCCCCTGCAACCTGTCAAGAATCTACACTAGTTGCTTCAAGGAGGGTCTGTGACTAGGAACCAATAAACTGGAAAACGGCGGCTGCTTTGGCCTGGGTGGGTTCTGGGTGTGGGGCGCCTCCTGCATTGACACCTTGGATGGCTGGTGGCAGAGACCAGGGCTCGCCCTTGGGGGCCTGGAGGGTGAGGAAGGAGGGGACGCGGGAGCAGTATTTAGACACCTGTAGCTTGTGCATTGACATGAGTTTGGCTGCACAGTTTCTCACAGCACTTGAGGCAAATGATGCCGAGATTTTGAAGAGTTTAATCGCGAGAGGTGAGGCAACCAGGATATGCATGTGTGGGGTGCAGGGGACGTGGAGGTGACAGGGTGGGATCTGAGACCCCAGAAGACCGTGCTGCCTCAGCAGCTCTGGGCCTGTTTCAGCCCCCAAGATGTGCCCCATGGCTTGCAACCTGGTCAAGTCGTGCTAGGTGAGGAGATGTGCGGGAAGGTGGTGATTCTGAGAGGTGAGTGGGCCACCTTGGGTCTCCTCTCCAGCCCAGAGCCTGAGCTGGAGGCTGACCCTCTACAGACCTGACAGCTCCTGCACCCGAGGGCAGCCGGCTCTGGGACCCACCTAGTGTGGAGGACCCCGCTGCTTTGTGGCATCAACTGTTGAGGCCAATGTGCCCACATGCCAAAAGGCAGAGGGGCCAAGGGGGATCTGAGAGACCCCCCAGAGGCAGCACGAGTGAGGGACCCCAATTTGGGGTTGGGAGATGTGGATTTGAAGGTTGGCTTTGCCAGTTGTTAGCCACAAGTGGGCTGAGTAACTTGCCCTGTCTGGGTCTCAGTTTCCTCATCTGTAAAATGGGGAGAATAACATCCAGGTTTTCCAAATTACACAACTGATACAGCTTGGAAATTTGGAAAATATAGAAATGTGTTAAGAAGGAGGAAAAAATCCTGTCACCCAGAGAACTACTGTTAATATTTACTGTCTCTTCAGAGAAATACATTAAAAAATAAATAAAAATGGGTTTATACCATATATATACCCTTTTGTAACCTACCTTATTCACTTATCATGTGATAAATATTTTCCCATTTTGGTAAAGTTCTGAATTTAGGTTGTTTGTAATATTCATAGCATTAGGAAGAAGTCAGTAGTGAAGATCTTATTATTATTATTATTTTAATTAATTAATTAATTTATTTATTTATTTAGAGGAAGATTGGCCCTGAGCTAACTGCTGCCAGTCCTCCTCTTTTTGCTGAGGAAGCCTGGCCCTGAGCTAACATCCATGCCCATCTTCCTCTACTTTATATGTGGGACGCCTGCCAGAGCATGGCTTGCCAAGCGGTGCCATGTCCGCACCAGGATCCAAACTGGCGAACCCCGGGCCGCCAAAGCGGAACATGCACACTTAACCGCTGTACCACCAGGCCGGCCCCATGAAGCTCTTTATAAATAAATCTTTGTATACACCCACAATCTTTTCCATAGGATAAAATTCTAGAAATGGAGGTTTTTTCCTAAAGGAGAAGGCGTGTGTTGCGTCTTCTGATTCCTTTTATAGTGTAAGTGCTCCTCAAGGTCAGAATTTAACTCCACCAGCTGTGGATGAATGTGTCCATTTCCCCACATTCTTGCAACATTGGCCATTAATAATTTAAAAGACTCTTGCCATCTTTTTAATGGAAAATATTTATTATGTTTTACATTGGATTTCTTTTATCACTGGCGAGATTAGAACTTTTTTATGCTAATTGGCTATTTTAATGTTTTGTTTGTTTAGTGCCTCCTGGTATCTCTTGCCCATTTTCTAGAAAAGTGTTTTTCTTTTTGATTTATAAGTGCTCTTTACATATTAAGCACATTGACCTTTTCTGTCATATTTGTGGCAAACATTTTCCTGAGTTGGTAGTTTGCCTGTTATCTTTGCTTTTTGACTTAGTGTTATGTTGTCACATTTGGGGGGCTTTACTTTTGAATTCTCTGTTGCTTTTATGCTTAACATACCCCATCCTAGGGTACACTGGGTGTTCACCTCTACTTTCCCCTACTTTGTTCCTGCAATGCCCTTATTCCTTTGTCTGTGGACCACCCTTGGCTATCTCAGAGCAGCTTGAGGGGGGAAACTGAACACAAACTTGCCCCCCAGTTCTACGGGTGCTGGAGCTCCAGGAGCTGAGGGCAAGAGTTGACTTCAGCGTCCAAGGGAAAGGGAAGCCCAGGTCTGACCCAGCCTGTCCTCACCCCTACCGAGATGGCCAATGTGCTGACACCTGGACGGACGAGGGCAGGGTACTGGGCCTGGAGAGGCAGCCCCGGGGGCAGGTCTGAGCGCAGACACTGGTCGACACAGGAACATACGCTGAGTTCCAGAGCTACACCTAGAGCCTCTTGGCTTCCATCCCTGGGGGCTCCAGGAGGGGGAGCAGCAGGCCACAGGACAGCCCTGGGCTTGCCCCCTCTGTGGAGCCTCCCTGAGCCCCCGTGGAGGCCCCCTCTTGCTTCCACCATGACTGGAAGTAGGAGCTGCCAAAGTTCATCAGCCCTCACCAGCTGTACGTGGAGTTTGGGGGGACCATGACCGACCCCGACGGCAAGCCCAAGTGGCTGACCAAGGTACAGTGTGCCCAGGGGATGGGCGGGGAGGGAGGGGAGACGGCCGTGGTCCAGTGCTCGCTCACCACCCCTCCCCGACAGATCAACTACAGGGGCGAGGTGCCCAGGAGCTACAACCTGCGCAACCAGGTGAGGACGCACACAGTACGAGAACACGGCGACTGTGGGCTGCGACTCCTACCTGCACGTGGAGACCCGGATCCTGTTCCTGGGCTGCATGCTCAGGTAAGGATGATTGCCACTCCACCCGTGGGCACAGCTGGGAGGGGCCTGGAGCCCAGGGAGGTGGTCGTCAGTGGGGCTCGGTCCCCTGCAAGTGGCAGTTCCCCGAAAACCAAGCAGGGAGAGCAGCAGCTAGCGGGGGAGATGACGGAGGTGCTGCCAGCTGGTGCCCACATAGTGCCCAAGGACAGAAGGCTCACCTGCCTCAAGGCTGGTGTCTGTAAGCGCTGGCAGAGAACAGCTCCACCTGGAGCTGGGTGTTGAGGGGCAGCTGCTTTGAACTACATCCAGGTCCCGCCAGGCAGGTGGGGGCCTCAGGCTCCGGTAGGCACAGTGTATGGCTGGCTCTGGGCTCTCAGGTGTGGCTCCGGCACCCTGGTCTGGGTACCTACACAGGAATTTACCATCATGGAGGCCAGGTCCTGGGTGGGGCGTCCTGTCTGAACGTCTGTCCCTCAATGCTGAAGTTCTGATGTTCAACCACACCTACAACCTGGTTCATTCCAAACGCATCAGCCACAGTATGGAGGTGCTGCTCTCAGATCAAAACTTCGTGGAGAAGATGGAGACACTTGAGGCGAGCCTTGTGGCTCCCACACCATCCTCTGATCTCTGGGTCCACAGTGAGTTCACAGCCTTCCCTGGCCAGACCCCCCCCAACCTCCCCAGGGATGAGGATCCTACAACAGCCAGTCCCAGCCCATCAGTCACAGTGGGTCTGCACCTTAGGAACTGCTGGGACAGTGTCCCTGTGGTGGCCGGATGACCACAGCAAAGCAACAGAAACACTCAATCCCCGTTATTACCTCCTGTGACCTCAAGTTCAGCAAAAACTCTAGGCCTTTTTCTATGAACCAATATCAAGTCATGAATTACGGTTCTGAAATATACGGTGTTAATAGAAAATTTGAGGTACAGTAAGACCAACAGATCAGGAAATGATTTCCATTGAAAAGGTCATTTATTGCTCACAGCTCCCAAGAGGAGGGAGCAAGCCATGCTCGGGGGTGGGCCACACAGGGAAGCACCAGGATTGGGCATGAGGTGGGGGGAGAGGGAGGAATTGCGGGCAGGAGACTTTATTATGGTTTCCACAGGAAGGAGTGGGTGAGGCAGGGTAAGCAGCTTTAGGATGGGCTGGTTTGAATAATTTCTGGGGCATTTGGGTTGCCCCGTGGTCTGGTACCCGGCCCTGAGGGGAATGGGGTGGGGGGATAGTGGCCCTGAGTGTGAGAGCCTGATCCTGGAGGTGGTTGGAATGTGAGATCTGAACTGGTTGCTTTGAATGTGAAAAGCACACTCCTGGGTGAGTTGTTTTCCATCTCTAGGAACTGGCTATCCCCTGGAGAGGCAGTCCCTCCAGGGTCAGAAGGCCCCACGCTCGAAGTGTCAGAATACAGAAAACAGAAGTCAGGGCTCATAGA
Organism: Equus quagga; assembly: GCF_021613505.1. Classification (NCBI taxonomy): domain Eukaryota; kingdom Metazoa; phylum Chordata; class Mammalia; order Perissodactyla; family Equidae; genus Equus; species Equus quagga. Next base: position 86,900,807 of record NC_060281.1, on the reverse strand, counting down.
GAGGCCCAGGAAGCCGGTGTGCAATTGCTGCTCTGAACAAAAATTCAAGCTCGCGTCTAGAAGAGCATTTGACTCTTGATTCTGTCTTCTACACACACACTTTCCTTCCCAGTGTTAGGACATCTGAGAATTTGTTCCCTGTCTGGGTCTCCAGCCAAGCTCCCGATTAAGATTTCAGACACAGCCTTTCACTGCGCTGGCCTCAGGCCCCGCAGCCCCACTAGGATGACATGGGCCTCTGGTCAGCCCGCTGGGTCTGGCTGTGCTGTCAGCAGAGATTGTGCCTGAGCACCTCCCCATTTGCACACATTGCCCCAGCTTGCTGTCAATGCAGTAGCCCCACCTGACACTGACACTTTTGCCCTCATTGGCCACTTTGCATTCAGCATGTCTTGATCTTGGTGAGCCCACACTGGCTCCCAGGACTCACTGCCTTCATTTTTAAGGGCTCGCCATTCAACCCTACTCAATAATCTACTCCAGAATTTTGATAGCAAGTTTATTCAACTCATTCCGAAATCCATCAGCTGGTTCCTCTCATTCTCCATGATTCTGCCATGTTCTCCTGCCCAGATGGCACCAAGGAGATGACGGAGGTAGCTGGAGAAATGCCACATGAGCTGTAGCCCAGTGGGGCAGGGGAGGGCACCAGGGAGCCAAGGTGAGGACAGAGGGGTCTCCCTGGCTCTGGTCCCTTGGTCCCATGAGCTGCTCCATCCCACTCACCACCCATCCACTTCCAACATCGCCTTCGCCACAGTCTACCTGGCAACAGGCTAAAGGCCAGAGCCACCGGCCAGCTAATGGCAGTGTCCACAGCTGGCTCCACCTGCCTCCTCTCCCCCTCCTACTGCTCAGAGCATCCACCCCAGGCTCACCCTGCCCTGCCCCAACCCTCTGTCTTTGCTCAAGTTGTCCCCCTCCTAGAAGGCCTGCCTTTCTCCTCTCTGTCCAGATTTTCCCTGCAGCAGGCAGGCTGAACCAGAGTTAGGGCATGCGCTTGGCGTGTAATTTATACCCGTGAGATTCTCCCTTTTTATTGTACAATTCTGGGAGCTCTCACAAACGTTCCTGTAGCCACCACCACAATCAGGGCACAGAGCACCTCCATCACTGCCCAAATTCCCTCCTGCTGCCCCTTTGTCGTCAAGCCCTCCCCCACCCCTAGCCCTGACACCTGCTGATCCGTTCTCCATCCCTACAGTTTTGACTCTTCCAGAATGCTCCATAAATGGAATCAGACAGGATGTAGCCTTTTGAGTCTGGCTTTCTCCACACGGCATAACGCCTCTGAGATGCATCCGTGTCATTGCATGTGTCGATGGTTGGTTCTTTTTTGTGGCTGAGTAGTATTCCACGGCATGGCTGTACCACACTCTGCTTATTGGTTCCCCAGTTGAAGGCTAGTTGTGCTGTTTCCAGTTGGGGGCAATTACTAACAAAGCTGCTGTAAGCATTCGTGTATAGGTTTTTGTGTGGTCCTGTTTTCATTTCTCCAGGGTAAATACCCAAGAGCAGGATTGCTGCTGAGTCACGGGAAGGGTTTGTCTAATGTTATTGGAAACCACCAAACTGCTTCGCAGAGAGGGGGTGCGCCATTTGCGTTCCCACCAGCAGTGTATGAGCATTTCAGTTGCTCCACGTCCTTGCCTTGGTATCCTGTTACTTTGATGTTAGCCATTCTGATAGGTATGTGGTTGTCTCTCTTTGTGGTTTTAATTTACATTTTCCTAATGACTAGTCATGTTGAGCATCTTTTGTGAACAGGGCATGCTCTGTGAGATGAAACAGACCCGAGTTCAAGTCCTGTTTCTGGCACTTACTGTGTGGCTTTGATCAGATCTCTCGGAGCCTCCGTTTCCTTGCTGGCAAATGGGGAAGATAACGGTATATGCCTCATAGAGTCATTGCTGTAAAGATAAATGAGGATAAATGAGGTACACAGCGAGCACACAGGGAAAGGCAGCTGCTATTGGGAGCCAATAACCATGTTGGAACCTACCAGAGACCCACCCACACTGGACCCACACACCTGGCCCAGGCAGCTTCATCTCACCTGCTGAGCTCGCCCTGGCTGCCCCCCAGGCCCCTCTGTCAGCTCCTCCAGCTCTGATCTCCAGAGGTGCTCTGGGTCTGATGCTCCCCACCTGCTCCCCCAGCTGGCTTCTGGCTCCACTCCCAGCTTGGGCCAACCCCACCCCTGATCTTTTGCCTCAGTAACCCCTTTACACCTGCCCCCTAATTTGACCTTCCCTTTTGCCCTGTTGCTGGATTTTCTTCTCTTAATTTAGCAGACAGCTCAGAGCATCTGCTCTCCCCAGGCCGCGTGAGAGTCATCCCCCCATCCCATCCTGCAGGGACCCCGGGGCCGGATCCGGGGCATGTGCCTTCTGTTCTCTGTGGTCTTTGTCCTGCCTATGCCAGTTCAGCGTCCATTGCATCCACTGCCATTAGTTTGTGAACTTCTATATCTTTCCATGGACTCTTTCCTTGGAGTGGTGAGTGCCCCTTCAGACCTGGGAGAGTCATTGTATTAAATGGTTTTGTATCCATCCCAGTTCAATAAACATCATGGAGAGGTAGCAAACGACAGCCGCCCACTGGAGACCTGGACGTTGGGCATTAGGCGTGTAAACCGTCTCCAGCCCGCAGGACATCCCCTATTCTGAGGGTCAGCACAGCCTCAGCCATGGTGGCAACGGTTCCAGCAGCAGGCCAGCAGCCCCTCGTGCAGTAAACATCCAGCTCAGTGGCACTTGCCTTCCTGCCACCCTGGCCAGTCCTGGGGGCACCCTCTCACCCCAAGTCTGCAAGATAACCCTACCCTGCAGCCACATCAGAGGCTTCTAGTGGACCTTAGGTACTGAGCGGGTGGGAGGGCTGAGATCCTGCTCTGGGAGCACAGATGGACCCTTGGCCCGGAGCTGGGTGGGCCCCTGGCCTAAAGGCCTCTTGTATGTAGCTGAGAAATTAGCAGTTCACACAGGAGCTCCCAACATTTCCCTCCCAGAGTTTTCTGCTGACAGCCTCCAGATCTGGGCCAGCGCACGGAATGGAGCAGCTGCCTATTAAACGAATGAGTGAATGAATGAGTGAGTGAATCAGTGATGCCAAATTCCTCCTCCTCTGCTGAGTGTAGGGCTCTGATGAATTGCTGGGATACTCTGCTAAGAGGTTCGTCTTTGTCACCACAACCCTAGGGTCCCCTGTTTGACCCACAGTCGCCTGGGCCTGGGGCTCAGGCTGGCAGCCAGGAGCAGCCTCTGTGAGAGGGAGCCACTCACATCTTGCAGCCCGAACACAGCAAGTGGCAGATCCCAGACCAGCCCCATCACCAGAGCAGGGGAGACGTGGTGTGGCTCAGCCCACAGGGCTCTCCTGGGGCCCCGAAGCTCATTCCACGGCTCCTGCCTCCTCTAACAGGTCCCTTCCAGCCCCTTGTCTCTCCCTTTCCCTCCTCAACCCTGGCCCACACCTGGGCCTAACCCTGTATTCCAAGGCCCCTTTCTTCCTGTCTCTGTGCCTCATCACTGAGTGTGTCCTGTCCAGAGGTGCTGGCCAGGCCCCTCAGGGTCTATGTGCTGACACTGTCCCAGCCGGGTGACCTGGGGTAGGGGGAGACAGGGACTCCGAAGTCCCGGGCTCTTTGTCTGCACTTTTGCCTTCGAAAAAAAATTGCATTCCTCAAAAGTTAAACATAGAATTGCCACAGGATCCAACAATTCTACTCCAAGGTACATACCCAAAAGAATTGAAAACAGGGATTCAAGCAAAACTTGTACACCAGTGTTCATAGCAGCACTATTCACAACCGCCAAAAGGTGAGAACAACCCAAGAGTCCATCAACAGATGAGTGGATCAACATGATGTGGTTTATCCACATGTTAGAATATTATTCACCCATGAAAAGGAGTGAAGAACTGATACAGGTTACCACGTGGATGAACCTTGAGCACATTATGCTAAGTGAACGAAGCCAGGCTCAGAAGGTCACATATTGTATGACACCTTTTGTATAAATTATCCAGGACAGATAAATCCATAGTGGCAGAAAGCAGAATGGTGGCTGCGAGAGGCTGAGGGCAGGGAGATAGACTGCCTAATGAGGGGGTCTCCTTCAGGTGATGAAAATGTTTTGGAACTAGGTAGAGGTCATGGTTGCACAATGTTGTGAAAGTGCTAAATGCCACTGGATGGTACATTTTAAAATGGTGAATTTTATGTTACGTGGATTTTACCCCAATAAGAAATTTTTTAAAATAACATTTATGGATTCCTTCACCCCCAGAATAAAAGTAATACACGCGTGAAGAAATAAAATCCACAGAGAAATATGAGTTGGCGACATAGTCATGGAAACTAAAGAACTACACAAGGAACAGAAGGACTGACCAACGTTATAAAGTGATGCTTTATAAACAGGGAAGAAGGGGCTCCAAGAATGAACCAGGAGCCGCACACAATAACCAAGAAAAAGGATGCGTCAATAGTGTGTTCCAAGACTGTGCTGTCCACTGCAGTGGGCATTGGCCACTATTTAAATGTAAATAACTAAAATTTGAAAGTTCAGTTCTTCTGTCCATTAACCACATTGCAAGTGCTCAAAAGCCACATGTGGTCAGGGGCTACTGGCAAAGACTCCTTGACCAAACTTCAGAGGGCTTCTAGCATTTATGCCCGTGTCCCTAGGATGACCTAGACCCCCTTAAAATGACCCTAAGAAAGCTTGCAATTACAAGTCCTTTCTCTGTCCCTTTGAGACGGAAATCTTCTACCACCCAAAGCTGTCTCCTCAAGGACCTGAGGGCTGTCTCTGAAATTCCAGCACTCAAGGCCATCACTTCAGCTCTCACTCCCGATTCCATGGGAGGGTGAGGGCTCACCTTCCGTGGGCACCTTGCTCCCATTTGCACCACTAACTACCTCCTGTCATAAAAATACAAGAAGTTTGTGTTTCTTCCAGATAAGTGCCAATTAGCAAACCCAGACGGCCTCCTCACATGGACCAATGCCCTGTAAGGCCATTCGGGCCCTTCCTTTAGCGCATCCCAGCATTTAAACCAGCTCCTGCCTTTTGTTTCAGGGAATTGAGTTCACTTCACACCTGGCTGTCTTCCCTATTGCAGTAGTGATTACCGAATAAAATCCGTCTTTGTCGCCTTTCACTGGTGTTCAGCTTTGTTTATCTTTGACCCCACCAAATTGGACAGGGTAGATGTAGGCTGTGTCCATCACTGTGGAAAGTTCTACTGGACAGTGCTGTGCAATGTGATGACATCATCAGATCTTCCAAAGAGAGGTCACTTGAGCCAGACTGGTCCTTCATCTCCTGGAGATGATGCCTCCAAAGAGCCCGTCAATGAGGCAGAATATTGAACAAGCATGTCAGACCAATGATGCCTAGTAATATAAAGCAGAAAGAGAGGTTTTGGACAAGGCATGGGGCATTTTGTCATAAACAAACAAACCAACCAACCCTGCACGAAAGGTGTGAACTTTAAAAAAGTCTGATTGAAGTAACAAATGAGGTTTAACTAAAAACCATAAATTCTGCCTGAGAACCACCAGTCAGGCTCTAATCAAGTTGGGAGAAGGCCCCAGCTCCACGCCCCCCACTCCAGAGCTAACTGGTCAATAACTCAGAGTGGTAACACCAAGAAATATCTAATAACAATTTTACTTTTTCATTTGGGTCTATTCAGATCACAACTCCAGCAAACTAGTAAAAAACTAATATTGAAACTCAAAGAAGATGTCAAAATATACAGTTGTAACCCTCTGGCTACACCGTAGTGTTACCACACAAAATTGGGGTTCGTTTGCCCAATGTGCATAAAGAAGCTAATTAATTACAGCGTCAGCTTTTGGGGGAGAAATCAGCTTTATTCTGTGAGATGGATCTGCAGGGAGACAGGTGGCGTGTGCCTCAGATCTGTCTCCCCGATTCAGGGCCTGGGGCAAAATTTAAGAGGTTAGGGAGAAGAGACTGGCACACGGAAATGCTGGCAGGCAGGTCTTGACCGGTGGGCTTCAAGCATTTATGGTGAGGTTTTAAACGTTTATGACAGGGTTCTAAACATTTATGATGAAGTTCTAAACTTTTATGATGGGGTTCTAAACATTTTTGATGAGGTGGGAAAGGAATTCTAACACCATCTTCCTGAATGAGGGAATCCTTGCTTCTGATAAGAGTCTGACTTCCAAGATCCAGCCCTATCCCGGTCCTTGGGTTCAGTGGGAGGCAGGATCTTTGGTTCCGAGGTCACTTCAGGTCACTGTTTCTTCTTTTGCACATACCCTGGCTACGTGAGTTTGCAGTTTTTCTGAAACACAATCCTTAATCACTCTGTTGATAAGAGATGCGGTCTGTTCGAACTGGGTCTAAATGGGCCTGTAGTTACACTAGGAAGGTATAAAAACAAGTATAAAAATAATCAATAAACAAATTAATTTCAGGTGGGATGTTTAGGGACAAGCTAAGTATCACGGTAATAATTTTGGGAATCCCTGGAGTTCTGCGTTGGCTGTTCAAGGTATTTGAAGTGCTCAAAACCATCAGCGTGCATGAATTTGTAACCTACAAGCAGAGTGTCACTCCCACAGACCAGGCACCAAGCAACATCCAGATCCTCAATGTTCCCCAAACAGGTTTGCCGACAGCTCCAATTTGGGACAGAGGTGACGCTCTGACCTGTCCCTGCTCACTGCGTGCCCCTTCCACATCCACCATGAACTTACGCAATAGACTCCTGACCGATTTCCTTCTCTGAATGCCTGCTGCCTCCAAGTCATTCTTCAGACAGAAGAGTTATGTCCTTCAGACAGAAGAGTTATGTCAGACGCAGAGTTATGTCCTTGGCACAGTGGAGCTGCATCCGTCTCTTCCTCTGAAAGCTTCAAAGTCTCCACACCCTGATAGGGCATGGCCCAGAGTCCCAGCACTGCCTGCAGTTCCTTCACGACCTGACCGCAGTCTTTTCAAGCCTCCTGCCCTCGTGGCATCTCTCTTTCCTCTCACCTCTGGGAGTGTCTTCAGCGGTCACCTCCGCCTAGGATGTCTTCCTCCTGTTCCCACCTTGGAGGCTCAGCTCAAATACCATCTCCTCTGGGGGACATTCCCGGACCTCCCAGCTCAGTGCTCTTGCTTAGACCTCTGCTAGAACACTCCATTTTCAGGGAGCCAGGAGAGGTAGTGGTGAAGGATCCAGGCCTTGGGTGAAGAGAGACAAGGGTTCAAACCTTACCAGCCTCTGAAGCTCAGTCCCCACACATGTAAAATGGGCACAATGGTGAGCACAGTAAATGTGGCCCATGCCCTCATGAGGCTGACAGTTAAGGGGGTGTGTCAAATAGCCAAAACAAACAATGTCTAAAGAGAATAATACTCTGGAAAGGAGGAGTAGGGTTCTGTTTGAGCATTTACCTGGGGGATCAGAGGAGGCGAGGAGGCACTAACAAGGCAGTGTGGAAGGAGGGGGTGAGGGAACAGTGTGCAAGTCAGAGGGAATAGCATGTGCAAAGGCCCTGTGGTAGGAGGGAGCAGCAAGGGCTGATAGATGGCCCCTCACATGCCCCTCCTGGTGCTGTGTGGCTTGGGAAGGCCAGGGACCTCCTGGTTTTGTAGAGGAAGAAAGAAAGAAATCCAACTGTGGCCCCAGACCCCTAACCCACCTCTTTCCCTGGCCCCAGGTCTTTAGGGTAGTTGGTCAGGCTCCCCTTGCTCACCCGTCTCTCTCCCAGACCCTGTGGCTATCTCCTTTCCTTGGGAGCAGAGACTAGGGGGATGTGGCCACATCAAGCTCCGCCCTTACCTTGGTCGCCATGGGTTGGTGGGAGGAGCCAAGGAAACCCTCCCCTGGCTGCCCTTGATCCTAGTCCCCTCCTCCCAAGCAGGCCCAGGTGTGAGGCCACCACCATCCTGGGCACCTGTGTCAGGCACACACCCTCTCCCAAACCCTCTGCCCAGGGTAACCCAAGCCTTTGGAGGGGCATCCAGTGGCTTCTGTCCAGCCACAGGTTGGGACTGACTTAGTCATGATGTGGGGGCAGAATTAGGACAGCAAGCAGGACACCTGTGGCCACTGAGCGCTGCCAGGAGTTGTAGAAGCATCTGGAAGGTGGGAGGGAGAGGCAGCGTGGTAGGTGGGCAGGAAGGTGTGGGACTGGGGTTCCGGACCAAGACAACACCATCCTCCCAGTCCAGCTTCTCAGCCCACAGGTCAGGGGGACCAAGGGAAAGAGCCACTTTCGGAAGGTAGGAGGAGATGGCGCACCGTGGAAGAGGGGAGTCGTCTGTCTTCCAAACCACTGGCACCCAGAGAGTTAGAACGAAGGTCCTGCACGCCCAGCAATAGCTGCCGCTTGAGGAGGCGGCGGGGTGCTGCAGGCTCAGGGGTGGACATGTGCCCTGGGCTGGAAAGACAGGGACTTGAGATGACCTGGAACCACGGAGCCTGGCAGGCAGAAGGACACACCTGGACCAGCACCAGCCTGCCCGGCTTCCCATCCCAGCTTTGCTGCCTGAGACCTCGGGACGCTCCTGGAGCTTCAGTTTCCTGGTCAATGCACAACGATGACGATGGCGCCCACCTCAGAATGTGTCCGGAGGATGAAATGAGCTAACCCTGCCCTGTCCAATAGGGCAACTGACCACCTTTATTAGTTTGCAAGGGCTGGCGTAACAAAAGTACTCCAAACGGAGAGTTGTAAACAACAAAATTTATTCTCTCCCAGTTCTGGAGGCTAGAAGTCCAAGGTCAGGGTGTCGGTAGGGTTGGTTCCTTCCAAGGGCTGTGAGGAAGAATCTGTTCCACGCCTCTCCCCCAGCTTCTGATGGTTTACAGGCAATCTTGGGCATTTCTTGGCTTGTAGAAGCGTCACCCCAATCTCTGCCTTCGTCTTCACACGCGTTCTCCCTGTGTGTATGTTTGTATCCAAATTTCCCCTTTTATAAGGACACCAGTCGTATTGCATTAGAGGCCCACCCGATCCACTACAACCTCATCTTAACTAATGACACCTGCAACGACACTGTATCCAAGAGAGGCCACATTCTGAGGTACTGGGGGTTAGGACCTCAACATATGAATTCGGGGGTGGGGGACAAAATTCAACCCACAACACCACATGGGGCTTATTGAGCGTTTGAAATGTGGCTGGTTAGAAGTGAAATATGATATACTAAATGCACACAGGATTTCAAAGCCTTGGTACAGAAAAAAAGCATGTAACATATCTCATTATTAATTATTAATGAGAATTAACATACCTCTTTTTGTTTTTTTAAAGGAGTTTGAGGCATTCAATTCTTTTTTGGTGAGGAAGATTGGTCCTGAGCCAAGATCCGTTGTCAATCTTCTGTTTTTTTCTTTTTCCTCTTCTCCCCAAAGCCCCAGTAGATAGTTGTATATCCTAGTTGTAGGTCATTCTAGTTCTTCTATGTGGGATGCCACCACAGCATGGCTTGATGAGCCATGCCATGTCTGCTCCCAGGATCTGAACTGGCAAACCCCAGGCCACTGAAGTGGAGCACGTGAACTTAACCACTCAGCCACGGGGCTGGCCCCATTAACTTATCTCTTTTATTGATCATATTGATTACATGCTGAAATGATAATATTTTGGATGCACTACGTTAACTACAATATATTATTAAAGTCAAATTTTTTAATGAGGCCACTAGAGAATTTAAAGTTCCCTCTATGGCTCCCATTATCTGTCTATCAGACAGCACTGAGCAAATATTTGCAAAGCCCTCTGAAGGGGGCCTGGCCCACGGAAAACGGCCGTAAGCGCTGGTTAAATAAAGGCTTCTCTTTGCAGGTGACTTGTTACTTGCAGCATTTTAAAAATAATGACTTTTTCCGTTCCTCCGAGACTGCAAAATGTTGGGGACAAATTTCTTTTCGTGTCTGGATCTTCTTTTGTATCTATAGGGCATATATCATGTGCTTCTGTCTTTTCCAAATGGTTTTGTGGTATTTTTTCCATGTTGTTGTAAACCCTTCACCTATCACATTAAGCACCGTGGTTTCCTGAAAAATCGTTTCCAATGTTCCTATTAACAATACACAGACTGCTTTCAGCTGAAAATATTTTCTGCTACTTAGGATTATTATTGGGCAATGTGGTAAACTATTGAGGGATCCTAATGAATATTGTCCACTAGTTTTCTAGAAAAGCTGAACCAATTTCCAGTCCTGCCAGCAATGTCTGAATGTCTCCATTTCACCAACTTCTACCTAACTTTATTATCATGTTTTTAAAAAAGGTTTCGTGCGTGTGTGTGTTTTTTGTTGTGTTTTGTCACTGACTTGCTGGAGGAAAAAGCGTCTCCTTGCTCGTACACCCGTTTCTTTGATGACCTGGAGGTTGAGTATTTATGCATTTTTTTATTTCCCCTGTGTATTTCCTCTTCTGAAAATCAGTGTTTTGAGTCCTTTGCCCGTTTTTTACTGCCTTACTATTTTTCTTATCAATTTGTATGCACTCTTGATAAAGATACCAATTTTCATACATTTTATTTCCCCAAATTCACATCAGCAAATATTGACTTAATGCCTTAATTCTGTCTCCTGTTTAGCATATTTTTGCATTTTTATGTAGCCAAATCAATTGATTGTCCCTTTGCGATTCTGTCATCGCTTTTAAGCACAGACCATGCTCCTCCAGAGAGGTGATGAGCGTCACTCTTACATTCTTTTAGCTTTTTGTGATTCTTTTCTTTTCTTTTTTTGACTTAAAATCCCTCGAGATCAGTCCTGTCCAAGTGGAATATAGTGCAAACCATAAATGTGAGCCTCACAGATAACTTTAAATTTTCTGGCAGCCACATCTTTAAAAATTAAAAAGAATAGATGGAGCACAGAGGATTTTTAGGACTATGAAACTATTCTGTATGACACCACCATGGTGACTCCGTGTCATTACGTATTTGTCCAAACCCATCGAACAGACAACACCGGGAGTGAACCCTAGTGTGAACTACGGACGTGGGTGATAATGACGTGTCCATGTAGGTTCATCGATTGTAACAATTGTACCCCTCTGGTGGGGATGTCCACAGTGGGGCAGGCTGTGCATGTGAAGGGACAGAAGCTGTATGGGAGCTCTCTGTACTTTCTGCTCAATTTTGCTATGAGCCTAAAACTGTTGTCAAAATAAAGTTCGTTGGGGCCGGCCCGGTGGCATAGTGGTTGAGTTTGCACACTCCACTTCGGTGGCCCAGGGTTTGTGGGTTCAGATCCTGGGCGAGGGCCTATACACTGCTCATCAAGCCATGCTGTGGTGGCGTCCCACATACAAAATAGAGGAAGATTGGCACAGATGTCAGTTTAGTGACAGTCTTCCTCAAGCCAAAAGAGGAAGACTGGCAACAGATGTTAGCTCAGGGCCAATCTTCCTCGCCAAAAAAAAAGTTTGTTAATTTAAAAAAACTCTAAATTATAAAAAAAATAACAAGAAATAGGTGAAATTGGGTGCTGGCCCCGTGGCCGAGTGGTTAAGTCTGTGCGCTCCGCTGCAGGTGGCCCAGTGTTTCGTTGGTTCGAATCCTGGGCACGGACATGGCACTGCTCATCAAACCACGCTGAGGCAGCGTCCCACGTGCTACAACTAGAAGGACCCACAACGAAGAATATACAACTATGTACTGGGGGGCTTTGGGGAGAAAAAGGAAAAAATAAAATCTTTAAAAAAAAAAAGAAATAGGTGAAATTAATTTTAATAATATATCTTATTTATCTCAATATATCCAAAAATATTATCTTTTCAACATGTAATCAATATAAGAAATTAATTAATGAAATATTTAAATTAGAGGGGTACTAAGTCTTCATTACTTGGTGTGTATTTTAGACTTACAGCACATCTCCATTCATGCTTGTGACAAGCCACATTCCCAACACTCAACAGCCACATGTGGCTCGTGGCCACCAGATTGGTCAGTGCACGCCTAGAACTTGGTTTGATCCCAAGGGAGGGCAGAGGGAGAAGGTTTTGCTGGCTGGATTTAAGACCCTTCATCCTCACCTCTCACCTGCTCCTATCTCTCGAAAATTCCTGCCTAGCCAACTTGCTTTTTCTCACCTTCCCCCAGTTGACCTGGGAAATGTTGTTTCCAAAATTTGAAAGCAGAACAGATTTTGCTTCCAAAGTTCTTTTCAGTCACCTTAGATGATCATGAGCAGAGTTAAAGGTAAAAAATTACCACGCACACTATGTCATCACATTTATGTACACACGGATGGGCAGCACAACATTTCAGGCTGTGACCTCTGCCTGGCTCTCAGATGCCATCCTGGACACCTGTGTCAGCCACCCACCACCTCTTGGCATCCCAAACCTTCTGTCACCCCACCAAGGCTTCCATCTGTCCACTGTCACCTCCCACTCTCCGGCCTTTGAGCTGTGGCTCCTACCTAGGGGCTCACCATGGGGCATCCCCAGGATCTCCACCCCTGCAACTCACTGCTCTGGTGACAGCATCCATAATAATAATTATGAGACCATATTCCTAACATCACACACTTACTGGGTGCAGTGCCAGGCTAACCCATGGCGGCTCATCTTATCTAATCCTCCCAGCCATCCTGAAGGCTGGAACCATTTTGCACATAAGGGCTCTGCTATCAGCTTGTGAGCACTGACAGGGCGCAGCCTGCATTCAAGAACAGGGGAGGGGGGCTGGGCAGAAAGACCTGGGGACCACCTAGAGGGTTGAGCCAGGTTTATAAAAATTTCCTCCATTTTGCTCGGAAGGGGATCTCAAGGTGTTCCCTGAAACTTGCTCAAGGGTCCTTAATGCGCTCCCCCTTCCCTGCCATGGGGGAACCTGTAGGAGCCCCTAGGATGAGGGGGTCTGGAGGTGAGGGGGGGTTGCCTGCTACCGCCAACTCAAGTCTGTGTTCTGGGACCCCTCTCGGGACAGGTCACCTCCCTACCTTGGGTAGGATGCATCTTGGAGACTGGCAAAAAAAAAAAACAAAAAATCAAGAGTAGGTGAGAACTGAATGGGGCAGGGCAGGACTGGTGCTCTCCCATTGGGGCGGGACCAGTATCTGTCAAAACCAGGCTGCGAGGCCAGGAGGCCCGCTGGCAGACTCATCCTGCCCGCTTGCACCCCGCGCACTCTGTGCTGCCCGTGGACACCATGAGCGGCCGAGTTGGAGACCTGAGCCCCCAGCAGCAGGAGGCGCTGGCCAGGGTGAGGAGCTTCGCGGGCTGGGAGGCTTAGGGAGGGGCCCCAGCAGCCTGATGCTGCCCACACCCCTGGACTGCCCCCTGTGCAGCCTGGAGAAGGATCTTGGAGGCACCTCTGTCCAGCCTGCCGGCCCCAGTGCACAGTCGCTGAGGCAGCTGTGTGCGGGACCCCAGGCAGGAGTCTTTGTCTGGGCCACTCTGGGCCAAATCAAGCTTTCCACCCCTGCTGGCTCTCTATCACTGAGCCCTGGCCCTTGTTCCCTGATTGAGGGCGTCGGGGGCACTGCCATCAGGCTTCTGGGCAGCCTTGGGCAGACAGACTCCTGGATCCCCTGCCCAGATTGCAACATTTGTTGGTTTTTCTTCGAGGCTGTCTGACTCCCCAGGGCCCAAGCCTTCTCGCTATGTTTTCATTAAAGGGAAATGGAGGGGTTTGGGGTGATTTCACCTGTAGTGTCACGGCCATGGGGAAAGGGGAGCATATCCAGGTCTCAGTGCCACAGCATTAATTCTGTTTGCAGAGGGCCAGGGACTGGAAACGCTGATTTCGGTGTTGGGGGTTCCAAACCCTGGCTCGTACTTTAGGCCTGTGAAAGAGCAGCTGCCGAATTGTGGAGAGAAATTTCTTCCGCAGCTCCTGCCCTGGGGGGGACCTGAGGATCCTCCAGGGAAGAATGAGGACCTTGGGTGAATGGGGGGCCCCCCGTGAATTCCTAGTGAAGAAGAGAGGGGCCCCAGGTGAAGGATGAGGGCCCTGCGTGGATTCCCAGGTAGAGGAGGAGGTTCTAGGAGCAGAGGGTCTCCAGATGAAGGAGGGGTCCGCAGGGGAAGTGGGGGGAGTCCCCTGGTGACCCCTCTGTCTCCCCACTGGTGAAAGCCTTAGGGAAGCCCCAGACACTAGGCTCATAGGAGGGACTCGCCGCCTGGCCTTTGGGGGTGGCCTGTGGGCTAAAGAGCTTTAAACAAGGGAAAAAGAGTTTATTCTTATTTTTTCCATTATTTCAAAGAAATGAAAGCTCGTTATTTTTAAAATTAGACAAAAAGAGAAAAGTAGGAAGAAAGAGAAGAGGTCACCCGTGGTCCCAGAGGCTCAGACAACCACACCTAGGAGCATTTCCTTCTAGCGTTTTCCTAAGCCTAGTTTTGACCACCTGTGGTCACACGGCCTGATGCTCCTTTCTCCATTTGGCATCGTCATATGATAAAGTTTTTTCCCAAGTTATTCCAGACTTTTGTCAGCACCTGCCTAGTGGCTTTCTCTTTTACTGACATGCCTTCCAAGAGGGGAGTGGCCTGGAGACTGGAAGGTGTGACCTCCTCCTGGCCCTGCAGCTTCCTCACTCCCCTGGGGAAGACCCTGCCTCCGCCAGCCCAGCCTCAGTTTCCTCATTTGCAACATAGACGTGTGACCTTTGCCCCTCCTGCCTCAGGGCACACCCTGAGGTTCAAAGGAGGAAATCTGGTTACCTGGAGGGGCTGCGGGGTGAGGAATTATTGCTTCTCAGGGGGGGTACTCTCCCCCGTCCCCAAAAATGGCCCCTTAGGAGCCCAGAGGCTGCAGCTGCTCAGTGTGCACAGACCTGCATTCCGGGTGCCTGTCCGGGCTGGGGACTGTTATAGGAGATGCTGTCGCTCAGCTTGTTAACACTGGAGAGGTTTAACGTGATGATTCACTTCTAATTCCGTGAGCAGTACTGAATCCGTTCTTAAAAAGCTAAAGGTGGTTTGGTGGGTGGCTGTCAAGACAGCTTCCTATGGCTTTGCTGGCATCTGTGGCTAACCCCAGATTCTCAGTCACAGGTTCCCCTGCAAACCCAGCCCTCTGGGCCTTGTCTTCAGCTCCCTCAGTCCCCATGGAAGTGGGGTCTCCTCTCAGAGCTGAGCCTTAGTCCCAAACCCAAACCCCCCGACACTTCCCCAAACTCGGCCAGTAGGAAAAGGCACCCCCAGCGGACCAGGCCCCTCCTCTGCCCCAGCCCCGGATGAGGCATCCCTGGCCTCTCTTTCTGTCCCTCCCTGCTGACCTTGGCCTGGGTTGTTTCCACAAAGACTCCACTGCTCGGGGCCCCAGGCCGACCACGTTTGCTGAGCACCCACGTTTATCTGGCACCTGCTGCAAGCTAAGCCTGATGCGAAATGCTTTACCTGCATAAACTCCTTGGATTGGCACAAGTTTATCATTATCGCCATTTCACAGTTGGGGAAACTGAGGCTCAAAGAGGTTAAATAATTTGCTTCCAAATTCAGACCCTCAAGCTGCAGTACGAGGGGCAACGGTCCTAAAATGTTCTGGTCGGCCTGCATCAGATTCACCGGAGATCTTTGTAAAAACAGGGATGGCAGGGCCCCACCTAGGACCTACAGTTGAGGGCCTGGCGTGGCAAAGAAGCCCCAAAGTTTGAGAAGGACCCAACTCTTCCTGCCATGTTGAGCTGGGGGTGCCCCATTCCCAGCTGCTGCTAACTGCGTGGGTCCCTGAGCAGGGCTGATGCAGGCTGAGGGGAAGCAGGGTCAGGGATGGGGTTTGGGGTCCAGGGGTCCTGGGAGCCCCTCTGACCCTCATATCTCCCCCTCAGTTCCGGGAGAACGTCCAGGACCTGCTGCCCACCCTGCGCAATCCTGATGATTACTTCCTCCTGCGCTGGCTCCGAGGTGAGGCTGGCGGGGTTGGGGGTGGCAGAGGCGGGGGGAGGCTGGGAGGGTCTCAGGGGAAGGGGTGGGAGACAAGGGGGACAGCGCTACAGAGTGGTAGCGAACTGGGCTCTGGAATCAGCCTGCTTTGGGCTAGCATCTGAGCTCCTCTTCAGACCAGCACGGTACAAATGCCCCACCGAGCCTCAGTTTCTTCATCTGCAAAGTGGGGGTGAGGCCACCTCCCCATGGACTGTTGTGTTAGTGAGAGGGTGTGGGACCTGGCACCAGGTGGGCACAGGGTCGAGGTGAGGTTAAAGTTCATACCAGGAAGTTCTCAGGATGACAGGCCTGGCAAGGCCTTGAGTCAGACATCGCTGAACATGGTCTTCAGGACTTGCATTAGGTCTGTCTCCGGTTCCTTGAAGACAGGCCTGTGTCGTCCCCTCAGAGAACCTGGCACCGAGCTCGTGCCCCGTGATACGTCAGGAAGTGGATTTAACTAAAATTAGAGAAGTTTCTTCTAGCAATTGGGGCAGCCTTGTAAAATTATTAGAAGAACAGACACCACCCCAGGGCTTAGGGAGAAATTCAGTTCAACTCGACACACTCCATGCGATGGGTTTTAAACTCAAACCAGGAGAGAAGTCAGAAGCCAGGCTGCCGTGAAAACACCAGCCTCGGAATCAGGCAAACCTGCGATCGATTCCAGCTCTGCCACATGCTAACAGTGTGCCCAGGACAAGCCACGTGCTGTCTCTCTCGGCCTCACTTTCTTCTTCTGTGTAATGGGTGTAATATTAGGCCCTACCTGCCTGCACGGAGGAAGTCCACCCTTCTGTTCTATTCTGTTTGGTTATTTTTTATAATTACTATTTTTTACAAACTTTTTTTTTTAAAGATTGGCACCTGAGCTAACAACTGTTGCCAATCTTTTTTTTCTTTTCTACTTTTTCTTCCCAAATCTCCCCAGTACATAGTTGTATATTTTAGTTGTGGCATGTGGGATGCCACCTCAGCATGACACAATGAGCGGTGCCATCTCTGTGCCCAGGATCTGAACCAGCAAAACCCTGGGCCACTGGAGCAGAGCACATGAACTTAACCACTTGGCCATGGGGCTGGCCCCTACAAAATTTTTTTTTTTTTTCCTTTTTCTCCCAAAGCCCCCCAGTACATAGTTGTGTATTTTTAGTTGTGGGTCCTTCTAGTTGTGGCATGTGGGATGCCGCCTCAGCATGGCTTGATGAGCGGTGCCACGTCAGCACCCAGGATTCGAACTGGCGAAACCCTGGGCTGCTGAAGCAGAGCGAGCAGACAGCCACTCAGCCACGGGGTCGGCCCCTACAAACTTTATTTTTGAGAGCAGTTTTAGATTTAAGAAAAGTTGTGAAGATAGTACAGAAAGCTACCATATACATCATTTACCCATCACTAACATTTATATGCTTCTGGCACATCTGTCATAATTAATGAACAAATATTGATACATGATTATTAACTAAAATCCATACTTTTTTTTAGATTTCCTTAGTTTTTCTGTCCCAGGGTCCCATCCAGGACACCACATTGCCTTTAGTTGTCGTGACTCCTTGGGCTTTCTTGGCTGTGGCTCTTTCCATTCTTTTTTTTTTAACTGGGAAAGATTGGCCCTGAGCTAACATCTGTTAACATCTCAATCTTCCTCTTTTTTTTTCCCCTCCCCAAGGCCCTAGTACATAGTTGTATGTTCTAGTCATAGGTCCTTCTAGTTCTTCTATGTGGGACGCCACCTCGGCATGGCTACTGACAGATGAGTGGTGTGGTTCTGCACCCAGGACCCAAACCTGGGCAGCTGAAGCAGAGAGCACTGAACTTTAACCACTAGGCCATCAGGGCTGGCTCTTTATTCCTTTTTTTAAAAATTTTTTTTTGGTGGGGAAGATTGACCCTGAACTAACATCGGTTGCCAGTCTTCTTCTTTTTGCTTGAGGAAGATTGTCGCTGAGCTAACATCTGTGCCAATCTTCCTCTATTTTGTATGGGGCACCACCACAGTGTGGCTTGATGAGCAGTGCTAGGTCTGTGCCTGAGATCCGAACCTGCGAACCCCAGGTCACCGAAGTGGAGCGTGCAAACCCAACCACTATGCCACTGGGTTGGCCCCTCTGTTCCATTTTTAATTAGTCATTTTCATGTCATTTTCCTCCACCTGGGCTAAAGAAAAAGTTGGGAAAGGAGATTTCTTGAAACCCCTTGATGCAGCATCAGAACTCTCTCCTCCTTTGAAGTCCTTTTGGGTTTAAAAACCAGCTTTTCAGGTCCCTGGTGTGTCTTTGATAAAGGAGTGAAATCACGGAGACTGTAGGCTGCTGGGTCATGGGAAAGGAACAGGGTCTAAGATTGGGCGAGGGTGCCAGGCCTCCTGATGCCTCTTGCTTTATGCTGTGACCTACTGACACGGCCCAGTCCACTTCCACTCAGCTCTGCAGCCACTCCCTGCCTCACAAACTCAAGACACAGGCAGAAGAGAGGGCGATCGCTGCGACCGAACTTCTCGGAGGTTCCTCTGTCAGGCAGGATGCAGAGGGACTTTCCACGACCTTCCCTCTGAAGTCACGTCCCTTTGTTTTTCTTGATCTCCATCCCACATCCACGTCCATCTCTCCTACCTGGACGCTAGCTCCGTGATCACAGGGACTGTGCCTGCCCCAGCCTCCCAGCCTGGCACATAGTAGGTGTTACTGAAAAAGCTATGAGGACCCATGAGCAGCATCCAAACCACTATCTACCGGACGAGAAACCTCACTCTGGTTCTCAGTAGAAAAATCTCCTATAGACACAGAGATTTTTAAAAAGCTGATAAAAGAACATTATGTACAATTATGCACGCACAAATTTAAAAATCTAAATGAAATTGACACATTCCTTTAAAATATATATAAGGCCAAAATCCAGAAAGAAGAAATAGGAGGTCTCAACAGACCTATAAATATTAAAGACATTTAAATGGTAATAAAAACCTCCCCTCCATTAAAACTCAAACCCCGATGGTTTTAAAGGTAGACTCCTCCAAAGTTTTAGGTCCAGCTAATTCCTACTTATACAAAATTTTCAAGTTGTTTTAAAATATATGAAAGAGTAAAGTTACCTTATAAGGCCTGCGTAAGTTTGATTCCAAAGCTAGATCAGGATAATAAAAGAAAAGAAAATTCTAGGCTCGTTTCACTTATTAATATTGACGTAAAAAAGTCTAAATACGATATTACACAATAGAATCCAATAGGGTGTTAAAATTATACAGCACAATCAAGGAGACCTTCTCTTAGGTATGCAAGAAGAATTCAGCATCAGAAATCTACCAGTGTCATTGAACACATTAATAGATTAAAAATGAAAAATTACGTGGCTATCCCAATGCAGACAAAACCTTTGAAAATGTTCAAATTCTATTTATAAGAAAAAACAAAATAAAAGTTTTACTAAACTAGGAATGGAATGGAATATCCTTGGCTTGGTAACGGTTATGTAGCAAAAATCTTCCAAGAAATGTTATGCTTAAGGAGAAATTTTAGATGGATTTTCTTTAAGAGCAGGAACAAGGAAAGGATGATGTCAATCAACGTTACTGTTTCAACACAGAACCGGAGACCTTTGCCAACGTTATAAGGAAAGAAAAAATAATCAGTGGTGTAAAGGCTTGAAGAGAAGAGTTATAATGTTTGCTTATCTCCCTTGAAAACCAACAGGATCAACAGAAAAACTCTAGAACTGTTCAGGTCAACAGCCACGAGCCACATTTAATGATTAAAATTAAATTAAATTAAATTAAAGCTTCAGTTCCTCAGTCACACCAGCCACCTTTCAAGTGCTCAGGAGCCACATGCACTTGAACTGTTAAGATATAGGACACTTCTATCCTCACAGAAAGTTCTGCTGGAGCACACTGATACAGAAGATGATTTTAATAAATGTATAGCCCCAAGAAATGATTGGGCAGGTGAACTTGATGCCTGTCTTCAAATATTTGAAGATTTTCCATGTTGACAAACAGCAACATATGTTCTTTCGACCTTGACATTGGGGCTGGAATCATTGTGGGGCAGATTTGGAATGCAATGGGCTGCCTGCTGAGGGAGTGAACTCCCCATCACAAGAGATAATCAAGGCAGAGCTGGCAGCCTTGGTGGTTTTTCTCTGGAGGTGGCTTATGATCAGGGCAGAGGAAGCCTAGATAGCAGCTCAGATCCCTTCCATTTGAAAATCTCTGACCTTGCTTCTTATCGAAGGCCGATCACTGGATGAATTCCTTAGTAACCAGTGGTCTCAGAGAGCAATGGTCATGGCATTTCTAAAATAGAGCATCATCTTTTCAATGAAGGTACATTTATTTCTTCAAAATTAGTAATCAGAGGGGCCGGCCCAGTGGCATAGCAGTTAAGTTCACAGGCTCTGCTTTGGTGGCCTGGAGTTCACAGGTTCGGACCCCAGGTGCAGGCCTAGCGCTGCTCATCAAGCCACGCTGTGGTGGCACCCCACATAAAATAGAGGAAGACTGGCACAGATGTTAGCTCAGTGACAATCTTCCTCAAGCAAAAAGAGGAAGGTTGCCAACGGATGGTAGCTCAGAGCCAATCTTCCTTACACTCACACACACACAATTAGTAATTATAATAGCTACAGTTTATTGAGAACTAACTGGGAGCAAGGTAATGTGCGAGCACTTTATATACTTTATCTTAGGTCATCCTTTGAATAACTCTGAAAAAGATACTATTTCCATTTAACAGAATAAAAAACTAAGGCTCAGAGAAGGTGAGTGAGTTGCTCAAGGTTGCGCAGCAAATAAAAAGACAAAACTAGAATTCAAGCTCAAGTCTGTCTCACTCCAAAGCCCGTGCTCCTCACCACCCCTAACACCAAGGCAGCCTCTGCTCCCGGGGAGACATCAAGTATTACAGGCTAGATCAGCCTCTAGAACCAGCAATTTTAAAAGGCCTGGAAACTAAAATCAAGGGCCCTCTAAAGTCTTCTAGAGGATTAAAAATCCTTGCTTTTAAAAAAAACTTTCCAGGCCTCCAATGTATTCTTGGGGTGTCAGGAAAAGTCGGGGGCACCCCCGCTACTTCCTCACAAGCTTTCAGAGAATGGCGCCTTCTACACCCGCCCTCAAGCCTCCTCTTACCTCGGCTTTTCTTGCAGCTCGGAAGTTTGACCTGCAGAAATCCGAGGACATGCTCCGGAAGGTGAGGCCCCATTCTCGTGAGCCTCCTGCTTCCTCGTGCTGTACCCCAGGGGTTAGCAACAAGCGGTGGGGACTCTTGGCCCGTTTTCGTGGTTCTTCTTCGTTCCTCCTCGGATCCCTTTCTGCATCAGACCCGGGTCCCCCACAGCTCTCCACCCGGCATCCCCGTGCCCGGTTCTGTGTCGGCAGAGCCTGGGCATGCTCTGGGGATCTTTGGGGTGGGCAGTCTTCAGGTCCTGCCATGTCTTCACAGCACATGGAGTTCCGGAAGCAACAGACCCTGGACAACATCCTCACGTGGCAGCCCCCAGAGGTGAGGCCCGTGCAGCATCCCCCAGGCCATCTGATCCCCTCCCCTGTACCCTTCCGCCACATCCCGCCACCTGACGGAGCAGGGACGTGGCCTGGTGGACTGGTCTGAGTCAGGACCTCACCCCCGTGGCCAGGTGATCCAGCTGTACGACTCGGGTGGTCTGAGCGGCTATGACTACGAAGGCTGCCCTGTGTGGTTTGACCTCGTCGGGAAGCTTGACCCCAAGGGTCTCCTCCTGTCAGCCTCCCCGCAGGAGCTGATCCGCAAGCGCATCAGGGTCTGCGAGATGCTTGTGCAGCAGTGTGAGCTGCAGAGTCAGAAGGTGAGCTCTCAGGGCTGGGATAGGGGGCGCATGGTGGGCCCAGTCTGTCTTGAGGGTGGCCCCAGGACCAGAGAGGCGAGGCACCCTAACCCTGCTTTGCCCCAGCCCTCGGCACTCCAGGCTCTGGTGGGACACAGGCTTCCACAGTCACTCAGCCACGAGCATGTAACATGTGCATGGCACCCTCTGCTAGTGTGAGCCAAGGGTCACCAGAGCCCTTTCCCCTCTGACCTTGGGTAAGATGCTGGCCTTGGGTGCAGCGAATGCTCTAGCTCTGTTCCCCCGGAACCCTGGGAACAGCAGGCGGTCAGCTTTACTTTTGGAAAAGATGTCTCCTAGTTGTAAATTGCATGACTATAAACACCTGAGAGGGGAGCATTGCCTTGGACATCCCTGAGATCAGTGACCCTTGGAACCAGGCACATCCCTGTGGGTCCTTGGAAGCTACTACGCACTTGCTACAAAAAGACACTGAGAGCTGGGGGTGTGGGGCTTCCAAACCGAGAAGGACCCGCGCTCGTCTCTGTAGACCTCCTCGTCCCTACCTCTGTCTCCTGGCCCGTCCCCTTCAGAGTGACTGTAATGCAAGTGTGTCCTGGTTGGTTTTGTGAGTCTAAGTGTCTAGAGGAGCCTCAGATGAAGACCCCAGGGGGAGCCATTATGTCACTGTGGGATAATTTGGCTAGTGGCTGACTCAGTGACGAGGACAGGGCCTGCGTCCCCAGCGTCTGGCGCAGGGCTGGACACACAGTGGGCCCTCCACAGAGACTTGTAACAAGCATGAGTGAATTGCAAAGCAGCAAATTTAGTGCCTAGTTTGAATGGACGTGTCTGTCAGACAAGATTGCTCATCTGATTGGGTCAGAAGAGTGCCATTCATGCATGTTCCCGATTGGAGGCAATAATTATGGTGATGATGACACTAATAATAATATCTGCTAAAATTTACCAGGGGCCAGCCACATGCCAGGTACTGGGCTCGTTGAATCCTCTCAGCAATTCTCTCAGAGCCTGGACTTATCCCATTCTACAGAGGAAGAAAGTAAGGCTCAGAGGGGTTAGAAACCCTCCCAAGGCCACACAGCCTGCCAGCAGCGAAGCTCTGGCTTGGAAACAGCCACAGGACTGCAGACGCTGTTGGATATAATATATTATTGTACATAAAGGTGCCCAATGAGCAATGAGTGATGTCTTTAATTCCACAGTTAACTAATTCCAGGCAACAGTGTTGAGCAAATCATGTGATAAGGGCCACTGTGTCAGGGTTCGGATGTGGCGTCTCCTCAGACCCCAGATGGGCTCCATGTGTTTGGAAAATGCTTCGAGCAGCCAAGGGAGTGGGTGGCAGGAAGCTGGGAGGGGCGCCCAGGTCTCTCTGGCTGGGATCTCCCAGCTGGAGCTGTTTTCTGACCCATATATCTGCGCTGTCCGGTGCAGCTGGGCAGGAACATCGAGACGATGGTGTTGGTGTTTGACCTGGAGGGGCTGAGCCTGAAACACCTGTGGAAGCCAGCTGTGGAGGTCTCCCAGCAGGTGAGGCAGGCAGCTGGCTCGAGGCCAATAGGGAGCCACTGCCCGCACCAGCTTCCAGTCCGTGAGGGAGGGGGACACCCCTCAGGGGCCCACCAGTGAAGCTGGCCTGGGGTCTCCCCTCCAAGGAGAAAGAAAAGCAAGAGCATCACAGAGGATGAAGTACACGCCCCCAGGGAAGACGGGGTGGGCCGGGGATGGGGGAGAGAGGGCTCTCGTCACAGCAGCATCAGAGGCCACCAAATCCAGGGGGAGCGAGTGTTGCAGTGTGGCCTCGACCAGATTCATCTTGACTCCACAGTTTTTTGCCATCCTGGAAGCAAATTATCCCTAGAGGCTGAAGAATTTAATTGGTATCCGAGGTGAGCCCATGACGGGGATGACCTCCTGGGGAGTGGGGGGCACAGTGGGCAAGCTACCGAGTTTGGGGCTTCTCAAACCATCCTTTGTGAAGATTAGGTTTTTTGAGTTCATTTCTTCCCAGATTGATACTTTTGGAGTGTACAAAAGCATGCATAGCACTGTCAAATAAGTTATAGGTTTCTAAATGTCTGCTGTTATTTTCTTTACTTATCTGGGCATGGACTGGTACCAGATGGTCATGGACCACTTGGTTGGTGGACACACTTTGAGGGGAAATGGTCCTGGTCTGTGACGGCCGTACACTGAGGGGGTGGCCACGTGTGCTCTGGAGTCAGACTATGAGGCTTCCAATCTAGCTGGTTCTGGGACTTTGGGAAAGTCTATTTAACCTCACTGAGCCTCAGTTTTCCCATTCTGTTAAATGGGACTGTAATGGCGCCTTCCCCATGAGACAGCTGTGAGGTTATATGAGACAGTCTGTGGAGAAGGCGTGGCACAGAGCCCGGCCCACAGAACGTACCCAGGGAGCATCAGCGATTCAGGCGGGACGTGAGGTCTAACGCACATGCTTGCACCCGAGAGGATTCCAGAGCAACCCCGGGAAAGCCTGAGTGTGAACAGGAAAAGGCACCGGTGGGGAATCAACATTGCTAAAGTCCTGCAGCTGAGCAGGGCAGGCAACCAATTATTGAGAGCCAGGCACTGTGCCAAGTGTCATGCGTACCTTAATTTAATCTCCATTTTACAGTTAATAGCACTGAGACTCAGAGAGGGTGAAGGTCACACAGCAGGAAGTGGCAGAATCTACCTGGGTCTGACTGTTGTCCAGCTCATGCCCTTGGCTGTGACTTTGTATATCCAAGTCCTCTCTGGTCCAGCTTCCCAACGGAGTTTCATCGTTTCAGCCCCCAAGCTGTTCCCCGTGGCCTTCAACTTGGTCAAGTTGTTCATGAGCCAGGAAACGAGAAAGAAGATAGTGATTCTAGGAGGTGAGTGATTTGGCCTCCTGGCTGTGCCCATCTCCATGTCTGCCTGGGGAGCAGAGGTCAATGTGAAAGGCCCCATTTCTCCCTGGTTCGTCCTCTATCTTCAGGTGCCGACCTGGGCCTGACACTTGTCGGCCTTTGCACACTCAGACAAGGCTTTGGGTCCTAGACCCCAGCCTGGGTGGCCACGTAAAGATCTTGGGTGGTCTCAGGACTAGACGCCAGGGGAGCAAGCCAAGGATATATCGGGTCCCCTCCCTGGGCTTGGCCCCCTCTGTCGAGCCTCCCTGAGGCCCCGTGAGGCCCTCTCTTGCTTCCACAGGCGACTGGAAGCAGGAGCTGCAAAAGTTTGTCAGCCCCGACCAGCAGCCCGTGGAGTTTGGGGGGACCATGACCGACCCCGACGGCAACCCCAAGTGCTTGACCAAGGTACTGGGTGCCCAGGGGATGGGGAGGGAGGGGAGACGGCCGTGGTCCAGTGCTCGCTCACCACCCCTCCCCCACAGATCAACTACGGGGGCGAGGTGCCCAAGAGCTACTACCTGCGCAACCAGGTGAGGACGCAGTACGAGCACACAGCGACCGTGGGCCGCGACTCTTTCGTCCAGGTGAAGACTGAGATCCTGTTCCCAGGCTGTGTTCTCAGGTAGGGATGGCGGCACAGCTGGGAGGGGCCCAGAGCCCATCAGGTGGTCATCAGTGGGGCTCCATCCCCTGCAGGTGGCAGTTTGCATCAGAGGGGGCAGACATCGGCTTTGGGGTTTTTCTGAAGACCAAGAAGGCAGAGCAGAAGCGGGCCGGGGAGATGACGGAGGTGCTGCCCACCCAGCGCTACAATGCCCACCTGGTGCCCCAGGACGGGAGCCTCAGCTGTGACAAGCCCGGCGTCTGTAAGAGCCATTCAGTGGAGGTGTTTTCCTCCTCATGGGGAGCAATGATCTGAGGTCTCTTGCCAGTCTGGCTTCTCTGTCCACTAATTCCAGCTCTCAGGGAGCACGTGGGGGTGTGTGTGAGTTTCTAGATCCCACAGGAGTCAGGGCAATTGGCTTCAGCGTGTTGGATCTGATGAGCAGCCCCAGGTTTGGGTACAAGAGCAGAGACACATTGTGGAGAGTGGGATATACAGCCTGGGGACAATGGCCCCAGCTCCTGGAAAGCCTCACGCTGGGCTGGACAGTCTAAGAGACAGGGAAAAACAGCCAGGGGCTCAGCTTCGGGCATCCCAGCTTGCCCACATGCATGGACCACCCCACTCTGGGACCCCCAAAGGGATGGCTTCTTCCAGGTGTTTAGCTTTCCTTCCCGGACCGCCCAGGCCAGATGCCATCTGATCAGCTTTACCAGAAGCAGCGTTGCCCTCTCACCTCTGTTGAGAACAGAGCCAGGATAGGGGGACCCCAGGGTTGACTCCTCTGGAGAATGAGAAGGAGTTCTGCTAATGCTTTAATACCTAGTGCACCTGTATGGAAAGAGAGAGTTGGGAAGGTGGGGACTTCCCACTGGATGACTCATCATGTCGCAGAGTTCACGTTGGACCTTGGCCTTGAAGGAAATGTCTTCTATGAAAGGCTCGATGAGAAAGTGGCTTAGGGAGCTCAGCCCTCTCCTCCGGGGAACGCAGGGCTCCTCTCTGGGCGGGAGCATTGGGAGAGGGGAATCTGGTCCCTCCCCTTCCTTGCTCTGTAACGGTTGGAAAATCATCTCAACTTCTCTAAGCCTCAGTTTCCTCATCCATGAAATGGGGATGACAGTACCTTCGTGTGAGGCTGCCCTGAGGACCCAGCGAGCTGTGAAGCGCTGACGTAATGCCTGGCACACAGGAGGGGCTGATGCATGCTGGGGTCTATTATTATTCCGTTAGTTCGCACAAGTACCATCCAAGGAGATGGTCACAAGCAATGGGCCGGGGGCTGGGCAGTGCCTGACCCTATAGCCCCACCCCCAGTCCCGGGCGACCCATTCCCAAGGGCAGCAGGCAGGCAGGGACTCGGGCTGGCTTCGCCTGATTGCTCCTCCATCCTCGCAGACGTCCTGCACTTCGACAACACCCACAGCCTGAGGCACAGCAGGAAGGTCAGCTACACTGTGGAGGTGCTGCTCCCGGACAAGGCCTCTGAGGAGAAGATTCAGGGTATCGAGGCAACGAGACCCACCCCAGCGCAATGAAGACCCCGGCCGTCTCTGTGCCTGTGCTCTCCAATCCCTTAGCACCCCCACCCTGTCCCCTGCCCTCTAGCTGGTCCAGGCCAGTGGCCACCCGTATCTCCAAAGACCTTGCCTCTGGATCCCTGTCCCCGAGCTCCTTAGGGTTTGTCCTTCTGTACTGCTGTCCCACTGGGCAAAGGAGTGCTGTCTACCCAGGAGATGTCCCCGAGAATGAGTGCTCAGACATCCCTGTAAAAGGGGTCCTCATTGTGAAGTGTCAGCATCCTGGCTGCCAAGGCCTTTCCCAGAGACTGGAAGCCTTAGCAAACACTATCCAAGGGCCTTGCTGGCAAGGGGCCGGGCTCTGGCCCTTTCCACCTTCAGATTCTGATTTCATTTTCTCCAATTAATAGGAGGTTTCTCAATTTCCTAGGATCTGTTTGGGGCAAGAAAATGATAAGGCTTGGGGGGTCTTCAGGTGAGCTATGTGAGGTCCTTGGGGTCCCCAGCCCCTCCACCTGTGGCAGCTGCATCATTCATGGTTTAGCACACAATGTCTGAACTGGGGCTTTCCTGCTGTAAAAAGCAAACCAACTAAACAAAAGGAAATGCCAAAAGCCAGTGCCATGAGGTGCTCCTGGTCCAACGGTGTTTGAGTTGTTTGGCAAGGAAGAAAACTGCTGTGCCAGAACCCGGGAGACAGCCTGGGGCCATCAGGCAAAAATCACAGAACATCCCTGTGTCCAAGGACTGCCCCTGCATCCCAGACGTGACAGGCTGTCCCGCCGCCCCTGTTGCCTTGCGTGGTCACCCTCCATGCAGCCTCCCCAGATGCAGGAGCATCTGGAGTCCCCTGAGGCCCCCAGGGGTCCCAGTGCCATTTTCCCACTGCCCTCGGCAGGCTATGGAGGGCAGGGCTGACTGGGGTTAGGAGGACCCTGTGCCAGGTTTCGCTGGGCCCACCTGTTGTCATGACAGGGGCTCATGATGCCTCATTTCAGCCTTCACATCCCCGGCCTAAAAACAAGGGGTTCATGGATGTGAACCCTAACTTTTGCCTTTCTAACCGCCCACAGCCTATTTCCCACCATGAGCACAGCCTCTCCTGGTTTCCTTGCAGGTAGCAAGTATTGCTCTGCCCCATGCACAGGGTTTCCCGAGGCTCTGATCACAGGTAATTTACACAAATACAGGCTGGAACAAGGGCATCCAGTGTGGCACCAGGGACTCTGAATCCCAGAGCTGGCAGAGTGCACCTCGTGTTAAGCAGAGAGGGCAGCAGCCACCTGCAGAGGTGACAACAGAATCTCCTACCTGGCAAGGTGGGCAGGCATACTTGTGGAGCTAGACAGGGGGCACATTCTCAGCAACCCCTGGCCTTGACTCAATACTGTCAGTTTCTTCAAAAAAAAGAAAAGAAAAAGGAAACAGGCCAGAGAAGGGCTGGCTCTCCCAAAGTTTGTTTCTTCATCCAGCACCAGGTCCTGCAGGCCTTGGGGACACTACGGCCACTGAGTTGAGCCAGCTCTGCTAGAAGGAACCTTGCCTGTATTGAGGGAGGCAGAAGTGACTTGGATGATCCCTTATCAAGCGGGCATGTCACCACGTGAGCTTGGAGGGGAGGAGCGGAATTCTGAGGGAACATTCAGCAAAGAAAGCTGATGGGGGTCAGAGGTGCTTTTCCCGAGGAAATGACCCCTGGAGGGAGAGCTGAAGCGTGTGTGGGGTGACCAGGTGCAGGCGAGCCTTCCAGACCGAGGAAGCAGGTAAGGGTGGCCGTGGGGTGTTTGAGGCCAGAGGAGAGTTCTCGGTGACACTGGTGACAGTTGACTGATGTTTACTATTTCTTTGTGAGCAAGTGTGTACACTTAGTGGTTAATAAAACCATTTTACAACATAGGTTACAAAACAGAGCTTGTTGTTTGTCAGGAAAGAATGGAAAAATCTTGGCAAGAGGCTGTGGATCAAAATTCTTGCTCAAAATGAGGTGGTTAGAAATACCCAGGCTCACCTGTCCAGAGGAAGGGCGGCATGACCTGCCCTTCCCGGCCCATCTCCAATCTTCCAGGGCGGGCTGTGGTCCATGCAGGTGGCAACCCATAGGGGCTTTTTGAGGGCAGTTGGAAAGGCTCCCCTGCCCCCTAAATCTCCACCCCAGTCCAGCTCAACTTCCAACAGCCCCAGCCGGAGGGGACAGGGCTGTGGGATAGGCACAGCTGCCCAGAAGAGGGCTTCACCAGAGCCCCACAGCACAGCACTCCACAGTTTGCACAACCCTTTCACATGCAACCCTGAAGCAGACAGGGATTGTGGCCCCATCTGACAGGCAAGGAAACTGAGGCTCAGCGAGGTGGAATGCCTCAGCCAAGGGCCCAGTATCCAATGGCAGAGGTGGACCAGCACCCAGGTTTGCTGTCAGCAGTGGCTCTGCCCTAACTCTCAGGGGAGGAGAGGGTCAGGGTAGCAGGTGGGCCTCTGCCAGGGAGGGCCAGCCTGGGGCAGGGGGCCCACAGTGGACAGAGCAAGGCACTGGGTTCCTGGGGTGGGGGAGGGCCCAGAGTCTGGAGAAAACTGCTCAGACATTTGTGCCTTTTGGTGGGATGTGACGGTGCCAGCTCCACTCCACGCCTACCGTGTGCTAGGCCTGAGCTGAGGAGAACGAGGCTCAGGGCAGGAAGTCACTCGTCCTGTCACACAACATAAACAGGAGGCGGTAAGATGTGAATCCGGATCCATCTGTCCAGACAGTGCAGGAGCTTAATGAGCACACGGTGACTTCAGAAGAGGCCACTACGCCAGGCCTGAGTTGAGCGGCACTCAGGTGACCCATGGTGAACTCCGCCTTCAGCCACTAGGGGGCGGCGCTGGGCCAAGCCTTTCTCCCCACTGGGTCGGCATCCTGGCTCTGCCACTAGGGGGCTTGCTTTCTAAATCCTCTGGACTCCATCTTCCTCCCCTCTGCCGCTGGCCCAGTCGGGTCTGTCTTCTCTTGCTTGGACTACCAGAAAGGAGTCCTTGAGTCTCCCTGTGCCCATTCCTACCACCTCCCATCCAGACCCCACAGGGCAGCCAGAAAAATCTTTCTGAAATGAAAATCTGATCACATCACTGCCTGCATAAGCTGTTCTCTGGCTCCTACTTCCCCCAGGAAAGGTCAGTCTCGCTGGTGGCTTACAAGGCCCTCTGTGACCTGGCCACAACACCTCCGTTCCAGCTTCACCAATTCATGAGCTCCCTCCTGCCTCCCTGCTCATGCCGTACCCTCAGCCCAGGACTCCCTCCCCAGTCTCGTTCTGTGAACCCTCACGACCCCTAGAGCCTTCTTTCTGAATACCTTCCCTAGGCCTCTCCCCAGCCCAGCCCCAGCAGAGTTATGGTCCTTTCTCCACGCTCTCAGAGCAACAGAACCAGTGCTCAGCGTGCAATAGAGTCACCATCTGTCTCGTGTCTGTCTCCTATTCACCCAGCCACCAGTCCAGGCTGTGCTCCCCAGAAGCTCGATAAAGCCTTGCAAAAAATTATAGATACCATCTACTGAGCACCTATGAGGGCTGCTGCCCCTATGCTATCCTGTTTAGTCTTCATGGCAGCCTTGGGAAATAAATATAGTCATCTCCATTGTACAAGGGAAGAAAGTAAGTCTCCAAGACACAGTCATTTGCTCAGTGGTAGCACCAGGACTGGAATACAGGATGTCTGACTCCAGAGCTGTGGGTCTTCCTCGCCTGTCCACCCCAGAGATTGGGTCATACCAGGAGCACTGCCAAAGGGCAGAGTCTGGCAGCATGACTCAGCGGTGTGGAAAACCCCGAGTAGAGGGTTGGGCGGGACAGTCACAGAACAGTGGAATAGGAACCAGAAAGAATGGGCTCGCCTAGCTGCACCCTCGTCTTGGAGTTGAAGACAGGCTGGGTGACCAGCCCAATAATAACCATCGAAGCCACTACTATTGATCACTTACCATGTGCCAGGCAGTGGGTAAGATACTTTACTGGCCTCTTCTAACCATCTCAGTAAACCTATGAGAAGAGGAGGTTAATGGTCCCAATTTACAGGTAAGAAAACAGCCTCCAGGTCACACAGCACATTGGAGGTGAAGCCACGATTCAAACTCTATGTTTCAGCACCAGACATTTCTGAACTATTTGGAATTATTTCCTCAGTGTTGGGAGAGAAAGTATAACTGCGTGAGCAGTTCACGTGTGGTCACCGCCAGACCCAGCCTCCCCGACAGTAGTCTTGGGCACTCCAGGTTCCCAAAGCATGGCAATGAAATCAGAGACCAGTTTG
This sequence comes from Equus quagga, assembly GCF_021613505.1. NCBI lineage: Eukaryota > Metazoa > Chordata > Mammalia > Perissodactyla > Equidae > Equus > Equus quagga. The sequence goes on along the minus strand of NC_060281.1, from coordinate 86,869,802 downwards.
GCATGAAGAACTTGGGACACTCCATGCCCTTAGGATGACCCCAGGGATTATAGGAAGGATGTGCCAGCTCCAGCCCTGGACAGTATCTAAGCTCCTCCACCTTGCAGCCTCCTTCACTGTCCTCCCCTATGCTCCTATCACCACAGCAACCCATTCCTATAGCACGCAGCACATGAGAGAAGGAAAGGAAGAGCTTTGTCACCAACAGAGTTCTTTGGGGTCTCCTCAAGCGAGAGTTTTGATTTCCTGATGGCTTTTGGTACTCCATGGCACAGACATCAGATGCAGCAGATAATCAACATCACTGTCATCGTTATCATACTTGAATTTATTTTCTGATCACAAAGGGAGATGAAAGTAAACATTGAAGATACACACCCGAGGGACGGAGGGTAAATATTAGAGCTAACAAACAATTTCAGCAAGGTTGCAGGAGACAAGAATAATATAAAAAAATCAGTTGCATTTCTATACAGTAACAATGAACACCCCACAAAATGAAATTAAGAAAACAATTTCATTTACAATAGCATCAAAAAGAATTGGGGCCGGTTCCGTGGTGCAGCAGTTAAGTGCACACGTTCCACTTCAGCGGCCCGGGATTCGCAGGTTTGGATCCCAGGTGCAGACATGGCACCGCTCGGCAAGCCATGCTGTGGCAGGCATCCCACATATAAAGTGGAGGAAGATGGGCACAGATGTTAGCTCAGGGCCAGGCTTCCTCAGCAAAATGAGAAGGATTGGCAGCAGATGTTATCTCAGGGCTAATCTTCCTCAAAAAAAAAAAAAAGGAAGAAGAAAATACTCAGGAACAACTTTAAAGAAGTACAAGACATGTACACGGAAAACTACAAAATATTGTTGAATGAAATTAAAGACTTAAATAAATGAAAAGACACCTATGTTCATGTTTTGGAAGACTTAATATTGTTAAGAGGCAATACTCCCCAGAGTGATCTGCAGATTCGATGCAATTCCTACCAAAATCCCAACTGTCTTTTTTGCAGAAATGGACAAGCTGATCCCAAAGTTCATACAGAAATGCAAGGGACTCAGAATAGCCAAGACAATCTGCAAAAGTAAAATGAAGTCAAGTAGGACTCACACTTCCCAATTTCAAAGTTTAATACAAAGCTACTGTAATCAAAACAGTGTGATGCTGGCATAGTGATAGACATATAGATCAATGGAATAGAATTGCGGGCCCAAAAACATCTGATATCCAGCAAGGGTGCAAAGACCATTCAACGGGGAAAGAACAGTCTCTTCAACAAATAGCGCTGGGACAACTGGATATCTACATGCAAATGAATGAAGTTGGACCTTTACATCACATCATATACAAAGCAACTAAAGATGGATCAAACTCACATCTGACATCATATTCAATGGTGAAAGACTGAGCGTTTTTCCTCTAAAATCAGGAACAAGATGAGGATGCCCACTTTTGTCACTTCTATTCAACGTAGTATTGGGAGTTCTAGCCAGAGCAATTAGGCAAGAAAAGAAAATAATAAATTGCATCCAAATTGGAGAGGAAGAAGTAAAATGATCTCTGTTTACAGGTGTAATGATCTTAAATGAAGAAAACCCTAAAGATTCTGCCAAAAAGCTTTGGAATTAATGAATTCAGCAAAGTTGCAGAACACAAAATCAACACACAAAAATCAGCTGCGTTTCTACACAGTAATGAAAATGAACAATCTGAAAATCAAATTAAGAAAAGAATTCCAGGTGGGGTGGGGGGTGGGCACAAAGGGTGAAGTGGTGCACCCGCAACACGACTGACAAACATTAATGTACAACTGAAATTTCACAAGATTGTAACCTATCATTAACTCAATGAAAAAAAAATGTTCTAGAAACCTAAAAAAAAAAAAAGAAAACAATTCCAGGGTGCTGACCCCGTGGCTGACTGGTTAAGTTCACGCGCTCCGCTGCAGGCGGCCCAGTGTTTCGTTGGTTCGAATCCTGGGTGCGGACATGGCACTGCTCATCAAACCACGCTGAGGCAGCGTCCCACATGCCACAACTAGAAGGACCCACAACGAAGAATATACAACTATGTACTGGGGGGCTTTGGGGAGAAAAAGGAAAAAAAATAAAATCTTAAAAAAAAAAAAGAAAAGAATTCCATTTACAATAGTACCAAAAAAACCACTTAAGAATAAACTTAATCAAGGATGCAAAAAACTTGTAAAAAGTATTTTTACAAGTCTACCAAACTACAACTACAAAACATTGTTGAAAGAAATTAAAGAAGACATAAATAATTGGAAAGAAATTGCGTGTTCAAGGATTGGAAGATGTAACATTGTTAGGTTGTCAATACCACCCAACACTGTCTACAGATTCAATGTATTTTCTATCAAAATCCCAATGACTTTTATGTAGAAATAGAACACTCCATCTTAAAAATTCATGTGGAATCTCCAGGGATCCCAAGTAGCCAAAACAACCTTGCAAAAGAAGAACAAAGTTAGAGGTCTGTCGTTTCCTGATTTCAAAACTTACTACAAAGCTACAGTAATCAAAACAGTGTGGTACTGGCATGAAGACAGACATACAGACTAATGGAATAGAATGGAGACCCTAGAAATATACCCCTGCATATAAGGTCAAATGATTTTTGAGCGGAGTGTCAAGACCATTCCATAAGTGATAGGACATGAACAAATGATACTAGAAAAACTGGATATCCATATGCCAGAGAATGAAGTTGGACCCTTACCATATACAGTTTACAAAAATTAACTCAAGATGGATGAAAGACCTAAACCTAAGAGCTAAAACTATAAAACTCTTAGAAGAAAACCTAAGAGGAAATTTTCCTGATATTGGATTTGGCAAGGATTTCTTGGATACGACACCAAAAGCACAGGTAACAAAAGAAACAATAGATGAATTGGACTTCATCAAAATTTGAGACTTTTGTGCATTAAAGGACACTGTCAATAGAGTGAAAAAGAAACCCATGGAATGGGAGAGAAAATTTGCAAATCATATATCTGATAAGAGATTAACATCCTGAATATGTAAAGAACTCCTACAATTCGATAATGAAAAACCAAACAACCTGATTAAAAAATGGATAAAGGACTTGAATAGACATTTCTCCAAAGAAGATATACAAATGGACAATAGCACATGAAAAGATGCTGAATATCACTAATCCTCGGGGAACTATAAGTCAAAATCACAATGAGGCACAACCTCACACCCCCGAGGATGGCTACTATCAAACAGCAGAAAATAGCAAGTGTTGGGGAGGATGAGGAGAAACTGGAACCCTTGTGCGTTGTTACTGGGAATGTAAAATGGTGCAGCCACTGTGGGAAACAGTATGGCAGCTCCCCAAAAAATTAAACATAGAATTAGCTAGAATAAACCACAGAATTACCAGCCATTCCACTTTGGGGTATATCCCCAAAAGAATAGAAAGCAGGGTCTTGAACAGATACTTGTACACCAGTGTTCATAACTGCATTCAAATAGCCAAATATAATAGCCATGGCTATACATAATAGCCAAAAGGTAGAAACAACCCAAGTGTCCATTGACAGATGAATGGGTAAACAAAATGTGGTATATATATATAATGGAATATTATTTAGTCTTAAAAAGAAATGAAATTCTGACACGTGCTACAACATTAAACTAAGACATTTAGTTTTAGAAGACATTAAACTAAGTAAAATAAGCCAGACACTAATGGACAAATCCTGTATGTTCCCACTTATATGTGGGACCTAGAGTAGTCGAATTCATAGAGACAGAAAGCAGAATGGTTGTCGCCAGGGGCTGGGGAGGGGGCTGGGGAGTTTGTTTTTAATGGTGCGGAGCTTCAGTTGAGGAAGATGAAAAAGTTCTGGAGATGTTTGGCGGTGATGGTTGCGTAACAATGTGAATGCACTTTTTGCCACGGAACTGTACTCTTAAAAATGATACATTTTGTTAAATATATTTTAACACAATAAAAAATTAGACAAACAAACCCAAAAAGGATCAAAGACCTTAATATAAGAGCTAAAACCTTATATAAATGTCTTAGAAGAAAACATGGAGGTAAATCCTCATGACCTTGGATTTGGCAGTGCTTTCTCGGCTATCATGCCAAAAGTACAAGCAACAAAAGAAAAAGTAGGTAAGTCAGACTTCATCAAAATTTAGAACTTTTGTGCATCAAAGGACACTAAAGCAAGTGAAAAGACAACCCACATTATGGAAGAAAATATTTGCAAGTTGTCCAGTATCTGATAAGGGATTAATATCCAGAATACATAAAGAATTCTTACAAGTCAGCAATAAAAAGACAAAGAACCCAATTTAAAAACGGGTAGACGTTTTTAAAATTTGTATAAACATTTCTCCATAGAAGATGGACGAATAGCCAATATGCACATGAAAAGATGCTTAACATCTTCAGTCATTGGAGAAATGCAATTCAAAACCACAATGAGTGGTATCCACTAGGATGGCTATAGGAATTTTTTTTTTTTTAAGATTTTTTATTTTTTCCTTTTTCTCCCCAAAGCCCCCCAGTACACAGTTGTATATTCTTTGTTGTGGGTTCTTCTAGTTGTGGCATGTGGGACGCTGCCTCAGCGTGGTTCGACGAGCAGTGTCATGTCCGCGCCCAGGATTTGAACCAACGAAACACTGGGCCGCCTGCAGCGGAGCGCGCGAACTTAACCGCTCGGCCACGGGGCCAGCCCCGGCTATAAGAATTTTTAAAAGAAAACAGAAAATACATGTTCATGAGAGTGTGAAGAAATTGGAACCCTCACACATTGCTAGTGGGAATGTAAAATGGTGCAGCCATGGAAAACAGTTTGGTGGTTTCCCAAGAGGTTAACATAGAATTACTATATGATCCAGCAACTCCACTCCTAAGGATATACCCAAGAGACTTGAAAACATGTTTCCACAAAATCTCGTACAAAAACTGTTCATAGCACAGACATTTTTCCAAAGAAGATATACAGGTGGCCAACAGACACATGAAAAGATGCTCAACATCATTAGCTATCAGGGAAATGCAAATCAAAACTACAATGAGATACCACCTCACACCCATCAGAATGGCTATAATTAACAAGACAAGAGATAGCAAATGTTAGAGAGGATGTAGAGAAAAGGGGACCCTCATACACAGCTGGTAGGAATGCAAACTGGTGCAGCCACTATGGAAAACAATATGGAGATTCCTCAAAAAATTAAAAATAGAAATTCCAAATGATCCAGCTGTTCCACTACCAGGTATTTATCCAAAGAACATGAAATAAATAATTCAAAGAGATTTATGCATCCCTCTCTTCAGCACAGCATATTCACAATAGCCATGAAGTGGAAGCAACCCAAGTGCCCATCAACAGATGAATAGATGAAGACGATGTGGTATATGCAATGGAATACTACTCAGCCATAAAAAAGATAGAATTGTGCCATGAGGGTATTATGCTAAGCGAAACAAGTCAGAGAAAGACAAACACCCCATGATTTCACTCGTATGTGGAAGATAAACAAACAAACACATGGATAAGGAGAACAAATTAGTGCTTACCAGAGGGGAAGGAGGTGGAGGGAGTGCAAAAGGGGTAATGGGGCACATATGTATGGTGATGGATAAAAGTTAGACTGTTGGTGGTGAACACGATGCAGTCCATACAGAAACTAAAATACAATAATGTACACCTGAAATTTACACAATATTATAAGCCAATATGACCTCAATAAAATAATTAAAAAACAAATGTACCAAGCATTCAAGAACACCATCTTGTCATTGACTTAGGGATAACTAGATAATGGTTTTCAGTTGAAAAAATGAAGAATATTTTCCTTTATTAAAATCTTAGTTATTAAAAAAATTTCATAGCAGCATTATTCATGATAGCCCAAAAGTGGAAACCCCAAATTTCCAACAAGTGATGAATGGATAAAGGAAATATGGTATGTCCATACAAAAGAATATTATTTAGCCGTAAAAAGAAATGAAGTGCTGACACATGCTACAATGTGGATGGACCTTGAAAACATTATGCTGAGTAAAAGAAGCCAGATGCCAAAGACCACACCCTGTATGATTCTCTTCATATGAAATAGCCAGAATAAGGAAATCTACAGAGATGGAAAGCAGATTAGTAGTTGCAGAGGCTGGCGCAGGGGAACAGGAGATGGGGGGTGACCGCTGACAGGTACAGGGTTTTTGGGGTGATGAAAATGTTCTGCAATTAGATAGTGGTGATAGTTGCACAACCTTGTGAATATACTAAAAATCACCGAATTGTACACTTTAAGAACGGTGAATTTATGATATGTGAATGATATCACACTTAAAATTTTTTTAATTTAAAAAAGGAGACAAAACTACCCAAGAGTAAAAATGGAAAGCAGACTGTCCTGAGGTGCTGCCCAGAGCGCCACTGGGACTCCGGTGAAACCCCCGATTCTCTTTCCATCCACCCTTCCTAGGCCGCCCCACCTCACCTCCCTGTGGTCCACCTCACCCCACGGCGACGCTCCTCCTGGGCCCCTCTGTACTCACCCAACTGGTTCTAATACCACCCATCTAGGAGTGGGAGCAGGCATGTGCTCGGCTCGGGGCCAGAGGGACAGCCCTTTCACGTTTCCTAGTAACGGCCTAGAAGGAGCGGTTCCAGGGTGTGGCGCAGGCAGCCCTGTTTACCTCCTTGAAGTTGTTTGCTTATGTCCTGGTTGTCGCCATGGTCCCCTGAGAGCTTGGCAAACTAGGAGATAAACACAGTCTGGGCACTTACTTGGAGAAGACGTGTACTGTGGGTGGGGCTGAGGGTTCCCCCTTGCCTGGGCCTTTCTTTCAAGGGAGGGAAGTTAATTCTGCTGGCCTCAAGATGCCCCACAGCCAGAGCGGGGTGGGTCCAGGCTTCCTAACACCACTGATTATTTAGACCATTTATTCAGCGCTTACTACATCCCAGGCACAACGTGAGGCCCTCCGAGAGAAGGCAAGGCTGGGCGGTGGTTCTGGTGAAGGTTCCAGAGTCAGGCCAGCTTGGGTTCAAATCCTTGCTCCCCATTTCCTGGCTGTGTGACCTCAGAAAAACATCTTAATCTCTCTGACCTTCCATTTCTTCCCCTACCTGTTTCCAAATGGTTTGATAATGATGTAAGGCTCTCAGCACAGAGGAAATGCTCAACAAATGGGGGCCTGTGAGCTCCACGCAGGTGGGGACCTAATCCATCTTGTTTGCTGTAATATCCACAGCACTCCCTCCATGCGCTTCTCACTTTCCCACCTCCACACCTTCACCCATGCCATCCCCTCCACTAGCAGGGTTGTTTCCTCCACTCCAATCTCCACTAATTGACAGCCTCCCTTTCCTCAAGGTCTGGCTCAAATGCCACCTGCATCCCATTGGGGTGACTTCTGTGCCCGGGTCCTCTCCCAGACTATGGTGGAAGCTCCTGGAGCCGAGACTGTGGGCCAGTCTAACCGTGCAACAGTAGAGTGGCTAATTGCATGGGCTTAACTCTGGACAAGACACTTAACTTCTCTATGCCTCAGTTTGCTTGTCTGTAAAGTGGGTCAATGGTGGCACCTACTCCACGGGGTGTTCTGAGGTTTACATGAGATAATGTGCTTAGAAAGGGGCCTGGCGTGTAATAAACCTTCAACGAATGTGGTAGAGCTGTCCAATACGGCAGCCACAGCCACATGGGCCAATTCGAACTACAATTAATCAAAACTCATTTAAAATAAAACTTGAGTTCCTCAGTCTCACTAACCACATGTCACGTGTCATTAGTCACTACCAAACGTGTCCTACAGGACAGCCCAGACAGAGAACATTTCCATCATCACAGAAAGTTCTATTGGACAGCACTATGGACAATGATGATATGTGCACACTGTAGGCGCTCTGTGTCTATTTGTGGTCCGGGTCAGGAAAAGTGCTTAGGGGTGTCTCTGAGGGCCCACACCTCCTCCTGGCCCTCCCTGCCCAGCCTCTGATGTCCCCAGAAGTAACTGGGGTGCAAGACATTAGAGCGATTAGGGCGAGAAAGGAAACTGGTGAGAAACGGGCCAGATTAGGGGCTAATGAAAGAGCCGTGGAGGAACCCAATCTCCACATACCACCAGCCCGGCGGGAAGTGGGTGTGGGTGGCAACCGGGCCTTTGCGGAACAAGGCCAGAATGTGAAGTGGGGTGGGACTAGGGTGTGGAAAGTTACCTAACTGCTGCTGAGTGCCTGCGGCAGGCGCCCCAGATAGAGGGAGATGGCCAAAGATGGCCCCCCTTCTCCTTCTGGACCCATTCTATCAGGAGTCCAGAGAAGGGAGGCGACAGCACTAGCTCACTTCAGCTAGGCTAAAAAGATCCCAAGATAGCCCAAAACAGAGGCTCAAGATAGCCCAGGGGTGGAGTGTAGGGTGCCCTAGGGGCAGGGAACCTGCGAGAGCCCTGGGCAGAGTGGCTTGGGCTAGCCCAGCTGTTGGGGCCGAGGCTGGCCCACGGGTAGTTTCAGCCCATGTGGACCCCCTCAAGACCTGGAAGATGTGGCCACATGGCTGTGCTGTGGTCTCCAGCAGAGGCGCTCCTGGTTTCTTTATAGACGATCAGTGACAATGTGGCCTCTGCCTTCTCAGAGTTTCTGACGGCTGGGGGAGGATAATCCCTTAAACACACTGACCCTCCACAATCGCTACGTCTCATTAGATCTTCCTTCCAATCTTGTAAGGAGGACAGGGCAAGCATCCATAGCTCCATTCTGTAAATGAGGCAAGTGACAAGCCGAGGTGTCATCTTAAAAGGGAGTCTTATGGGGGCATAAGGAGCAGAGCCGGGCCTGTGGCACGTCTGATGGTGGAACATCAGGCAGCACGACAGAAATCAAAGGACAGGGGAACCTTCTGGGCTTTCCTCATCACCTTGCATAGATGGTGAACACCCCTTACTAATCAGATGTTTAAAATCCCAAGAAACGCTATCACCACTCCAAGGCCATCAGCATGCCCCCCACCCCAACTCTCCCTTAGGGCCTAGGGGATGCAGGATCCTGGACAAAGCCCCTTGTGTCCTCTGACCTCAGAGATGGGAAGGGGACAGCCCGGTGTGGGTGCTCAGCCGTTCCCCGTGCTGAAGGTGCAGGGCCAGCACTGCGAGGGAGGATTCGAAAGACAGGAAAGGCAGTGTTGGCCTGTGCAGGAAACAGACCTGCAGCAAGGACTTCTGAGTTCCGTTCTTCTGCCCCAGCCTGTCTCTTCTTGACTATGGATGCTTGTTGCGAAAGGACATGAGCCTCTCAGCCAACAAAGCAAATGAAGTGTTTGCTAGACTGACCAGTCCCTGACCCCTCCTGTCAGAGATGGGGTGGGAGGACCTTTGGAGAACCCTAGGTGTGGGGTCTCTTCATTAGTGAGATGGGGAGAAGGAGGCTCGGAGAGAAAGGGTCCCTCAGGGAGCAGTCCTCACTCTCCTTGGAATGCCCCCTTCTCTGGAGGCCTGGGAGCACCGATGGGGGTCCCACAGGCACTCAGCCTGGGCTCCCAGGCCATGGGAGGCCCGCCTCATTCCCTCCCAGCCTCCTCCGCCTGGCAGGGGACCTCTAGCACGCCCTTCTGTGCTCACCTGCTCCCCAGACCTGTCCCAGAGCCAAACACGGGACCTCACTTAATCCCAATTATGTAATGCGCGATCCAACAGTGAGCCAAGGGGGAGGGGCCTGAAGCCACACCCAGGAGTGGGGGCAAAAGGCCCCTGCTGGGTCAGAGCTACACGACTAGGCTTGGCCTCTGCCTGCAGTGGCCTCCACACCTCCAGCCTCACCCAGCACCATGAGTGGCCGAGTCGGAGACCTGAGCCCCAGGCAGGCAGAGACGCTGGCCAAGGTAAGAGAGCCTGTCCCCTGGAGCCCCAGGAAAAAAGGTCTGAGGGGCGGCGGTGGGGGCTGTGGCTGGAACCCTACCCTGCTCTGTTGGCCTAGTGTGTCATTGACATTGTCTCTTGGCTGTCAGTTCTCCTAGGAGTCAGGTCCCACAGTGCCCAGCGACATCAGCCCAGTCCAGGGCAAGGGTTGAGGGACAGAGCACCACTTCCAGGCAGTAGTGTGGATGTCAGATCAAGCCTGCCTTCTTCTCATCCAGGAGCCAGACCCAGAGAGTTTATCTGACAGCCGCCCCCTCCCCCCACCCTCCCAGGTCCCTTAGGTGGGAGCTGAAGGATGCTCATGGTCTGCCCTCTGACTCTGTTCCCCCTCCCTCCCCAGGACCCTGAAAGATGACCTGTCTGTAAGAGCAGGCTATGTTGTCATCCCCAAGGTCAACAGGGAAGAGGACACATAATCATTAACCATGTTTTTGCAGAAAATGGGATGAAAAATGGCAGAAGCCTTGGTGGGCTAACACTTGGAAAGAACTAAGAATACATTCATACTCCAATCCACTTACCCACCCACCCACTCATTTATCCTTCTTCCATCCCCCCTCCCACCCCACCCACCCATCTATCCTCTCTTCTTCTATCCATTCACCCACCCATCTCTCTTTCTGTCCATCCACCCCTTCATTGATTTCCCCTTCCATTTTTGTTCCGTCCATCTACTCCCCTCATCCATCCTTCCATTCATCCAATCATTCTTCTTTTTATCCATTTACTCCCCATCTATCCTTCCTTCCATTCCCCTGTCCATCCGTCCACCCACCTATTCAATGATCTATCTCTCCCTCTCTCTGTTTCCCACCCATCCTTCCATCACTGTGGGCCAGTCTGCATGTGGAAGAGAAGGAAGGATGATGAAAACCATCACTGGTCTGGGGGTCAATGCTCAGTGTGAAAACCACTTTAACAAGCATCTCTCTTCCAAGTTCCGAGAAAATGTCCAGGACGTGCTGCCTGCCCTGCCCAATCCTGATGACTATTTCCTTCTGCGCTGGCTCCGAGGTGAGGGCAGAGATGGGGGAGGTCAGGATGAGGGGGCAGTGAGAGGGGCCTGGTCCCAACTGCTCCAGAACAACCCATGGCTCTCAGGACCCGACCACACCATCTTGCTTCACGTGTTCAGGTCCAAGAGAGGGGAGGGGGCAGGGAAGGAAGGCCCCACCCAGGCCCTCGGGCCCCTCCATAGTCCCTGCTGCCCAGGACCAGGACAAGGCAGTGTCCTTCCCACCTCACGCCTTTCCCCATCTTCCCACAGCTCGGAATTTCGACCTGCAGAAATCGGAGGCCATGCTCCGCAAGGTGAGACCCATCCCCTCTGGAGATTTGGTGAGGGGCTTTGTGGGGGGCAATCCACACCTCGAGCCCCTACCTCCATCCCCTCCTCCTCAGGGGTGCTGGGAGCCCGGTGGGGCCTTACCACTCACCTCCCTTTCAGTACATGGAGTTCCGGAAGACCATGGACATTGACCACATCCTTGATTGGCAGCCCCCAGAGGTGAGCCAAACCGCCCCCCATACCCCAGTCTTTTACAGACATACCTCCCAAGCAGCCTCTGGATCCCTGGGGACCATGAGTGAAGGGTAGCAAGGCTGGGAGGCCTGTGGAACCCCCTGGATCTACAGACACCTCTCCTGTAACAATTATGACTGTTTCCTGGGGGCTTATGCCGTCTGGGCCTGAGTTAAGAGTTTACCTGCCTGAGTTCATCACAACCCTGTGAGGTGGGTACTTTTGTCCCCATTTTACAGCTGAGAAAACTGAGGCCCAGCAGAGGCTAAGCAGCTTGCCCAAGGTCCCACAGCCCCAGGGTGGAGCTGGGATTTGAGCTCAGGCCTGTCTATCCTCTGAACCTGGGATCTTCACCACCACAGTTAGTTTGTACGTCTGAGCCTCACCCCTAGGGCCTTGCTCAAAGCATCCTGTCTGGGTGGGAAAGAAACTTAGCCCACCAAGGAGTTGGGGAGAACAGTCCCACCCCCGGCGTCTTAGTAAAGCAATGGTGGTAGTTTCATTTGTGGAGTATGAGCTCAGGGCCAGGCACTGTGCTTTGCCTACATAATCTTGGGGACTTTCCCCAACAGGCCCATGAGGGAGGGATTATCTGAACCATTGTAGGTAGAATGGGGCTCAGAGAGGTAGCTTCACTTGCTCAAGGATGCACAGCAGAGAAGCAGTAGAGTATATCTGAACCAGGTCTGTTGACCTTCAGAATCCATGTTTTCCATCACTAAGCCCAACTCCTCTCTATGGAAAGGGACATGGGAGATGCGGGGGCAGAACTAAGGAGCCCAAAGCCCTTGAGCCAGGCTTTGAGGCCTGGCTTTGCTGTGTACCCACTGTGAGCAAGGCCCTCCCCTGCAGCCCCCTCAGCTTTCTCATTTGGACAATAGGATTGCCCTCTGGGGGAGGGACAGTGCTTGTACCATGGTGTGTGTGGGCGTGGGCCACCAGGTCAGCCTGGTCCAGGGATCTCGGGGGAGATGCGTAAAGCCAAGTTCCACGTATCTTTCCACGCCCAGGTGGTCCAGAAGTACATGCCTGGCGGCCTGTGTGGCCATGACCGTGACGGCTGCCCCGTGTGGTACGACATCATAGGGCCGCTTGACCCCAAGGGCCTGCTCTTCTCGGTCACCAAGCAGGACCTGCTCAAGACCAAGATGAGGGACTGTGAGCGCATCCTGCATGAGTGTGACCTGCAGACAGAGCGGGTGAGGCCCAGGCTGAGCGGGTCGGGCGACTAGGGGCGCTGGTGAGGCTGCCAGGGGACATAGTCCCGGGACACCCCTGTGCTCTCTACTGTCACAGTCAGAGGGCTCTGGAGTCAAACACCAGCTCTGCCACTTCCCAGCTGCGCAAACTTGGAAAGTCACCTCGCCTCTCTGAGTCTGTCTCCTCACCTACAAAACGGAGATAATAGTAAATACTGGTTGCAAAGATTAAATGAGATAATGCAAGTCTGTGGCCCAGCACACAGGGCCTGATACACATTTCTCAACATTGTTAATTACTGTCATTCCTTCTGTTATTGGTATTGTTACAACAATTCTCATATTGTTATGGCCCTGCTCTTCCGTCTGTCTGGATAACCCTGTTCCCAGCAGACCCACCTACCACCCACACTTCCCTTGGCTCTCTCCTGTCTATCATTCAGGTCTCAAACTTAGATGTCACCCCCATCCCAGTTAACGTGTGTTCCCGCAGCTCCTGTGCTGTCCTGTCACCACACTCATCTCGGGACTCATCTTAGGGCCCCGGTTGCTTGTCCCTCTCCCCAGCCAGACCATGAAGTCTTTGAGGACAAGAACTGTGGACTGTTGAGCACAACATAGAATGTTACGCTCTCAGTGTCTGGCACAAAATAGGTGCTTAATAAATATCAGTTGGACAAATGGAAGGATGGATGGATGAAGGAATGGCAGTAGGAATGGATGGATGGGCAAAGAGATGAATGGGTGGGTCAGTTAATGGATAGATGGATGGACGGATGATGACTGGATAATGGATGCTGGATGTGGTGGATGGTTGTTTTTAGCGCTGTTAAGTTGATTCCGACTCCCAGCAGCCCTGTGTACAACAGAGCAGAACCCTGCCTGGTCTTTTTGTGCCATCTTCGCATCTTTTAACGCTGTGTCAGACAATGCTCTGCTGCTATACGCAGAATTTTCATGGCCAGTGCTTTTGGAGGGAGGGGCCGGGTCCTTCTTCCTAGTCTGTCTTAGTCAGGAAGTTCCGCTGAAACCTGTCCACCATGGATGACCCTGCTGGTATTTGAAATACCGGTGGCATAGCTTTCAGCATCACAGCAACACACAGCCCCACAGTATGACAACTGACAGATGGGCGGTGTGGTTCCCTGACCAGGAAACGAACCTGGGCTGTGGCGGTGAAAGTGCTGAATCTTAACCCCTAGACCACCAAGTCTGGCTGTGGTGGAGGGAGGGGTGGGTAGAAGCGTTCACTGTTTTGTCCACTCTTTCCTCTGAGGACAGAGTAGGGGGCTGGGAGAAGCCCTGAGGGGTCATGTGTTAGGGTCACCATGTCCCAGGTTCTGAGCCTGCACCCTGATCCTTGGAACTGGGCCTTGCTCTCATCCTCGCAGCTGGGGAGGAAGATTGAAACCATCATCATGATATTTGACTGTGAGGGCCTGGGACTGAAGCATTTCTGGAAACCTCTGGTGGACGTGTACCAGGAGGTGAGGAGAAGGCCCCTGGGCGCGCCCCGCTTGCTTTAACGACCAGCATGGCCTGCTGTCACCTGGCTGCTCACTCAGAGCCAAGATTTGGTAAAAGATAGTGGCCTTCCTGGGCCGCATCACTGCAACTCAAGACCCAAAGATATATTTCCTGGAAGATTCCACAGAACAGGCTTCAGGGACAACACTATGCTGAAACCATAGGGACCAGCTTCCACCCAACCCTTCCCAGCCCTGTCATCCCCAGCTCTGCTTCACCCCTCCATGCTCTGGTTTCCTCATCTACAAAATGGGGATACCAAAAGTCTGCATTTCAAAGGGATGCAAGCTTACTTCAGTGAGTTGATATGTAAGGTGTATACACAATGCTTGGCAAATAGTGAACGTTTAATAAACAGTAATCATTATTATTACTATACTATAACATTTACTCTAAAAATGCTTATTACTATGTAATTATTGTCAGGGTGTGGTTGCCATAGTCTAAGCTGAGAAGGTCCCCTCCAGGGGCCTGAGGAGGTGATGGAAAGAAGGGAAACCCTCCACAGCCCTCTGAACCCTCCAGAGGGAGATCGCAAAGGCGATGGGGTAGCAGAAGGAGGTATGGGCTCTGATGGCTTCTTTCTTGGTTCCACAGTTCTTCGGCCTCCTTGAAGAGAATTATCCAGAGACCCTGAAGTTCATGCTCATTGTGAAAGGTGTGTGGCAAGTGACTTCACTTCGCTGTGCCTCCATTTCCATTTCTGAGCCTTCTTCCCTGGGCAGTAGGGAGGCAGTTGGTTGCTTGGCTGCGTGCAAATTACTTAGACTGTCTGGAACAGAGTCAGTGCTCCATAAATGGTAACTTCTGTGGCTGATCTTACTGCAAGAGGAGGCAGCTCCAACCCCAGCTCTTCCAGAAATCCCCTCACTTCTCTGGCCATGTTGATGTCTCCCTCCCGAAACTGCCCCTGGCACTGGCAGCTGGTGCAGCCCAGTCTGGCCTTTCTTGTCTGCTCCCTTCCAAGCCCTGTCAGCTGTCTTGTGTGCATTCATCCTGTTTTCCTTGCAGTTATCTGCTCCTTGAAGCCTGGACCAATGATTCTCCACTTCTATTGTATCTCTCACTGGCCTGCGGCCATGTGGATGCTCAATGGGTGTTTGGGTGGCTGTTGTTTGGGTGGATGGGGGAGTGGATGGAAGGATGGATGTATGTTTGATGGTTGGTTAGTTGATTGGTTGATTGATTCGTTGGTTGATTAGTTGTTTAGTTGGTTGTCTAGTTGACTGGCCAGTAGTTGACTGGCTAGTTGACTGACTGGTGGTTGGTGGGATAGTTGGTTGGTTGGTTGGATAGTTGTTAGTTGACTGATTGAGTGACTATTTGGCATTTTGG
Source organism: Equus quagga (assembly GCF_021613505.1). Taxonomy (NCBI): domain Eukaryota; kingdom Metazoa; phylum Chordata; class Mammalia; order Perissodactyla; family Equidae; genus Equus; species Equus quagga. The sequence continues at coordinate 86,854,312 of NC_060281.1, read as the reverse complement.
TTGGGTGGGTGGGTGAGCGGCTAGTTGGCAGACTGGTTAGTTGGCTGGCTGGTTTGTTATTTGGCTGGATCTTGGATGGTTGACTGCTGGTTGTTGGAATGGTTGGCTTGTTGGTTGTTTGAGTGGTTGACTGGCTGGAGAGGGTAGTTGGTTGGGCAGTTGGCTGGTTGTTTAATTGTCTGATTGGTTTGCTGATTGGCTAATGTATTGATTGGTTGTTTGACTATATGGTAGGTTAGCTGATTGGTTGGTAGGCTGAGTGACATGCTGGTTAGAAGGTGAATTGATTGGCTATTTGTTGGCTGGTTTTTTGGCTGTTTGATAGATTGGATGGGTGGTTAGTTGGCTGCTTGTTGGTTGGTTGACCAGTTGGTTGGATGGTTTGTCAGGTGCAGGACATTGGAACTTGCCAAGGTAATTTGAGATTCCTCCATATTGCTGGCTATGATTTATGGAGAGAGTGGTCCAGTGGAGTTATTTTCTCCCCATTATACTTGCTTGTATCTCTCCAGCCACCAAATTGTTCCCCGTGGGCTACAATCTCATGAAGCCCTTCCTGAGTGAGGAGACTCGCAGAAAAATTGTAGTGATGGGAAGTAAGTAATTCCACCTCCAGCCCGTGAGCTCTGTGCATGAGGTTTGGAATGAGGTTGGTCCATCCCCCCAACCAGGGATCCACACATCCTCTAGAGTCATAGGGTCCTCCTTCTCAAAAGTGTGGTAGGTCTTACACTATAGAGTCTACCCAGTTACCTCTGCCTTATCCCCTGCCATCCCTCGCTGGGGACTGAGGCCTCCACACCTTCCTCCTTATCGATTTCAGTTTGGTTGCTAGTCAACCCCTGGGCTATGGGTCTCAGTTTCCTTTAGCACTCATCACCTCAGTGCTTCTAAAGGCAGTTTGGGCTGACAAGGATGAGGAAGAAGAGCAGGAGAGGAGACATGGTTCATGAAGGGAGGCTCGACAAGAAGGGACTGGATAAGTAAATAACACTGCATCCATTTGAGGAATTATTGGGCAGCCATGAAAAATGATTTGATGTCATAGGATATGTCATTAAGTTAAAAAAAAAAAAAGGTAGGTTACAAAGTGGTAGGGATAGTTCGATCTTATTTTTTGTGAAAACAAAAATATTTCTCGAAGGAAATACAATAAAATGTTTATTTGTGGATGGCAAGAAACCAGGTGGTTTTGAATTTTATTTTTTGTATTTTTCTGTATTTTCTAAATTTTTATAATAACACATTACTTTTTTTAAAAAAATGGAAGGAAGTCTCTTCTTTTATTTTCAACGGGAGAATTAAGCCTTTTATTTATAATTTGTATTTGCCCTTACAATTACTAGTCAATTCCACTTTAGCATGATGGAATTTTTGTGTGCGGGAAGAAGTTTGGCCCTGAGCTAACATCCATTGCCAATCCTCTTCTTTCCGCTTGAGGATGATTGTCCCTGAGGTAACATCTGTGCCAGTCTTCCTCCACTTTGTATATGGGACGCCACCACAGCATGGCCTGATGAGCAGTGTGCAGGTCCGCACCCAGGATCCAAACCCACAAACCCCAGGCCACCGAAGTGGAGCACGGGAACTTACCCACTGCACCACCAGGCCGGCCCCCATATATTACTTTTATAAGTAGGAAAAATTGTTATTTTTTAAAATGATAGGGAAAGAGAAAGAAAGATAGAAGAGAAATGGTTCTTACACTCAAACCAATGACCCTGAACTTGGAGGATAACTTCTCACAGGCAGAGTGGTCAGATCATCAAAGCAGGAGAGCTGAGGTTGGGGGGTGGGGATCTTACAAATTCCTGCTTTCTCTCTCTTCCTGGTACCTGAGTTTCGCCTCTGCCCAATTCCACTGGGATAGGGAGCTGGTGGATTGCAGGGTGGACCCCCAAATCCTGGAACAGAGGCCCAAGTCCAGCCTCTGTCCCACTTGGTGGTGCCCACTTGGTCCCACATGAGGCTCTGTGCATTTGGCCCTGGTGTGCAAGGCATTGTGGTCTTTACTCCCACTGGTGGCAGCGAATCTCTCATGGCCATGCAGGGGGATAGCCTGGATTGGTCTCAGGGCCGGAGCCATGGTGACACCCCAAGACCTAGAACACTTAGAGCTTTGCAAAGGGCATGAAGCACAGGAATGGGCATTATGGTTGCAGTGATTAAGGAGTGGAGAGGCAGAAGGTCCTTTCAAAGGCCCACGGGTGTCCATTCCCCACTGAGAGGTCTGACTTGAATATGCCACTTACACACTGTGTGGGCCCCCAACAAGGTCCTTGACCTCATCAGGCTTTAAAGTCTCTTTCAGACGATCAGACAACTCTTGTCTTCACTACTTATGACTGAGAGACCCTCAAAAATGTCCGAACCCATCAGCCAGGGGGAAACATGTTTCCATAGCAACATGACACTGGAAGATACATCCTGCGGCTGGAGGCCTGAGAGGCTGTGGAATTAGTCCTTGGGGAGAAGCCCAGCTCCTATAAGGCTTCTCCCCAAGCTCAGGGTGGGAATGAGGGGCTGATGGGTCCCCTCCATGCCTGATAACCACCCTTCAATGCCTCTGCCACAGACAACTGGAAGGAAGGTTTGCTGAAACTCATCAGTCCTGAGGAACTGCCTGCCCATTTTGGGGGGACCCTGACCGACCCTGATGGGAACCCCAAATGTTTAACTAAGGTATGAAGAGCCTCAGGACAGGGGAGGCGAGAGGAGTAGAGCTGGGCTCCTTTCTCATCTGCTCATTCATTCCACAAATGTCTGTAGAGAGACCCCTGGGAGCCAGGTGTTGGGCTAGACAGTCCCAGCTGTGTCCCCACTGGGCTTCCAGCAGCTGTGACATCAAACAAGGATGGAGGACATTCTGACCCAAAGGGATGAACCGGAAGGGGAAGTTCCCAGAGGAGGCCCTGACCCAGCCTGGGGGTCAGGGAAGGCACTCTGGGGTCGGGGGGGAGGGAGAACAGAATGAGCAGAATAGTTCCAGGAGATGGTGAAGGCGCCTCAGACAGGAGCGACAGCATAAACAATGCCACGGCGGGAAGAGGAGAGCAAGCCCAGCCCATCCTCTGACTGCAGATCAACTACGGTGGGGAGATCCCCAAGTCCATGTACGTGCGGGACCAGGTGAAGACTCAGTATGAACACTCAGTGCAGATCAGCCGCGGCTCCTCGCACCAGGTGGAGTATGAGATCCTATTCCCAGGCTGTGTCCTCAGGTAAGGGACAGGCCACCACCCCACCCCTGGCTGGGCCCCAGCCCCTGGGGGGCCCGTCAGACTGAGGAGCAACCTGCCCCCCTACCTCCCTAACAGGTGGCAGTTCTCATCTGATGGTGCTGACATCGGCTTTGGGGTTTTCCTGAAGACCAAGATGGGGGAGCGGCAGCGGGCAGGGGAGATGACGGAGGTGGTGGCCAGCCAGCGCTACAACGCTCACATGGTACCAGAGGACGGCAGCCTCACCTGCTCAGAAGCCGGTGTCTGTAAGTTTGTTCTGGCCAGCCCCAGCTCTGGAAAGCTGGAGCCACGTGTCCAATGGTTTAGAGGAGGAAACAGAGGGGCAGTGACCTCCCAGGGACACACAGCCCAGGTTAGCACCATTCATTCACACAGTTGCTCATTCAGTCTACACTCGCGAGCATCTACTGTGCACCAAGAGCCAGAGACACACAGGCTCTGGGGGGCTGAGAGCACTCGGGCCACAGGACACAGGCAAGGGACAATAGGGCAGGTACAACTTTCCCCAGGAGGAAACTGGGGCTCTGAGAAGTGAGTTAAGCTGTCCAGAGCCACATAGCTAAGTGTGGTGCCAGGGTCCCACGTCAGCCTAAGCGTCGCTGTGTAACCCTGGACAAAAGTCTTACCACTCTGGGCCCTTGGCTTGGTTACCTGTGAAGCCGAGGTTACAAGCCCTGCTTCTCGGGGGGGGGGGGGGGGGGGTGTGTGAGGAGGCAGGGTCCATTCAAGGGGGCTGTGAGGCCTCTGAGTTTCCAACTGCCCCCTCCCACCCACATTGTGCGAGTATCCAGGTGTAGAGACAATGGGATGCAGTGGCCATTGTTCTCGTTGCCAGTTGGTGCAACTAAAGCCAAGCTGGGCATGTGCCAGGAGGAGGTCAGTGTCTGTTTACAGGCCCCACTCAGGGGTGGCAGTTCCCATGGGGAAGGGAAGAGGAGCGGTGGGAACTTGGCCCAGCGTGGCAAACACAGCAGGTGGGAACATAGCCTGTCCTCCCCTGTGACCAGGGCAGGGACACAAGGAGCGTGAAGCCAGGCCCAACTACCCGTCTGTCCATCTGTCTCCCCAGATGTCCTGCGCTTCGACAACACCTATAGCTTTGTCCACACCAAGAAGGTCAGCTTCACAGTGGAGGTGCTGCTCCCGGACGAGGGCATGCAGAAATACGACAAGGAGCTCACCCCTGTCTAGGCAGCTCCTCCACTTCACAGAGACCCCTGGCCCTCTGCTTTCTCTCTATATATCCTACCCTTCCTCTCCACCCTGCCCCCTAAGAAATTGGTCATTAGTCCTCTTGACTCTGTGACATTAGTGAGTAGAGAAAGAGCTGCCTCAGGGAAGACTCATATGCCGTGGTCAGATCAGGAAAGGTATGAGAGGCACAGACTTGGAGGATGCCCAGGTTGCACAAGAGGAAGAAGCAAAGGTAGACGCAAGAGGTGGATGTCACTGAAACCCAAGAAATAGGAAAATGAATCCCCCAGCCTTGGACCTCTCTGCTCCTAAGGCATTTCTGTGTGCTTGAGTTCCTTCCCTATGAGCTATGAGCCAGTTGGGTTGGAGATGCCTCTAAATTCTTTTTACTTCTACCCCTTATGTAGTAGATGCTCAGGGTACACTTGTGAAGTTGCATGGAGGTAGGGAGCAGGTGATTCATGGGTGTGCGTGATGAGGAGGAGCCTACCTGGGGCAGATTTCAACACCTTGGACAGGGCCATGGAGGGGGTGGACTCTCCTGGAGACCCAGGTGATCCAGCCCCCAGATTTCTGGCAGTGGCTGCCCACTGGGGAGGTCGGAGATGCCTCCATAATGCTTTGCCTGACTCAGGGTCCACAGCTTCCCTAACCCATCACACCTACCCCTATCTCCTTCCCTTGGAACCCCCGGCTTACGTTTTAAGCAATTGAAGGAACTTTCCTGGAAGCAAAGGAAGTCACATCTGGCTCTCGCTGCTGCCTGGCGATAATAATAAAAATCCCACAGCTGTCCTTTGGTGAGTGCTCTCTGTGTCCCACACACGGTGCCAAGTGCTCTGTGAGTTTAGCCCATTTCATTCTCACGCCTTCCCTGAGGCCACTTGTTATGGCCACCGTATGGAGAAAGAAACTAAGGCTCGGAGAGGTGAAGTCATTCACCCAACACCATACAGCTCTTAGTGGCAGATCCAAGACCCAAGGTTTTTTTTTTTTTTTCTTTACTCCAAGACGTTGCTCTTAATCGTCCCGTAATATCACTCCTAAGACCCCATGTTTACAAAGAAGGAGAGAAGGAATGACTTGTTTGTCCTAGATCCTCCAGTAAAAGTGTCCTGGAAGTCACCCTCTCCAATCCCAGTTTGTGGGCGGAGATGTGATGCCCACTGGGCATCTGAGGATGGAGACCCACAATGCTTAAGCGGCTGGTCTAAGGAAACTCACAGCAGAGCGGGCAGGGCTTGTGCTCCAAAGCCGAGCATCTGGTCCACTGCTCACAGGGCCTCTGGAAAGCCCTTGACACCCACCATGACCCTGGGTGACCGGGGAGACTCTCGGGCTCCGAGGCACTCCTGTTCCAAGTCAGGGACATGGAGACACTGACTTGAGCCCCAGGGCCTGACAAAACTCTGGCCGGGAGAAGCCAAATTACCTGGAGTATGTGGGTGAGTAGGAACCAAAGGGCTTGGCTGGTGCGACGAGAGGCTCCTTGGGAACAAGCTGAGGGCCAGCCCTTCTGGGGTGAGCCCACCCGTGGGCAAAGGAGGAGCCCACCCACGGCCTGACTCCAAGACTGATCAAGTAAACGTCCGGCGGTGGCTAGCACTTTCCATCTGCGCTTACGGGCACACGATCTTATCTCCATTTTATAGATGAGAATCAGCTCCCAAAAGGCACTGGCCTTGTTTCCTTTAGCCCGTGGGTGGCAGGAATAGGACTGGAGCTAAAACCGCCCTCCCGCCACCTGCTCGCTCCCACCACTAATTCACGTTACTGTAGCAACTTGCCAGAACAGGACAAGTCTGCCAACCCTCTGAGCTTGGTGTTGGGGGAGGCTGGGGAAGGGGAGGCAGGAGGATAAGAGGGGGTTGTCAGATTTAGGAGAAAAAAAAGCAATATTTGGGATATTCTTAAAATTTATTATTTATCTGAAGTTAAAATAACTGGGCATCTTGTTTTTATTTGGCCACCCTAGAAATGAGGGATGAGGGAGAATGGGGGGGATGGGAGGCAGGGAAAAAGGGGATGGGCTCGTTCTTTTGGAACATGGTGGCAGCACCTGCAATTTGGGCCCAGGATGTCATAGAGCCCTTGGGAGAGGATGGCTCAGCATTGGTGGGGCAAGGTAGAGAGACAGGGTGGTCTCAGCCTTGCCCAGTGAGAGAAAGGCCCTCACACTGCAACAGTGTTGGAGCATGGTGGACTTTGAGCCCCTGGGACTAAGGCTGCTGTGAGGCGTGCTGTTGGATACCCACCCACATTTGTCTGAGCTCCTCTACTGCAGCTCACAGACCCCACTTTGAGCAGACAGGGGACTTGCTACCAGGAGGCAGGGGCAGCTCACAGAGCCTAGGCCAGGGCTGGAGCTAAGAACCAAAAAGTGTCCCTTGGCATCTGCTGATGCCCAGCCATGGCAAACCAGCTCCCACTCCCGTCAACCTTTAAAATAAGACAGCCAGCTATTTTACCAGTAAAGTGGGTTTATTCGAGAATAGCAGAGGAATTGCAATTCAGGACATGCAACTCATGGGGAACTCAGGCAAGTCCAAAGAACAAAGGAGGGAAACATTCCTTTATAGAGGAAAAAGGGAGGCGTTGGGGGAGGCTGTTATAAACCAAGAGTCCGTTGGAGGAAACTGGGAGTTCAGAGTGTAGCCGCTTCTCATTGGCTGGGCTGTTGCTGGGCAGGAGAAAACCTTCCTCCTGCTGGGGTAGTGAGATAGGCCTCTTTCTGTTGGAAAATGCAAGGTGTGCTTCTTTGGGAAGCCCTGGCCTAGGTTCTGTTGGGGTCTGAAACTGATGACAGGTAGTAAGGTGGGAGCACTCCCCGTTCTGGCCCCCGGACTCCATTTCAAGTGAGGTTCCTTTCTTCAGCTTCCCACCTGATACCCACAGTCAGGGGCAGCAGCTCTGCCTGGCTCCCAGCCTCCGGCCTCCAGTCTCCCTCAGGGGCCAGACACTTAGCTCCATTTCTGAATGTCCAGGAGGAGGTGTGGAGGAGGGAACGAGACCCCTACTTGGCAGCCTTGGCCAATGGGCACGCCCATTCCAGCAGTGGTCAGCAAGCAACATAAGGGCAGGAAGAGCAAGGCCTGCAGACTCCCCACTGTGTGTGAAGTGAAGTTCCAGTTCCCACACCCCAGAAGTGCTGGGGAAAGGAGGGCCTCAGCTGCCCTTGGGAGGCAAAGGTGGTAGCCGCAGGCCGTTTCCCATAAGAGCGGTCAAGGTTGGCAGCTGAGGCCGAAAGTCTGGACCACTTACCATGCAGACCCCAGGCCAGGGCAAGCCATGGGCGGAGAGTAAGCCAGCTCTGTGCTGGGGCTAACTAGCTACCAGATGCCGCCTTCCCCAGGGACCCACCACTGCGGCAGCCTCTCCAGAGAATCCACTTCCACATCACACGGTTCAGAGGTCACGTTTGCCCCCCAACACATAGTACCAACACACGAGTGCCAGAGAGAGTTAAGGCAAGATCAGCCCTAGAGAAATAGAAAACTTTATTGTACGTACATAAAAGGGTTGTTTAGTTTTCTGAAGGGCCCGCTGCCTCCCAGCTTTCCTCGACGGCAGACTGGGACATCGAGTCAATCTCCTCCTCAGAAGAGAATCTTTCCATTGCCCTGACCACTGGACCCATCTCCTGGGCATCCAGATTGGCCAGGGCCTCCCTCAATGTGGTCCCCGGCAGCCGGGAGGACAGCTGGAAGGTCTTGAGCACCTTCAGGGTCAGCAGGAACAGGATCAGCAGCGGTGACACTGCTGAAAGCCAGCAGCACCACTAGCAGGTCCTTCAGTGTCCTGCAGGAGGCTGGGGCCAAGGATGCTGCAGGACTGCCCAGAGGTGTGGCCGCCTAGCCTGAGCTGATTATGAGCCCAGAGTTCCTTACCGCAGTGGAAAAAGAAAAGCCAGAAGCTTGAAGGGAAGCGGGGTGTGGCTTGGGATGGACTGGGAAGGGGGGACAGGACCAAGAACAAGTGTCCATGAACCTGGATGGTGGTGGAGGAACCAGTCCTTTTAGGGCCTAGGCTGCGGCCCAGCCCTGCACTTACCTGTAAACTACAACACTGGTGGCTTCTTGACTTTCTGCAGCCCCGTGACCACCATATAGGTGTCTCTTCCCCCGGGAACTCTGTGGAGGGGAAGCTGTTAGCCCTGGCATCTTCCTCCCACCCAACCCCAACCCCTCTGGGCAGAGGCCCAGAGCTGGGCTACACCCCAAGCATGTGTGTGTTCATCTGCTAAATAGGGACAGGGAGCAGTGAGGGGTCAACCTAGCAGGGTTTAAGAGACAATAACTGAAGAATACAAATATCCAGCCACACGGTATGGGTTCAGTTCTAGAACCTCCAATTCCATAGATTATTACAACGTCATAAACGTAAAAGGGAGATCTGACCTATAGAGTTGTCGCAGAGTATTATAGAAGCATGTCATAGAATATCTCAAAGACTGGACCCTTATACTCACATGTATAAATAACCAAAGCCATCTGGATATGATACACTAAGATGTTAGAGAGGGATGGTCTGAATTATAGGATTATATCTTTTTGAAGAATCTGAAGTGTCTGGGATGGTTATAGGGGGAATAAGTTATTAGCACCTCCCATCAGAGGCCCCGGCACTGAGCAGAGAGAGCTTCTTCCTCAAAGCACCCATGGGACAGGAGAGGCAGCTGGAGGTCACCGGCCAGCCCACAGCTGACTCCACCCGAGCCATGATCCCTTCACGGCCCCCACCTCCCAGCCCAGAGCCTGAGCCCATGACAGATTCAGTGACATCCATCAGCCCACACACGCCGAAGGCCCCCAGTGGCCCCCTGACCTGGTCCTGCCTGCCTGACCATGGTGCCGACCTGTCTTTGGGTGGGAACAGCCAAAGTCACAGCAGTCACACATCGAGCTTTCCCACTTATCATCTGCAAGCTGCCAGCTGCCAACAGCCCAGATGGAAAGACATGCCAGGCAGGAGGGTAAGAGGGTCACAGTCTTCCCAGGGGGAGAGGGCCTGCCCCGAATCCCAGTCACAGTATGGCCATATTAGCTGTGTGACAGTGGGCAGTCACTTGGCCTCTCTGGAACTTCCTTTCCCTAGTTTGCCTGTACCAAGGAGAGGCCATCCACATTTCCGGGATAAGGACTTCCCGTGGTGTGGGTGAAGCATCCTGGGACAGAGCCAGCTGAGGCCTCTCACCTGTCCCCATTGCCCAGCTTCCAGAACCCAGGGCCCACACATCACGGTGGCCAATGTTTTCATTTCAGAGATGGGGGCCCCTGAGGCCCAAAATGGGGAAGGAGTTTGCCCCATGTTCCACAACTTGAAACAGGAAATGCTTACCTGTACTAGGAGGTGTTATAAAAACAGGACTTCCGGCCAGGCCTAAAGGGTCCCATCCAACTCGAGACGCTCGTCCAACAGGTGATATACACCTGAAAAGAAAGACCAAGAAAGACCTTGGGACCCCAGCCCCAGGTGAGAGGGCTCCTCCTGGGCTTCCAGGGCCCCCAACACAGCCACCATGTTGTACCATAATGAACCATAATGAACTACATTATGCCTCATTATCTACCACCAACACAGGGAGGAAGCCAGCCCAGCCCCTGCACATGTTAGGCCCTTGGAGAGAAAACTCTGATTTTCCCTTACCCATGAGTATTTCCTCACTGCAACCCTGGTTCAGAAGAGGAACAGACTGGAACCCTTGGGTAGTGTCTGCAAAAGGGCGCTGGTGAAGTTACAACTTGGCCAGACAGTGGGTTCTATGTAGCTAGTAACTTGCATAGGAAAATAGTTTCTCCTCTGCAGAGAAATGTGCTTGATATTAAGTAGGGGGAAAACAGCTTCTATGATAACACGCAGAAGCCTGGCTTATCAAACACTAACGTAGCATCTAAGTATTGGTGATCTCAGGGTTTCAGGAGTTTCGCTTTCTGTTCTATACATGAATTAACAAGGAGCATCGAGAAGAGCTCCTAAAAGGAAGCAGGGTCAAGTGCAGCATGTGGCTCCTATGAAGAGACCTGCAGGCTTAAGAAACTCTAGCGCCATCTTGGGAAAATCTCCAAGCCACGCTAGTCATCTTTCATAGGTCGGTATTTCTTGTGAGGACAGTATCTTACTGCAAAGAAGGGGAGCTTCAAGGAGCCCCAGGCTTTCAGCATCCAGAGGGACTGAGGCCATGGGGCCCAGGGTCCCCCACCCATAAACACATCGATCAAGATCTCTCAGGTGTAGGTGCATCTTCCCGACCCCTGGGTGTGATCCTTGCATCAGGCTGGACCCCAGACTTGATCCTGCATGTGGAAACGTGAGACCCTGCGGGCCTCGCCTTTTGGTCAGACCTCAGGCCAAATCCAGGGCAGTGGAGTCCCAGACCCAGCTCCGGATCTCTGATCCCACTGTCATTCTCAGGGGTTAGAGTCGACGGATAAAATACAGGATGCCCAGTTAAACCTTTAAACATACAGCCTAAGTATGTCTCATGCAATATTTTGGGACATATTTATCCTAAAAAAAATTCGTTGTTTATCTGAAATTCAAGTTGAATCGGAAATCCTGTATTTTTATTTGCTAAATCTGGAAACCCTATCAGGGGATCCTCTGCCCCTTTCCTAGGATGACCCCCAACTCTGCCAAAATAGTCCTGGGAGGGAAGCAGAGCAAAAGGAAGAGAGTCCCCAGACCTCCAGCTGGGCCAGGCTTCGCCTCACCTCATCCTCGTCGAGCATGAAGGCCTCCACGCTGAACTGCAGCGTCTCGTTATTCTGCCGGGACCAAGGGCCAGAATGGGGGCCTACTGAGAGGCACCTGGGGACAGCCAGGAGGGTCAGAGGGAACATCAGCTCAGGGACTTGCCAGAACAAGTTCCCTGGGAAGCCACAAAGAAGGTCACCCTACGGGACCTTCTTGCTCCTTATAGCCACGTTAAAGAACGCCCGCCCCATAACTATAGTCTGGAGACAGATGTGTTTGGCCTGAGCTAAGGGCAGAAGTTAAATCAGCCATGAATGACAAGACTCTAAGGCCACTGCAGCCACTCAACAGCTTGCACGCTGGCTGAGAAGGACAGTCCATCCTCCGCCAAGCGACTCATAGCCAAGGCGGGCAGGTTCGGACCAGACATGCAAAAAGGATGGTCACCCATGACCAAATGCAACAAAACAGACCTCTACACCCGGTGACGCCAGTGGCCCAGCTAAGCAAGGCCCTAGGGTGGGGCTGAGCCCCCTGCCCTCCCTCCTACTTCCCCTGCAGCCCCACAGACCCACAGTTGAAGACAAGGATGTACATCTTCCGAGAGCGGTTCCGGTACTGGCTCTGGGAGCCCACACACTCATCCACATAGAGCTTCATGGCCCAGTTTAGCGCAGGCTGGATGCGGGCTTCGAGGGTCAGCCACGAGCCTTCCACGTAGGGAGGCGGCAAGGCATCTGAGGGAAGCGGGTCATTCCTGGTAAGCAGTCACGGCCATCCTCTAACAAGCATCTCCTGCACGCCTGGTCAGTCACAGCCACGTTTCCATTTACTCCTGAATGGTTCTAGAAGTGTTCTTTATGCCCATTTTACAGATGGGGTGATGGAGGCTTGGAGAGGTGGCTGAACTTCAGCTCTCTTACCCTGGTCTCATCTACCATGCACACCTGTCCCACCAGGGGTGGAAGGCTGAGGCCAGAAACAGGATGGTGCCCATGGCCCACATTTTGCCCTCCTCTGGGGCAATCCTCAGGGGTCCACGCTCCATCTCCCTCCACACACGCCAGCCGGAGACTCTCCATGTGGTACCCGGAGGGCCACCTGCAGGGGCAGCATGGTGGGGGGGCGGGGTGAGGGCTCCTTGGAGGGGCCCTCCAGAGGGTCAGGTGGGGTCTAGGATGGGCCTGCTGCTGCAGAACTGTTCATCTCCTGCCTGAGGAGCAGCCTGGGCTGGGGGGCTGCAGAAGAAGGGGCACCATCAAGAAGGTCCAGTGGGTCCCCACAGCCAGACTGGAGGACAGGCTCCCTCAGGGGAGGGAACGGGAGTGAGAGGGCTGAAGGGAAGCTGCTCACATGAATATCATCACAGCTGCCATGAGGGGTACTCACCCACCCTCTGTGAACCACGTGACCGCCTCCATTTCCCAGATGTACAAACTGAGCCTGGGAAGTCCTGCCACCATCTGCCCCTGGTTGCATGCAGCTTATCAGCTGCAGAGCTCAGATTCAAACTCCCAAGGGCTTTTCCAGGAACATTTGAAGGTTGGAGGTGTCGTATGGCAAGATTCAGATGATACCAAGCGGTGTTAACATGAAAGCTGAGTTTCCTTTCCCCTCCCCCTACCACTACTTGCTTTTTCTCCCTGTGAGCAACCGGCCTGTGTGTAGCACGCTCACCCCTGCAAGGTCCCCAGCTAATTCTTTGTACCCTTTGGACTCCTGACCACCTTGCACACTGCCTCTGAGAGGATTATCTTGACCCAGAGGGCCTAGGGCAGACGAAGGACCAGAAAGGAGTTTGGGGGTTTTTTAAAAAGAAGAAGAATGTAAGGCATTTCTTTAGTGTTTGTTTAATGTCTACTGCATGCCAAGCTCTGCCCCAGAGGCCAGGGGTGCGGAGGGGGCGGTGAGCCTCAAGAAGCAGGATTACCCTGGACTCCAGAGGGTCCTGTTTGGCCTGGGACAAGGCTGCAAGGTTTCCCGGATGCAGGTGAGGGTAGGAAAGACCCCATGTCCTGGTGTCCTCAGCTCTCAGTGGGGGATGCAGCGAAGGACTCCAGGGGCAGGGGGCATTGAGAAGTGGGGCTGAGGATGGAGTGCACCTGGCAGAGTGACTCACAGGCCATCAGGGAGGAAGTCCCCTCCTCCCAGTATCCCCAGGCTGCCAAGTCCAGCTCCTGCAGCAGCCCAGGCTGGGCGAGGTGGGACGAGTTATCCTTGAGGGGGCTCACCAGATACACGGCTGGCAGGGGGAGGCTGAGCTCAGGGGCAGGGAGGGCAGAAGGAGGACCCCCACGCACCTCTCGAGCTCCCAAGCAAGCCCCATTGCCCAGACCTTACGGAGCAGCAAGACCACAGCAACCTGCAGAAGCCCCCTAGGGGCTGCCATAATGAACAGAAACCTTGCCCCCCCTCCCCCAGCTGTCTTAAATTGGCCCAGAGGAGGCTGGGGAAGGAATGGGCATCACCTGGAGCCCAGAGGCGAGCCTAGGGCATGGCTGAGCTGGGCAGGGCCAAATACTTCCACATTCCCCAGCCTGTACCGCCACCTGCCTGCAATGCCGCCTGATTCTAGAAAACCTCCAAGGCCCCCCCCCTTCACGGGGGACTGAGTGAGGATAGTCAGAGCTAATGCTGGGGCAGGCTCGCCGCACAGTGGACTTCGGTTTCTCAGCTGTAGGATGATTGTGGTGGCACCTGCTGCACAGGCCCTTACGGAGGTTACGTAACACAGTGTTAGGGCAGCGCCTGGCACATGGTAAGACCTCCATCCGTGTGCTCTGTGAGTGTCCTTATGAAACCCACGTTATGAAACTCTTGTCCAAGGGGAGGGAGGAGGGTGCTGAACGGCAGGATGATTCCGTCCAGGGAAAGGAGCCGAGAAGGGTTCATGGAGTGGGTACCATTAGAGCTGGACCTTGAAGGATGGGAACAGAGGGAAATGAGGGGAGGCTGTTCCTGGCAGATGGCATGGCCTGAGCTGGCCAGATGGCATGCACGGCCCAGAGGGTGGATGTGCGGGGTGTGTCCAGGGAATGGCAAGGAGTCAGCAGAGGCAAGAACATGGGTGCAGGGATGTGCTGTGGTGACAGAGGACACTGCCAAGGCCGGAGTGCCAAGCTGAGGTGTTTGGACTGGATCCTGGGGGCCATCAGGAGTCACGGAAGGTATCAGAACAGAGGAGGCACTCGGGGAGATCCAGCCACCAGCATGATCCGATCAGATGAATGTTCCTTTATCACGGGGCATTTAAGGAGCCCCCAAGATTTGAGTTCATACAAATAAAACCATGACGATCACTCTCAGATGCACATCTTTGGGCAATCATCCAATTATTCCTCTGAGTAAATTCTTAGGATTGGCATCCCTGAACCATATAATTGGCATACTTTATATCTGGGTCAGTCATCAGATGGAACAATTCAATCTTTTGCCCTTGAAATAGATGTCTCTTGCCACATTAATAGCCAATATATGTGGAGCTCTCTTGGTGAGCCCTGCTCTGGCTGAATGCTCTGTGAGCCATTTCTCCTGTAAGGTCATTGCCGAGAATTGTACAGTGAGGAAACCCAGGCTCAGAGAGGTTAGGTAACTTGCCCATGGTCACACAGCCTTTGTGTCATCTCTTTCCCCAACTGTGTAGAGAGCCATGGGCTGAGAGGCTGGGGGGAGGGGAATTGGGGGGCTAGGTAGGGGGAGGGAAGGGGAGGAAGGTCAAGGAATGCAGCGGGTGCTATTTGAGCTTGGGTCAGTGACTTCAACTCCAGGAAACAGGAACCTAACCATGATGTGGTTGTAAAGGGTAAATGAGCCACATTAGAGGAAGAACTTAGCACAGGACGTGGCGCACACTAGGAGCGGTTCACTGACAGATATTGTCCTCCGCAACCCTGCAGTGTGAACCGACCAACATGGGCACATTGAGAGGTGCTGCCTCCTTGTGGTGATACTGAGCATTACGTGAAGGTGGCCAGTTGGGGACCTGACTCCCAGCATGCTCTGGGACATAGGCCTATGGGTGGGAAGAGACATCTCCCCCAGTCCCAGCAGGGGTCTGCCCCATCCTCTCAGGCGATGGAGGAAGTGCTGGGCTGGAGGGAGCCCAGGGGAGGCTCTCAAGCCAGCCCTAGGGGGGTCAGAGGCAACCCTGAGGGGTGGGTGAACTGAGGGAGCAGTAGGCTGTAGTCAGGGGAGGGTGGGTGGGCCTGCAGGAAGGGGTGAGGGAAAGGCTGGAAGGGAGTGTCGCAGTTGGAGGGAACAGTGTATGAGAAAGCTCAGTCAAGAGAAATGCCAGATCCAAGGAAGCAAAAAGGACAGAATGGCTAAAATAAAGATTTGGGGGCGGGTAGCCAAGGGTGGGGTCACCCAGATCATGCAGGGCCCTGAGAGCCACCACAAGGACTCCGGGCTCTGTTCTGAACGTTTTAAGAAGTGGTTTGACAAATAAAAAAGCTTAGTGGGGGGCAAGCCAGAGGCTGCTGCCCTCATCCAGGCCTGGAGGGGACAAATAGGAGATGCAGTGGCAGATGACTGGGGACAGATGCTAAGGGAGTGAGAGGGAGCAGCCAGGAAAGAGAGAGAAGGGCCGGAGCCCATGCATCAGGTGCTGGGCCAGCAACCAGAGAGGTGGCAGGAAACCTGGAGCGAGGGCTCCGGACAAGGAGGGGCTACGGCTGAGGCCGCCTTCCCTTCTCCCTACCCGGCTATTTGGGGAGAGAGAAGAGCAGTCCAGGGTTGAGTGTTACCTGTGACCCAGGCTGTGAAGCCTCTGCCAGGTCACTTGCCCTCTCTGATCCTTAGAATGTGGGTCTGGAAAGGAGGATGGTGCCTGGACAGTGGTGGTAAATGTTTAACCACTGGCTCCCCGGGCCGGGGGGACCCTGATTTGTTGATCTCCATGGTGTAAATATGCCCATCATGGCCTATTTCAAGCAACCAAGAGAAGATACTGAGCAGAGCTGAGAAGCGACATGCAGGTGTGCACTGTCGTAGGGTATATGTAAAGAGAGGTTAAATTACCTCAGGAGCATAGGTAATAGCAAAGTCTAGCAAAATAATTAGGAAGAAGCAATAAGTTTTGAGTATTTACTCCCTGGGGTTTTGTTACCTGTTTGTTTTTTATTGAAGTATAATTGACATATGACATTATGTTCATTTCAGGTATACAACATGATTCAATATTTGTATATGTTGCAAAATGATCACCACAATAAGTCTAGTTAACATCCACCATCACACAGTTACAAACTTTTTTCTTGTGATGAGAACTTTTTACCACTTTTATTTTTAATATAATGCATTTAAATCTAATTTATATCATTTAATTTTTCATATTGTTTAATTTTTTTTTTTTGAGGAAGATTATCCCTGAGCTGACATCTACTACCAAACCTCCTCTTTTTTGCTGAGGAAGACTGGCCCTGAGCCAACATCCGTGCCCATCTTCCTCTACTTTATATGTGGGACGCCTGCCACAGCATGGCTCAATAAGTGGTGCCATGTCCACACCGGGGATCCGAACCGGCGAATCCTGGGCTGGCCACCGAAGCAGAGCATGCGAACTTAACCACTACGCCACTGGACCGGCCCCTTGTTTAATTTTTAATAGTAGCTATGTTTAACCGCCAGCTCACAAAATTCCTGAAAGTTAAATTGGTTCTGGTCCCTGTGAGCGCCTCTCGCACACCACTCTTCGGCCCACAGCAAGTGGATGTGCAACGTAAACCTCCAGATGGGCCGAGGTCTCAGGCATCCTGAAGGGGCCCAACCTCTGCCCTAGGGGGCTGCTGGGCCCCTGAGCAAACCTGAAAGGAACAGAGGGGGAGACACCCTGAGCCAGGCACCCCCAGGCAGGCCACAGGTTTGCCTGCCACCCCACACTCCCGCCCAAGTCCACACGGGCAGACACAGGCTCTGCTCATGTGCAGGGGCATCACCTCACAGCAGGCCCACCATGGCCCCTGTCCTGGGAGCCTCGTTTCCCCAGCACCCCCTCAGCAAAAGCATGAATGCTAAAGTCATTGGTGAACATCTATTGGAAAGCACTGGTAGGTGTCGGGGTCTTCTGAGACCCCACTGCCAGGGCCTGCAGCTAAACGTGCTGCAAGGCTCTGGGCCTGGGCCAGCAGCAGTGGGTAAAGACACAGAAGCCCACGCCCAGGGTGGCCGTCAAAACCCCCATGAGCAGAGTCCCCGTAGTCAGGGTCAGCGAGCGGGGAAGGCTTCCTGGTATGAGAGGCAGAGCTGGCCAGGGCCCGAGAGGCAGGAAGTACACCAGCAGGCAGAGGGAAGGGTCTGGGCAACAGCCCCTGCCTCCCAGACTGTCCTGTTGACTTGGGAGAGAAGACAGGAGTACTGTTCAACTTATGCCCATGTGACCTCAAGCCTCAGTTTCCACATCTACAAAATGGGACTGAATTCATCTACAGCATAGGATTATTGGGAAAATTAGATGAGGTTATCAGAGGCTCTAGAGGTAAAGGGGCCAGTAAGGGGTTCTTGCTCCCCTGACCTAGAGAGGACCACCCAACAACCCCCAGAGGGCAGCCTCTGGGCCTCTGTCCCTTCTAGTCCTGGGAAGGCTCCCAGCCCCTGTCCTAGCTTTCCCAGAGACGCTACATCTTACCACGTCCCCCTTCCCTTGGTCCCATAGCCATGATGCCTGATGAGGCTGCAGTGCTCAGGGGCCACTTCCAGATCCCCGCTGGGGCTGGAAATCCCACATACAGCTGGAAGGGCCAATGGGAGCTGCCAACCACAGAAAGTTCCACATGGAACTCAGAGCCCAGGACATCAGTGCTGGTATTCATTGGGTCTGGAGCCTTCAGCACGGCCTCATCCTGGGCTGGAAAGAAAACCAGATAGGGAGGACACAAGGCCCAGAGATATTGAAGGGCTTGCCCAAGGCCACACAGCAAGAAGGGAAGCAGACAAAAAGGGGCCAGGTCTCCAGAAGCCCAGTGCCCTTCCTGCCCTGCCACCCTGCCCTTCCTCTCCCCACTCCTGTAAGAGGTAGGCCAGCTCAGAACTGGAGGCACAGGAGCCCCGAGCTGGGGGCCCTTCCCCTTGGGTCATTGTTTCTGTTCAGCTGATGTCCCCCACCTGTAGGAAGGGGGGAACCAGGCCAAAGTCGCACGCTGAAGTCCAGACGTCCAACCCCAGCCAGGTACCCAGTCACCACAAAGGCCAGGGGTGAGGTGGCAGCTTCCGGGCTGGCAGAGACACAGCAGGGGTTTAATGTGAGTCTGCAGTGTGAGGCGCCCCAGAAAACAAACACTGAAGGTCCATGACAAGTCCCCAGGGGCAGCCCGGGCAGGCGACAGGACAGGAGAGAAGAGGCTGGGAGGATCCCGGGATTCCAAATTCCAACTCCCAGGTGAGCCCACCCAGTTCGGCCTCAGGCTCACACCAACGGGGCTCAGAGGTCAGTACCTGCGGCCCGCTTGTTGGAGGGGCAGCCCACCTTCCTCCTCCTGTGGGACCGGCTGGTGGCAGGCCCCAAGGCAGGCTAAGGGGCGCTGGGCAGTGCTCCCCGCCTGGAGAGACAGCTGACTCGATGGCAGAAGGCAGCAACGGGGGCTGCTCCGCGCAGCTAGGTTGGGGTGCGCAGACCAGAATTCCACCATCTTCCCCGACATCTGAGGGGGCACCAGCTCCTTAGGTTGGCACAGGAAGCCAGGACAGTACATTCCCAGCTCGCCACCCCCATCACTCGCCCTCTCTGGGCCTTGGTTTTCTGTTCAAGATCTCTGCCTTGCTCAAAAGCCTGTTTTGCTTTGGAGAACGATGTGTTGAGTTGCGTCTGGTGGTAGACAGCGGGGCTTTCCCTTCTGTGAACGTGTTTCCATATCTGGAAAATGGGGATGATAGCTTTACCTCCCGATGGGGCTGTTGAGGATTCAAGGAACTAATAACACAAGTCGAGGGCATGTGTAAACACAGATGATAAATGAAAGTCTGCACCACACCCTCGCCTACCCAATTCTGTAGCCATCCAGGCTGCTGCTTCTTTTAGAGAAAGAAACTGAGACTCAGAGAGGCTGTGACTTGCCCAAGGCAGCAGAGCAAGTCAGTAAGATCTCGCTCCACCCCTCTCTCCAGCCCAGACACCTCAGCTCTGCCCCACTCCCCCAAGAATCTCCCAGGTACCCCCAGGCTCCTGGCAGCCTTGTCCCCATGAGCCTCACCAGCGGATGAAGCCACAAGCTTTGAATGGGGCAACAAAAACCACATAGCCAGGCACAACAGGGACCAAGGAGGGCACGCACGTGTCAAGGCACAGGTGGTGGGTATGGAGCTGGGGCTCTCTGCTCACTGCCAGGAGGACGTCCATCTGAATGCATTCCTGCAGGATGCTGTCCCCTGACAGTCTGGCCCAGGCTGACGTAGCCAGAGAACAGCCTCAGAGAGGACATGGCCAGCAGAGCCTGCCCAGAAACCTCCCCAAACACGCCCCCTCTTCAACCACTGCATCTCCAGAATGGAGCAGGGAGCTCTCCCCACCCAGACAGGGTGTCCGCAGACCTTGTCCCCAGCAGCCTGACCTGAGAAGGCCTGAGAGCGCCTCATGGGAGCACCTACTACGTACCAGACATCTGCAAAGTTGCACCCCAATAGTTCTTCACCACGCAGGGCCACCAGCAGGGCAGCCAAGGCCAGAGAGGGCCCACAGCAGGGAAGAGCTGAGGGGCAACAACGGAGGGGCACTGGGGCTGGTGTGAAAGATGCTCTGCGTTAGCCAAGAGGAAAAGGACTTCCAGCTGGGGGAGGGGAGAGTGTGCTTGGAGGTGCAGGAGGGAAGGTGACAGGGAGGGACACAAGGCTGGAGCAGAGCCAAGAGCCTAGACTGTACCTGAGAGCACAGAAGCCCAACTCTGGCCCGGGCAGCTCCCAGGTTTAGGGGAAGCCTGGAGGGAGGAAGGTGGAGAGCAAGTGACCAAGGAATTGGTGGCAGAACTCAGATGTCACAGGGATGCAGGTGAGGGTGTGGCCTGGTCTCCCTGTGACACTGGGGGGAGATGGGAAGGTGCTGAAGAGGAGTGTGGGAGGTGGCAGAGAGAGGGCTGGAAAATCAAGGGGGGCTCAGAGCATTTAAGGGAGCAGCGGGAGACTAAGCAGAGGTCACGAGGTGGGGAGGGGCTTGGGAAAGGGACCCTGCCAGTGTGGGATGAGAAGGGCAGCAGAGAACGGCCCAGCTCGCCCCCTCAGGAAGCCCCAGCTCCGGGGCAGGCCGTCAGACTCACTCTACAGCCGCAGACACGGCCAGAGCAGGAGCCACGACCCCGGGGCCCCCATCCTGCCTCACCAGCAGCCCTGCTCCTCCTGCAGCCCCTATAATGTCACTGTCCAGGCACAAGTGGTCTCTCACGGGGCAGGGAGCGGGGCCAGGATCTCAGCCTAAACTGATTTGCCGCTGGGGTAAGGCTGAGTACTAAGGACCTAGGTCCAGTTCGGCCCCACCGCCCCCCCACCCCCACCCGCTGCGCTGTTGGCTGCCAAAGTAAGGGGCTGGCCCAGAATCGGGGAGGAATGGTCCCCTTCAGTGCTCCCAGGCCCAGCAGCTCAGGGAAAGCCACCAGGAGAACCCGTTACGCCCTCAAGGAGTGGGGGCGGAGGGGAGGGGGCAGGCAAATGGGGTGGGTTGGGTCACTGCCCAACAGGCTCCTGTCCCAGAGGTGTGGATGCTTTAGGAGGCTTACAGAAAGAGGGCAATGCCTAGCCCAAAGGAGGCTGGCAGCCCTGAGGTGGCATCCCAGGCACCTGCAGTGGAGCGTGGGTGGGACCAGAGGTAGCAGACAGGCCCAGCGCTAGCCACGTGAGCGGTGGCAGCGAGCAGCCAGCCTCCACTTCAGGGGGCCCCCAGCCCTGCTCCCCACCACCACATCCCTGCTCATCCCCAACAGAACAGGAGAAGAAAACTCAATTTCTCGAGGATTTATTGGGCCAGAGTTGTCCTGCCTTCCACTGAGGCCCCAGCAGCTCCTGCCCCAGGGATGGGCTGGCCGGAGAATCAGTCCTCAGGGTCCTCCAGCCAGCCGCGCTGCCATGGGGTGACGCGGCCAAGCCTCTGGGAGTCCTGGGTCCCCAGCTTGCCAAGTGCTCTTGGCCATGCTCCCTGCCCTGTCTGGGCCTCAGTCTCCTTCTCCATTAGAGGATGTTACTTCCCTGAGAAAAGACAGAGCCGGGCCCACCCGGTCCACTCCCACTCAGTATCATGGATCCCGTGGAAGCAGACGGGTTCAGGTCCCGCCCTTGACTGTGATGCACTGTGGCTGCTGCTCCTTGAGGCCTTGGTCTCTCAGTTATGTCCAGCTCCAATCCACTCAGGTGCCAGGGCCTCAGACCCCAGGGAGCCAGGCATCTGCATCCCCCAGCAGGAGGAGGAAGTTGGAACAGAGCAGGGATGGGCCAACCCACAAGCCAGGTACCAAGGCGGGGTCACGAGGAGCTGGGCTTCTCCACTGAGGGGTAGAGCTTGCGCAGGCTGGAGTCCAGGAGGAAGTCCACTGACCTGTGGGGCAGGGAAGGATGATGAGCAGGTGACCAAGGGCTGCTAACGGGGGAACGGGAGGCAGCAGGTCAGGGCTTGGGGAGGGGCCTCCTGGATGCAAGTGCCATCTAGGTGGCAGCCATCATCCTCTTCCTTATTCAGTTGGGGAAACTGAGGCACAGAGAGGGTAGAAGATTCACTCAGGGCCTCAGGGTCAGCTATGTTCCCTTGGGGAAAGACTCCTCCCACTCTACGTTGATCTGGTTGAGTTGACCCTATTTCCGGTTCTAAGAGCAGGCACATGACCCAAGCCCGGCCAATCAGAAAAGGGAAACTGGCTCAGGGGTGGGCACCCAGTCCAGGATGGACCAATGATAGCCTTCCTTGGGACTTTTGCTGTCATTATTAAGAAGCTTCCTATGGGGCTTGCTAAGCTGGTGGGATGGAAGCTGTGAGCTGCTGGGTCCATCTCTACTCCCACAAGGGAAAAGTGAGTGAATCCAACACAGGGTGGGGTGGGGAGAAAGACAGCAGAATGGGGAGATCCAGACCCCTAATGACATCATTTGGGTGCCTAGATCCAGCCACGCCTGAAAGTAGCATAACTGCAGACTTTTCAGTTTTATAAAACAATTGATTCCTATTTTACTTAACCCAGTTTCAGTTGAGTTTCTATCACTAAAACCTGCCCAAACCCATCCATGGTGCACTTGTTTCCTGCCTGCCTCTGGTTGTTTTGCAACACGAGATTTTCTTTGCGGGAATTTACTTGTCCTGTGTCCCATATCCTCTGGGCACTCCCATACTTTTATTACCAAAGTACCTGCCAGATCATACAGCAAGGGCCTAGACTGTCCTTTCTACGTCAGGAGGCCTGAGTGCCAGCTCTGCCTCTGCTGCTATTGTTCTGTGCAAAGTGGGCACACCCCACGCCTCTCAGACCTTATCTCCACCTGTTGAGTGGATGATCCTTGAGACTGAGAGGGGCACCCACCTGTCAATGGGGTGGATGATGATGGGGATGACCAGCAGCCCCAGTGCGGTGGTGGTCCACTTGCGGACAGCCAGAGGCCAGCGGGTGGCAGTACCCAGGACGTAGAGAGAGGCAGCACACACGCGGTTGATGGTGAAGCCTGGGATGGCCACAGAGGCCAGAGCCTGCCACACAAAGGTGTCCACCACGGCCACGGTCACCCTGGTGCTGCGGCCTGCTTCAGGGCTTGGCACCTGGTGGTCACAAGAGACACTTAATCCAGCAGGGGCAGAGGGGGGAAACCCTGAGGACAAGGGACATGAGTCTGGACCAGGGAGAGGGAAGTGGCCAGTAGGGGACAGGGTCAGAACCACACTAGTGTTGGGTTGTGGACCATACCACTTTTAGGGCTGGGGGTGGACGGGGGTATAAACCATGTCACATGCAGGGCTGGGGCCGGGGTGCACTGTCCTACAAACAGGACTGGGGTAGGGACTGCACCAGGCCAGCTTGTGGGGACTGGACTGTCCCACAAGAGACTTTACCACATGCAAGGCAGTGGACTGAATCAAGGGGGAGTGGACCGGGGTGGGGTGTGAGGGCTAACACTCACCTTTCCCGCCTTCTTGCCCTTGTCGATGGCATCGGCCAGCACGTAGGAGCTGGCCACACCATAGCTCAGCCACACCACAGCTGCTGGCACCAGGGAGCGGAAGGCCTCCCCGACCTCATTGGCGTAGCCTGGTGGGGAGGGGACGTTCAATTCCCAGGCCCATCGATTGTTCCACAGTGGGCTCTTGTGTGAGCTGGTTCTCATCCCAGCCTGCTAAGCAGTAGCTGGGTGACCTTAGACAAGTGATTTTCCCTCTCTGAGTCTCAGTTTCCCAGCCTCCAACATGGCACCTATGAGGCCCACCTCCCTCTAGGGCCATGGTGGGAGAACCCAGTACAGTCACCGTTATCATCGCTCATCTGCCTTCCCAGCCTGGGTTCCAGAAGCATCCACACTAATGGGCGAACAGGCGGCAAGAGAGACTGACCAAGGGCAGCCCCACTGACTGGGCACTCACGGTGTGCCAGGCCTTTCTGTGCCTTACCTTATGCTACCCTTACAACTACCACCGGATGAGAGAGACCCTGTGTTCATCCCTTTTTGCCCAGGAGGAAACTGAGGCTCAGGCAGAGGCAGTGAGTGAGAAGCGGAGATGGAGTCCAGAGCCCTGACTCCACCGCCAGCCAGTGCTGGGGCGTGCCAGAGACAGCAGCCCTGTTCCTCCTAGCTCGATTCGAGCTTCCACCTGGGAGACCGACCAGCAGAGATCCTGAGAGCAGGGATGGGCCGACCAGAGAGCTGGGTGACCTTGGGCAAGTCCCTAGCCCTCTCTGAGCCCAGTCTCCGGGCCAGGCCAAATGACAACTAAGATCGTCCCACTTTCTCCCTGACCGGCGTCTGGTGACCCCTGCTTCCCCAGGCACGTGGTAGTGGTGGTGGGGTCGTCGCACGCCCTCGCCCGGCGCTCACCTAGGTACCGCACCCAGGTGTCCCGGAAAAGGTCCCGCTCGGCACCCCGCGAGGGCGGCTCGGACATGGCGCTTCCGCCTCGGCCTCAGCCTCTGCAGCCGGTCCTGCCGCCGCTGCCACCTCGGCTTCCACTAGCGCTTGGTAGGCTAAAGGTCCCTAACTGAAGGGCAGGTCGTGCTGTCCCCCGCCAGCAGCAGGGAGCGTCTGCAAATTCCCTCGCGCACTGAAGCCCCTCTCCGCGCTTACGTTTTACAGACTAATTTTCTTCACGTTTTCTCTGGGATTGAGCTGTCGGCGCGGTCCTCTCTCTCCCAGGACCGACTGTAGTTTTGGAGCCAAAGAGACGGGGTTCAAATGCAGGATGCTACCCTTCCTGGCTGTGTGACCTCGGGCAAGAATCTGAACTTCTCTGAGCCTCACTTTGTTAAATGGGGGACACTACAGCGTCCATTCCCGGGACGGTGGCGTGGATGAATTATAACAGTCATCATTTATTGAGGTTACTACCAGCCAGATCGTTGGCTAAAGACTAAACGGATTGCTTCCTTAACCCTCGCCCCCCTCCCCCGCCCCTAGCCTGGGATTTCCATTTCACAGATGAGGAAATAGAGGCACAGAAAAGTAGGGTCCCTTTCCCAGGTAATACAGCTGCCAAGTGGTGAAGCCGGGATTTGAACCCAGGCAGTGGGGCTCCAGATCCCCGTGCTCCTAGGTGAGCTCAGTAAATGAGGCTGGGGGAGTGAGTGGTCAGCACCCCCGTGAGGTGGCTGCTCGGACTCTAGAGTCCCTTCCCGGCAGGCGCCATTTTCATCTATCAAGCCCCGGGGTCTAACTGGATCGTGTGCCCCCAGACTGAGCCTCTTGGGGACAGGACACTGAATGAATGAATGAATGAATGAATGAAGGGTTGAAGTACAAGACTCAGGGAAATGAGCAGAACAGAATGGACTTGGGAGTTAGTGATTACTAAGGAGGAAACTCTTCCCCTGCTGGACCTCAGTTTACCCATGTGAGCAACGAGTGCACTTCCCGACAGCTCTGTGAATCCTTTTCCGGTATCACCGAGCAAAGGCGCAGCCATTAAAGGCTGGCAGTCCTGGGTTTAAACCCCATTGTGCTGCCAGTTAGCTGTTAACCACGTCTGTAAAAAATAAGCATAATCAATACTCACTGAGCGCTCACTAGTACCAGGCTCTGCTCTAAGCGCTTTGCACGTATTGTTTCCTTGAATCTTTGCAACAACCCAAGGCGGTAAGCGCACGGTTGTAGCGTGGGTACCCGGTAGGCACTCATTAAAGAATTAGCTTTTATCATCATCAAATAGAGATGGGGAAAATGAAGACCAGTGACTCCCTATTGAGGGCCTGGGCGTTTCTGTCATTGTGGTGTCCTGTAGGCCAGCCCAGTGAGGGGCGACTTCCCAGGAATCTGGGCTCTGGTCCAAAGCGAGCCGTAGCCCCCGAAACACCGGCAGTGCTGACGCGGAATTGGGAGACGGTCCCTAACACCACGTGATCGTCGCTGCTCGGCCTCCCTCCCAATCAGGGCCCCCCAGCCAGCGCTGCGTGCGCCCGCCGGACCCGCACTCGTTGGCAAGCAGGAAGCTTCCGGGACGCCCGAGGGGGCGGGGCCTCCGCCCTGGCAGCGAAGGCGGCAGGCGCACCCTTAGTAAAGATGGCGGTCAGGAGGGCTTCTGCGCATGCGCCCCGGCTTTCGCGGGTGGACGCTCCTATACGCCTGAGGTCGAAGTGTAGGGGTCTGAACGAGGGGCAGCGAGGAGCGAGGTGGTGGGCATTGACTTCCACTTTCTGTGCACTGAACGTTGCTTTATTCATTGGTTAACTTTCCTAACAAAGCCTTGTAAACCGAGGTCCGGATGTCCTCCTGAGGGGTCTGGCTGGGGCCCCTGCAGCCGCGGGCCCCCTCCCATCCGCGCCTGCCCTGGCCCTGCTCGTGCTCCCTCCGCTTCGCCAGACCAGCTCCCAGGCCGACCCAGGGCCTGGGGTTCGGAGAGACAGGAGGTCCTGCGAGGGCCCAGGCGCAGCCGCTTTCCCGCGTTCTGTGCAGCCCGGGACCTGGTGCACGTGTGCAGGACGCAGGATTGCAAGCGCTGTGGTGGCAGCAGAGTTGGTGCCCTCCAGCCGCTAGTCGCTGAGCGCCCCCACGGCCATCCCTACTTGTCACGTGGGCGGAGGGGCTCGGCGCCTGCGGCTATTTGTGGCTGCTCCCAGCCCCTGGCTCTGCCAGATGTGGCCTGGCCTTTGGCCCCCTGCCCGGGCAGCCTCCCCGCCAGGCACCAGGAACCCACTGCACCACCATCCGCTTCCCACAGAGAGGGAACCGCCAACGCCTTGCTCAAGTCAGTCAGGAGACGGGTTGGCAGGCATGGCGCGAGACTCAGACTGGGAAATACCCTCACTGAGACCTACTGCCTTGATCCCACTTCTCGTTTTTGTGTGGGGTGGTCAAACGGAGTTACTTGATGAGAAGCTGGTGGCACTGAAAAGGAGAGTGGGAGCCCCAGGTCTCACACCCACCCCAGCCCCCTGGCCCTCCTCGGAGCTGGGGTCGCTGGAGGGAATTTCCCTGTGCTTTGTTTGCATTAGAGGACAGTGGCTGAGTACCAAAGCTCACAGCCCCAGGAAGCTCTGAGTCACTGACAGTCGTTAGTAATTAAAGAGGCAGCCAACGGGAGGGACCCAGGAGTTGCTGCAGTTCTCAAGCTGAGGGAGAGGCTTGCCGTCTGCTAGAGTAGGAAGATCTATGCTGACTCCGGGCCACCTCCTGAAGCCTGGGAAAAGCCAAAAGATCCCAGCCTCGGTGAGAGAAAGTCTAGAAGAAGCTCCGACTCCCCCGGGAACTCTAGCAACCTTGCTACCTTGCTATTCTTCATTATGATCTAGGCTTACACGTCCATTTGGGAGCAAGTTCCTCACCTGCTGCTGGCTTCCCTGAAGTGTTAGGTTTCGACCTCTGCCCCTTTTCCTAATGTCTTCCCTGCTGCCACCCCACGGGACTCCCCTTCCTGTCTCAGCTGTCACTGGTAGGTGAAGTTGGCACAGCTTACAGGACAGACAGATGCTATCATGGTGCCCAGCCCCTGGGGACTCCTTAGTAATAGGAGAGGCAAGGAGACCCACTCCTGTACTCTCCCTCTTCCTATTCTGAAATGAAAGCTCCCAGATCCAGCCCAAGGTCTGTCTTCCAGCCGAGTTTCTCTGGGCATCAGCGTGCTGGAAAAATGACGGCTACAAGGGACAGAAACTGACAGGGAGACACGAGGGAGCCAGGCCTGCTGTGGGAGGAGGCGTTACTTTGGGGTGACTTCCCCCAGCTGTTTCATCTTCTCTTCTGAGGCTTTGTCTGGAAGCAGGACCTCCACAGTGAAACTGACCTTCTTGGCATGAATGAAGCTGTAGGTGTTGTCAAACCGCAGGACATCTGAGGGGAGGCAGAAAACCAGACATTCAGGCAATTCTGACAGCGGGCTTGGGGACAGCGATTTTGGTTGGCTGAGCAAGGCACTGTGGTAGGTAATGATGACAAAGGTGGCATAAGCGATGGTCCTTCACCTTCTGAAACAGTCTAGATGGGTTGACAAGATGTTCACGGAGGGAAAAACAATATGACAGAACATGCCACGTGCCGGATGAGTGAGAGAGACAACCACGTCCGTAACGGCTTGGAAGGAGAGGGCCCTACAGACTGAAACCATGTGGAAAAGCTCTTTAGAGGAGTTAGGGCTTGAAGTGGGAATGGGGCCTTAAAAGGCAGGAATAGGATTAGCAGCAGCACAGTTATTATAATAATAATAGTAATGGTAACAACGGTTATTTATGTGTCTCAGCACCGGGCTGGTAATCTATATATGATATTTCACTATTCTGCAGAGTAACTCTGAGTTCAGCATTAGTCCTGTTTTATAGGAAAAGGAGGTCACTGTGTCACACAATGAGGAAGTGATGGAGCTGGAATTTCCCCCCCGGTCCACGTTGCTCCTGACTTGCACCCTGGAAAGCCCTGCCTCTGTTCAGTTTCTGACAAAAGTTAAAATGAGCAAACTTTCTGAGCCAGGAATTTATCCCACAGAAAGATAAATGGATAAAATGGACAGAGATGTTCACTGCACCCCTGTTGGAAATAATAAAAGATTGGGAAAACTCAAATGGTCAAAAGTGAATTGTTTAAAAGGTTTATATTGCGATCCATATGATGAAATACTATTCTGATATCAAATCACGTAAGACGTGGCTGGGGAAACTGTCCACAATGTCTCCTTAGGCTGAAAAAGCAAGTTGCAGAACAACTTATAAATAGTTTCTCACATTTTTGTCAATATATATGTAAAAAAAAATTTTGGCTTTGCTACTTGATCTACTTATATTCCCAAGTTCTCTTTGATGGTATTACTCAGGGACTTGTTCCAAAGGGAAAGTTTTCCTAAATCCTGTGACGAGTTTTACAATTTCAAAATGCCTTCAAACATACACTGAATGACAGATGTAATTCCTGTGCATGTATGCATGTGTGTACATGTCCTGTATGTTCTGGAAACATGTCATGCTGCTAAAAGGATGAAAAATATTTGATAGGATAATAGGCAAGACCTGTTAGCGGTGGTTTCCTCTGGGAGAGAACATGGACATGCAGTTGGCAGAGAAGCTTCCAGGCCTTGGCCAAGGAACAGACGGCTTTTAACCTAACTCTTCTTTGTCTGAGAAGGTGTCCCATTTCAGTCAAACACCCCGTCAAGAGAACGGAGTGTGAAAACAAAAACACCAGCTCTGCCCCTCCCCTATCCTGGTCTTCTCCCACTCTACTCAGCAAAAAAAAAAAATTGTGTATTTAATCCTGAGACTTAACCATTGTCTTTTCCTGCCCCTAGATAACATGCATAGTTTAGAGCGAGGGCAGACACACCACCCACTCTTCCTTCAAGATGCGAAGTGAGCGTTAGTCATCGATTTTCTCTGTGCCAGAGCTCTTTCAGGACCAATGGGCCCTCTGGAAAGAGGGACGCTTCCTCTCCGCCCTGGATGACAGAGCCTTAGCAACCAGAGTCTGTCATGCTGGAGGAGAAGTCTTTGCAGAACTGGTCCAAGCACTAGGATGGTGACAGCTCTGCCCAGCGTGATATTCTGAGGCCCAGGCCTGAGGGAAGTGGCGTTCATGAACCACATGCTTCATGTTGACACTAAGCATGTACTCACAGACTCAGGGAGCCCCCAGAGATCCTCCAGGCCAGGGCTCCTTAACTTTTGTTGAGGAACTGACCCCTTGAGAGTCTGATGAAAGCACACAATTTCAGATCCCCTGGAGCCCATCGTGGGCCCTCTGGGGCAGGGGTTCCCAGTGGGCAAGGTACCACTCTGGAGAGGGCGGTGCGTGGGTATAATGGTGCCCTCTAGTTTACGTATTGAAAAGTATATATATTCTAAATTAGCTTCCTTTTATTTCTCCAGATAGGAGATCATACTGATTTTTTTAATTACGTGTGTAGGTGAGTTACATTATCTGTGAATTTCATTTCAGAACAGTGAAGCGGACATCTCGACACTGTTAGAAAAGGGAGGGATTTGGTCTTTAAGATTTACAATCACTGCTTGGGGGAGTCCATGAACCCCAGACTAAGATCTCCTGCTCTAGCCCACTCCCCTCATTTTAAGAGGAAGGAAAACAAAACCTAATTATAGTCACACACGGCATAAGGACGTTTCAGTCAACAATGGACCGCGCCGACGACAGCGGTGCCGTAAGATTAGTACCACAGAGCCTAGGTGTATAAGTGCAGTCTGTGAGGTTCGCAGAGCGACGAAATTGCCTAATGACACATTTCCCCAATGGTGAGCGACGAATGACTGTATTCAGAGATACTTGCTCAAAATACTAGCTGGACTCAGCAACCAGGCCTCTAGACCAACTGGGCTCTCTTCACCCCAGCTCTGCCCGAGTCTTCTAGACCACGTTGTGCATTCCTGGCAGAGAAAGTCTAGATCTTTCTTTCTGAAATTTTTTCTTTCCTAGTAGAGTATTCTACGCTCAGTAGGCCCTTAGGAAATAGTGGAGAGTAAAAGTGGAATCAAATCAGACTTTGGGTCTCCACCAAAGGTACTGAGCACGTTTGGGTGAGGCCCAGAGCAGCCTGGGGAGGGTCAATGTGTTCCTGCCATTGGAGGCTGGCATGGAGTTCAAATTTCTCCACTTGGTGGTTACGTTCCACTTTGCAGGGGGTCACCTGGTTCTCTAAGGGCATTGCCCTCCCACAAGTGAGCTTGTATCCTCACACTGGGTTCTCTCCGGGCTCAGGCCTAAGCTGAGCCATGGCCCCAGACAACAGCTGATCCCACCCCACTGTCGTTACACTTGGGAAGGGGGCATGGCTGCCTCTGCTCCTCCTGGGAATGAACAACAAGCAGCTCCTAGTCAAGGCCCCGCAGGCAGACAACCATTCCGTCTGGGAACGTATCCAGGAGGAGCTGAAATAAATTTGGGATTTGCCAACCTAAGCCTCATTATGTTCAGAGGTTCCTGGTCCTTTCTCGGGCTGTGTCCTTCAGGGACTATCGAGGGCAATGGGCAGTGCTGGAAAATGGGTTGGGTTCTGCTACTGGCTGTGTGATCTTGAATAAATTACCTCGCTGGTCTGGGACTCCACTCTCTCTTGTGTCACATCAGGGGTAGACCTGACCATCTCTAGAATAGTCTACGGCCAAGAGATCCTGGACCAGGACCCTAGGATTCTCTGCTGTCTTCTCTCTTTTGGTGTCTATGCCAGCTACTTTGTGGAAGAGCTAACATCCCTTCTCCTCAGCTTCCCTGTCTCTTAAAAAAAGAAATTCAAGCTCATATGTACAAAAAGTGCGTTACGCTCTGTGGATAACAGTATCTGGGCTGGTGCTAAGGCCGCCTTCTTGCTGAAGCACACCATACACGCCTTCTCCCCCAGGACCCGGCTGCTTACTAACAAGAATACTCCTCCTCCCCGGGGAGCCATACACAGAGCATCTGTGAGGAGGGGGCGGTAGAGATTCACGGTTGCCTGGGAAGTGGGGGAGGACACAGAACTTGAGGCTGGGGTGATGGTGTGGACAAGTATGGAGGCCGAGACATCTGTGGGGCTAGTTCAGATCTCCCGGCGCTGCTGCCGTAGAAAAGGGGCACAGGGCTTCTCCCGTCTCCAGCGCCTTCTCCGGGATGGCCCTTCTCCCCCAGGTCTCACCTTGGTAATAATAATGGTGGCTACAGGATGTTGAGTGCTTGCTGTCCACCAGGCATTATGCGGCGCAGACCTTATCACATTTAATCATCATGTGACCCTATGAGGTAGAGATTTGATCCCCATGGTAGCAGTCAGCAAACTGAACCCCAGAGAGGCAAGGTCACGTGCCCAAGGACCAGTCAGCAGTCAAGTCCAACTCGGCTTGGCAGGAAAGCCCTGGCTCTCATTGATTGTCCATGCCTGGCCCACTGGCTCTGACAGAAAGGAAACTGGAGAGTTGATGGGGTTTTTTTGTGTGTGTCGGTGGTTTTTCAGCTCATAAATGTGGTACATGGTCATTGTAAAATAAATTGTGTTTGCAGAAGTGGTGTAAAAAATGAAAACCCTCTATAAGCTTCCTACCACCCCAGAGATAACCACCACCGGAGTCAGCATAGATTCCCCAGAATTCTTTTCTATGTACACTTTTTTTTTAACCAAAATGAGTGTATACTATATGTGCTATATTTCATGCTTTACTTTTTTAACATGTACCAGACATCTCACACATCAACTTATTCTCCTTAACGGGTATACTGTATTCCCTTGTATGGAGGGACCCTCATTTATTTAACAAGACCTTATTAAAACCATTTAGTTTACTGCCAGCTTCCCAGGCTGCTAGGAACATCCTTGTACCTATCTCTTTGTGTCTTTGTGTACATATTGCTGTAGGATAAATGTCCAGAAGTAGAATTGCTGAGCCAAAGGGAATTTTAATCAATACTGCAAAGCTGAGTGAGGTGTATACCTTTCAAATGCCTAGTGGCCATTTTTATTCCTCTCAGGTGAACTTCCTGTTCACATCCTGTGCCCAGTTTTTGATCAACTTGGAGATGAGTGACTCTCAGAGGGGTCAGGGCTGGGCTTTCCAGCAGTCTGCTCACCCTGGGATCCTACACCCACCAGCCGGTTCTGCCGCTCTGCCATCTGGGGAAGGTGCATCCCCAAGAACTGTCTGGTCACAGCGATGGACCCAGTCAGACCTGGACCAGAGAGCAGATGCTCTGAATCCCTGTGATCACCTCGCAGCTGATTCACCTCTACCTGGGAGTATCAGGTCAGGGTCCCACCCGGTGTTAAGTAGCTGGGTCACCCCGAGCAAGTCATTCACCTCTCCAAGCAGAAGGTTGAACTGAGGGAGCCCCACGTCTAGTTCTAACAGTCTGACAGCCTAAATCCATGAGAAAGAGGACCTCACAGGCAGACAGCTAGAGCAGGGGCTTCAAGCCAAGACATGGATACTTACAGATGCCAGGATCGCTGCAGGTGAGGGTCCCATCCTCAGGGACCAGGTGGGCGTTGTACCTCTGGCTGGGCAGCACCTCCGTCATCTCCCCCGCCCGCTGCCGCTCCCCCACCTTGGTCTTCAGGAAAATCCCAAAACCGATGTCCGAGCCATCTGACATGAACTGCCACCTGCAGGGGACATCCACCCATTTAGACATGATTCCATCTGTGTGCGCCCCCTCTGGGGTTCTCCACCAAGGCTTCTCCCACCCCAGCGCACCGACCAGCACCTACAGCTGAAAGGCTCAGGTCTCCCGGAAGGGCCCAGAACCCTACCTGAGGACGCAGCCGGGGAAGAGGATCTCATACTCCACTTGGTGGGAAGAGCCCCGGGAAATCTGTACGCTGTGTTCATACTGCTGTTTCACCTGGTCTCGCACGTAATACTTCTTGGGGATGTCACCCCCATAGTTGATCTAGAAGCAGAGCAAGGAGTGAGCTGGAATGTGCACTTGAGCCAGGCTTCCCTGGTCACCTCCGGCCCCCGGCGGCCCATACCTTGGATTTGCACTTGGGGTTTCCATCAGGGTCGGTCATGGTGCCCCCATATTCCACAGGCAGCTGGTCAGGGCTGACGTATTTCAGTAAAACCTCCTTCCAGTTTGCTGGCAGGAGAGGGAAGGAAGGAGCAAGAAGGGTCAGCACTAGGCAAGACTGCATCACAGCCCTGGTCATGCGCACAAGAGGCAGAAAAAAACCCATCCACCCCCGCACGCAAAACACGGGCTTTAGGAGCATGTGATGGGCACACAGCTCTGCAGGGGGTTCAAGAGGAGCCGTCACCCAGGGTCCTGCCCTGCCCTGCCCCAGGAATCAGGAGACTGGGGCCCTGTCCCCATTGCCTCTGGCCCGCTGAGCGGCCTTAGGCAAATCTCTTCATTCTGAGCCTAGTTGCTCCTAGTTGCAAGGTTACAGTGAGACAGAAGTGAACTAAGGACTTGAGAGGGTGTTGCAAACTGTAAAGTTCCCTACACATATGCAAATGTACTGTCACTCCCAGGAAGGTGATACAAACATTTGCAGTGTGAGCAGGAGGGAACAAAGAAAGGAGAGAAGGGCATTCCACACAGAGGGAACAGCATGTGCAGCAGCCCAGAGGGCCTGAATCAACAGGACTTGCCCTGGTCAGACTGACTCCGTGAGAACACGACCACGTGTCTCATGCCCTACTGTCACCTACACACCATCGAGCTCAATCATGACTAATTAAGTGAATGTGTCACTGTAGAGTCATCCCTTAAATGGGTTCCCTTGGCTTTGCCCCAGCCACCATTTCACTTCTGCTCCTGTTGTTTTAGGCTGTTTAGCTGCCAGTGATTTGGTTCATTTTTTTTTATAACCAAGCCCTTTTCTGACAAGGAGAGTTTGAAGCTAGCGCAACCAATGCTGAGAAGCGCTTCTCCACCACTCCAAATTCCTAAACAGGTTATCAGCCGAATACGAGGTTTTAATACTGGAAACCAGATATAGGCAGCAGCTTCATGTCATGGGGTGGAACCCAGTGTCCTCTGCTGCTGGTGCCGGCTGGAAACCCAGAGACGGTCCAGGGTCTCCCAGCCCTCAGATTTCTAGGGACCTGAGACCATGCAACTCCTGGAACACGGTGTCTGTGGTCGCCGGGTGATTTGATCTGGGCTGCTAAGCCCCACTGACCAGCCCAGAGTGAATCGCTTCCCTCCTCTTTGGAAGACCCTGTACCTTCTCAGCCCGAGGCGGGTTTGGTTGAAAGGGTTTCAGGTGTGGGTGGGAAAACAGACTGAATGTCCTCCACAGCTCTGCTGCCAGGAAACCTGTCTCATGCTCATGGTGGGTGGCAGCAGCAGAAAAGCCAAAAATCATCAGAGCCTTTTGCTCGGATTTTGTCTTTCTTCCCCCAGCTCAGCTGGAGAGGTGGAACAAGGCCAGGAGGAGTCTTCCCATCTTACAGAGAGAGTAACTGAGGCAACAAGAAGCTGCCGGAGCTGGGACCAGAACCCAGACGGCCTCAGTCCACTCCCAGGGCTCACTGGCACACATCTGGAAAATCTCCACTTTCAATGTGTTGCCTAAAGGTGAACATTCAGAAACCTTCAGAATCCCTATTACCTACCCGCAAGTTCAACTCCATAGGTGGCATCAAGCCTTCCATGAGCCAGGCCTAATCTACCTTTCTAGCCTTTTCTCCCACCACTCCACTTAATGTTCCAGCAAAACTCGACTCGTGTCTGTCCCTGGCTGGCTTGATTCCTGTGCGCCTTCCTTGCCGGCCTTCACTTCGCCCCGATGTCCTCTCTGCGTATCCAATCCCCTATTGACCTGCTGGGCTCCTCTTTCCCTGCCTACCCTTGAGCTTGGATATTCCCAAGGGTTCAGCCTCTGTTCAGTCTTATCTGTTCTCAAGGTTTTCGCTGCTGCCTATATTTGATAACTCCCAAATCTCCAGACTGGAGTTTTCTCCCAAGCTTCAGGCTCAAGTGTCCCCAACATCTGTCTATCTCATCGACTCAAACTCAACTTCAAGCTTATTCTCCGAGTAACTAATTGCATCAGAGTGACTGCAATACTCAGTCACTCACGCCAGACACCAGGGAGTCATTCTAGCCTTCTCTTCCTCTCCTCCTACATCCAGTCCATTGAGTTCTGCTGTTTCACTTCCTCAGTAAGTCTCAAATCCATGCCCTCCTCTCTCTCTCTTCTGCCAGTGTCCCGGCTCAGGCTTGAAACACCTCTTGCACGGACTGTGGCCGTGGCGTGCAGACTGGTGTCTGTCCTGCACAATCTTGCCAGTACAATGGGTCTCAATTGAAAATCTGATCCTGGCAGTCCCCTGCTCAGAACTCTTCTCTGGTTCCCAGTGGCCTGTGGAGTCATGTCCCAGCTTCTCAGCATGGTGCCCTGGATTCTCTGGCTCCGGGCTCCCTCTCCAGCCGCATCTCTTCCCACGCCCTGCCTGCCTCTACAACAACCACAACCTTGGCGCCTAAGGTCTTTGCTCAGTGCTGCTCTTCCTGCCTTGCGTCATCTGGCTGCCTCTTACTGGCTCCACAACACCCAACCCAGGTAGGCACCAGCTCCTCCCTCGGTCACGTGGGGTGGGTGCCCCTGCTGGGCCTCCCCACACACCTTCCCATCCCCCTCTTGTATATTTAACATATCATGCTGATAGACGTCTGCTTGTGTCTCCCTTCCCCAAGAGGCTAAGAGCTCTTCAAGGGACTCTGTCTTATTCATCTTTGTAGCCTCGGCATCTAGTCCAGTACTCAGCACACAGTAGGTGCTCATTAAAGGAAGCCATTCCTAGTTGCCCCCAACTGAAAGCAACCTCTGCTCCTGTGACCTCCCTGGCACCTTCTCTACACCATTCCTGGTACCTTTTCTAATTTCTATCCTAGCTTCCTCTCTAAAGGGCTTCTCCTTCCTGTTACACTGTAAGCTCCCCGAGGGCAAGGATGGGCATCACTCATCTTTGGATGCTGAACCCAGAACTTTCTTCTAGAATGTCTGAGAGAAAGTATTCTTATGGAAACAGACAGGAAGACTCTAGCCTGGCCCCGGTTGCTCCTGGGTCCCACTGCTACCAAACCAGCAGAGGGAGCCTTCACCCTAGTGGCTACGGCCACACCTCTAAAGCCATCCTCGGTTTGGGCCACAGACCATCTTGTGGAGTAGCGAAGAGTCGGGCCTACTCACCCCCCAGGACCATGATCTTCTTACGAGTGTCCTCACTCAGGAAGGGTTTGATGAGGTTATAGGCCACAGGAAACAGCTTGGGGGCTGGAACAGAGACAAGGAGACGTGAGGCCAGGAATGGTGCCCATTCTGTCCCTAACAGTGTCTTTCACAGCCCCCCGTGTCAGGCCACACATTCCCTAGTTCCCAGGGTGTGAGGCTCGGCATGGGCACCTCCTTGAGTCCCAGCTTCCCCGTCTGTCCAGGGGGTAGAGTCAAGCAGGTATAGTCTTCCTATCTTCCCAAGCAGGGGGCTCAAAGGAGGTAACAAATCCTAAAAGGTCTGTGAATTGTAAAGTGGTCTGCATGTGTCAAGGCCGGTCTTCTTTTTTTTTTTTTTTTTTGGTAGGAAGATTAGCCCTGAGCTAACTGCTGCCAATCCTTCTCTTTTTTGCTGAAGAAGACTGGCCCTGAGCTATCATCCATGCCCATCTTCCTCTACTTTATATGTGAGACGCCTACCACAGCATGGCGTGCCAAGCGGTGCCATGTCCGCACCCAGGATCCAAACTGGCGAACCCCGGGCCGCTGAGAAGCGGAACGTGTGAACTTAACCACTACGCCACCGGGCCGGCCGCTAGGCCGGTCTTCTGAACGAGGCCTTCCACCCCTCCTGTGGCTCACTCTGTTTCACTCTCCTGAATCTGTCCCAGTAATATTTTGGGCCCCTTTCCCATCTGGCTTCATCACAGGTACTTCCCAACATACCTTTGACAACAAAAAGACGCTTCAGTGTTTCCGGATAGTTTTCCTCAAACATGCAGAGAAACTGTGGAAACAAAATCAGAGTCCAGCTGCCTCACAGCTCTGTGCCAGCGAGAGAGGCCCTACCTCCTCCAGGCTAGACTCTGCCCCTATCGCCTCAGCCATCCCACTGGGCCTCCTAGCAGAGGGGCCCGCTCCCCCTCTCTCTCACCTCCGAGCCCTGCCCCTCACCTCTCCATAGGCCTCCACGGCAGGCTTCCAGAGATGCTTGAGGCCAAGGCCTTCACAGTCATAAATCAGGGTGATGGTCTCCACCTTCTTCCCCACCTGCAGGGGACAGAGGAGCAGAGAGTCACATCAGGCTGTGCCACTGCAGGAGCCCATCCTGATCCAGGGCAAATGCTGATTGTGTCATGTGCCCATATTGCAACCAGATCTGGACAGGGCTGAACCTAGGGTTTTCCAAATCAAGATAATCACCCCAGGCCCAAATTATGGCCCAGGCAAGTCACTCTTCCTGCCTGGGTCTCAGTGTCTTCATCAGTAAATGACTGGGTGGACGTAGATTACATGTGAGGTCCCTTCTGTTCTGCAGTTTGATGTGGTGGCCTCCTTTTTCCTCTGTGTGCAGCACCCAGGTAGTGCTCAGCTGTGGGGTCCCGTGCGGCCACTTTTCCCTAGGCACAGATGCTCCCTGTCCAACCTAAGCCCTTAAGGTCACATCCCATCTAATCTTTGCATCCCCAGCCCTGCAGGGTCTCTCACACATGCGGCTCTCAGTGAGTGTCTGTGGATGACAGTGTTGAAATGTTCCCAAACATATGACGCTGTTTCCCCGGATCTTTTCAACTGCTGAAGAGGAAACAAGGAAGAAGATCATGGTGGCAGCTCCAGCTTGCTCTTCCGTCTTTTTCTCAGTAAGGAAATCAGCTGTCCTTATCTTTGTTTTCAATACAGAGTTTAAGCAGCACACAATCGGAGCTCATCTACACCAGCAGTACCCAAATACTTGTCCAAAGATAGGGTAGTCCATGACAAAGATTTCACTGGTGCCCAGATAAATGAGAAAAGTAACGATAATGTCGTAAATTCTTTGTGAAGCTAAATTTATTCAATGCAAAAGATTGCCCTTTATTTTGAGATTATGCCATTCCTATAGTTTTGGGGGTTAATTACGGCAAGAGTAGCTGATACAATTTTTTTTAAGTCCCTACTTAGAAAAATAAAAATTTGGTAACATATGTCAGTCTCTCAAACTTTGAAATTTCACTGGTTTATGAAATCCAAATGTCTTAGGCCTCAGCCCTGAGGCTGTACTTAAACCCCTGTGTGACATTCCTGCTCCTGCTCGAACGCCTCTCCCATGATGAACTCATTTCAACCCTGCTGGTCCACTCGCCTTTTCCGTCTGGCGGGCACACTCGCGCAGAAGCAGCTCACAGTCCCGCATCTTGGTCCTGAGCA
This sequence comes from Equus quagga, assembly GCF_021613505.1. NCBI lineage: Eukaryota > Metazoa > Chordata > Mammalia > Perissodactyla > Equidae > Equus > Equus quagga. The sequence continues at coordinate 86,815,774 of NC_060281.1, read as the reverse complement.
AGTCCTGTTTGCTGGCTGAGAGGAGCAGACCCTTGGTATCCAGCGGTCCAATGATATCGTACCAGACGGGGCAGCCATCCAGGTCGTAGCCACACATGCCCCCTGACAGATACTGCTGGATCACCTGGGCAAAGACAGAGAGCAGGCACCTGGTCAGCAGGCCCAGGGCGGCCATATCTTCCCTGTATCCCAGGGCCTTCCTCTGGGTTCATCAACTCGCTCTCCACAGCCCTCCCCTGGGTGCCAGTGGATACCCATTCTGGGAACCACCAGGGCTCCCTAGGCCTTGTCAGACCTTTCCTCTGAGGGCCCCAGTCTGACAGACCCAAGACGCAGATTGTGGGTCTAACAGACCTCATAGGGCGGGGCAGGATCATTTGTCCTCACCTCTGGAGGCTGCCAGCTCACGATGTTGTCAATGTCCTTTTGCTTTCGGAACTCCACATGCTGCAAACACACAATCAGGGCTTTAAAAACCGGGGGCGAGGGGACCCCTTAAGAGGCATCTAGCAATAGGTGACAGCACGAACAGACCCCCAGACCACAGGTAAGTCACATGAAGGCAACTGGCAGGAATGGAAAAGAAAGCACTGCCTGTTTTAGAGGTCTCGGCTGAACAGATTATAATTCTTAGCTGGCCCAGAACTGTGAAAGCTCTGTGTTTCCAGGGAAGGGAATGCCCTTTGTCCCAGAGGGATAAGGCAATAGTGGTCGGCTAATACTCAGATATGTTACACAAGCCACAGGCTGTGATCGAGTGGGTGGGGTTGGGGAAAAGAAACCCAAGCACCATCTGATTCTGATGGGCAGGAACGGAGGCAACAGTGGGATTTGGAGCCAAACGGATCTCACCTTCCGGAGCATGGCCTCAGACTTCTGCAGGTCGAAGCTTCTCGCTATAATAGGGAAACGTGGTCAGGGTTAGGGCAGCAGACCGGGTGCCCAAGGACAGAGAGAGATCCCTACTAGCATACTGGGGCTGGCTCCACTCCATCATCGCCCCAGCTGACTCTCAGATCACCCCGCATGGAAGCTAAGATGAGGACCTCTGAGGGCTTTTGGAGCACCCACAGCTCAGGTGCGGGCAGCACGGCAACTTCGGGGTCAAAAGAGTTTTACCCTTTGGATGCAGTCAGGTGAAGGGTCGTAGCTCCTCTCAGGGAAAGCAAACTCTGGACCCCCTTACCATTAGCCTTCCCTACACAAAGTTAATCTCCTCCATCTGACGGCCAGTCCTGAGAACTTGACCGACAGTTCAAGGATGAACACTGCCTGTATTCTAGGGCGGAGCTGGCAGAATATCCCAGTAGAATGGAGGGGTAGATGAGCCGCCAGTCAACTCTGCCACGTCCTCAAAGGACCCACACGGACCCCAATGGGACACAGAGGGCCCTCTTCCCCGGGTTCCTGGAAAGCTTCAGAATTAGAGTTTGCCTGGGCCAGCTCTTTATTTTATGCCTGAACCCCAACAACTTGTCCTGCTCAAGCTTGAACACAAAGACCTCACTGCCCCCCAAGGCCACCTGCTCCCAGACAATCCGAGCTGCCGTTCGCACTCAGTCCTCACTGTTATACTCAACAGAGAGCCACTCCAGAGACTCAAGAGAGCAGGGTGGCTTCCTCAGCCATGTGACCCCCTTTCCAATACTGTAAATGCCGTGCTGCCGCCCTGCGTCCCCCTGCTGTCAGGCTGCCCATCCGTGGGTCCTTTAACCAGTCCCTACAGCTTGGTTTCAAGTCCACCCAAATAAGCTCCCTTTGGCTGTTTTCCAGTACCCCTCCTATAGTGTGTTGTCTAGAGCTGACCTACCCTTCTCCAATAAAGCCGAAGAACTTTCTTGGCAACGGTCACACCCTTAACTCAGGTGAAGCTTACAGTCAACCGAAACCCCCAAATCCTTTCCACCTGTGCTGCTACTAAGCCTCTGTCCCCTGCGTTGTGGCGTGGTTTTCTGGATCCATCGCTATCAGATTTCATCCTGTTACAGTCAGCTCCACTTCATCCTTTTAAAGAGATTTTGAGATCCGGATTGTGACCGGTTTTGCCATCTGACCTATGAACTGTCTCTCCCAGCTGTATGTCCTCTGTGGGTTGGATCGACATCGAGATCTGCTGACAGCCCTGGAACCTGGGCCAGCCAGGCTGCCCTCTGGACTGTCACCGGTCCCATAATCACTGCTCTCTGGGAGTGGCCGAGCACATTCCCTGACTCTGCTGTCGTGAAATCCAGTCCACTCTCCTGCGCCCAAAGGGTGCATCAAGCGATCTGACCAGTGCCACACCTGTCATCCTCAACAGCCGTCACTCCTGGGAAGTTCCTCCCGACTGCCACCCTCCGTGTGCCATCGTGGTGGCAGGGGGCAACGTGTAGAGGAATACAATCTGGGTTTGCATCTCAGCCCTCCATCTTCTCCCTGTTTGACCTTGGACAAGATCCTGTACATCTCTGACCGAATCATCCAGTGAGCTAGAAACACTTGCAGAATGCAAGGCAACATGCTCTCAGGATGGGGGAGCCCGGCTGGACCGTGAAAGCGGGAATCCTCCAGAGGAGGGACACCCCTGCTGTGAGAGCCCCTAGCTTCCCAGGGAACAGGAGAGGTGGTGAACTGTGAGCCCCCTTGTCTTGGGGAGGCTCTCCAGGGAACCCTATTCTGCCAGGGCCCAACATCCAGGGTCTTCTCTGAGGGCCATCTGCCACTTGCCCCTGGCAGTACCCCGCCTGGTGCCTCCCCTCACCTGCTGAGTCAGGCCTCTCCAGGGCTCCACTGCCCTGCTCAGGGGCAGCTCAAAGCACGGCTATGCCAGAGAAAGCCGGCCTAGGAGCAGCTGTCCTGGGGCCTTATTTGACCACTTCCTAGTCCTGGAAAACGAGGGGACTCAGACCTGCTCTGCCCCCTCATAGGGTTCCCACCACCTCGTTGTTTTTATCGTGCCATCTGACCCTCCTTGGCCTCTGGGCTGCCCAGAGCTCAGCCCCAGTCGAGAGGAAGCAGCGGAGATGTGCGTGCCTGCTCTCAGGCCTGGGGGCCAGCAGAAAACTGAGCCCACGTCGGGGGAAGTGGGGAAGCGTGGGACCCCGGCTCACACCTAGCTTAGAGACAGACGTTCCGCTGGCGTGTGCCTTGCAAGCGTTTCCTTTAGAATCAAAGGGAGAAAGAGAAAATGTTTCTTAAAAAAAAAAAGAGACAAGAAAAAGCCTAATTGAAATTCACAGTAGAGTCTGACCAGGCCTGAGCTCCTGCCCAGGAAATGTGAGGCACAAATAAAGTGCAGACGAGACACTCCTGTTTGAAGTGGCGGAGCTTGGCTTCAGGGGGCAGCTGTGGCTTACTGGAGAGGATGCTGGCCTGGGAATCTGGGGCCCTAGGTTTCTGCTCTGATTCTGCTTCGCGTTAGCTGTGTGCCTTCGGGTAAGTGCCCTCCCCTCTCTGAGCCTAGGTTTTCTCACCTAGCAAATGAGGATGAGCCCACTCTTTGGTATTCCTACAAAGAGAGGGGTTATCCCAGGACTGGGGAATTGGGGGTGCCTGGGAACCCAGCTGCCAGAACCCCAGGCTGGCCTCCTCCTAGAAAAAAGCTACATTGCTATTCAACAGCTCTCTGAAGCGGCGCTTCACCTCACAGTGGCTCAGCGGTTTGTTTGATCACCTTGCAGCTGGCCCTTTAAGGCAGCACAATCTTCCCACGCTCCCCACCCACCCCCTTCTAGCTACAGCCCTTCAGCTGGGCCAAAATATTCTCCAGCCCTGGACTGACTCCACTGCCGCCCCCGCACTGCCCCTCCACCTTCTCTGAGTGGGCTGGGGGAATGGGTGGGTTTGCAGTTTTTTGGGGGAAAAGAGCAAGTGGCACTTCCAGAGGCACACAGGGCCCCACGTGGCTCTCCTGGCTGCACCTGCCCTGGGGTGCCAGCTCTAGGCAATTTCTGGACAGGAAAACACATCTCTTCACCTGTCCCAAGACCCCTAGGGTATGTATGTGTACGTCTGTGTCTATTAATAATCATTGGGCACGATCTGTACTTTAATATTTTGGGCTATGAGGCTACATCACAATTTAATCTCTGCTAATCTAACAGTGGAATTTTCTCCATTACTTCTATGTCTGGTAATAAAGTTTCTACAAAATAAAAAAAGTGTGTCACAAGAACCAGAGAGGGTGGCACGTGACATGAATCACAGGAGAGGAGAAGAGGGAGAAGAATGGAAAGATTTCAGGAGTTGGGGCACAGGGCTGAGTTTGAGCCTGATGCCGGTAGAAACGTGGCCCTTTCATCACCATGCGCGAGGAGCTCTGTCGCGTTGCGTCACATCATGCAATAGGCAGGGCACCCTGGCTTGGTCCTGCTCTCCCAGAGAGGAGCCTGGGGCACACGTTCACGGGGGCAGAACGGGAACTTGAACTCGGGGCTCTGGAGCCGGGCAGTGGCGGGAGGGGAGTCTTGTCATCCGAGGTCAGCCTGAGCCCCCCATGTTCCCCATGCAATCTGCCCCTCCTTCAAGCCACCTAAAAAGCTGGCAGCGGGCAGCCTGCCACTCCAACAGGCCACAGAGGGGGCCAGCCTCTCCCAGGGGCCAAGACTCTCATTCTAAACTTGGCTCTGCCTCCAACTTCCCACATGGCTGGGGCCCTTCTCCACTTTTCCTCAACCCATTTCCCCAAGTCCATCAGCAGAGTGGATTTATCGAGTGGATGGAAAGGGCACTGGGCTGGGAGTTTGCCTACCTGGGCTCTAGTCCTCTCTCTGCCTGCAGGTTAAGCACCGTGTGCCTTGGGGCAAGTTACTTCACCTCTCTGAGCTTCAGTGTCCATTATCCATCCATCCAATAGGAGGGGTGCGGTTATGTAATTGCCAAGGGCCCTTTTGGCTCTAAAGGCTGAATACTGCAGGTTCTCGGATTACCCGGGGTAGGGTTTCCAGAAGGTGCCATTCTCTTACCTGGAACAAGCCCCTGCCCCAGCCTCCCGCAGCCCCGCTTCCCTCACCTCGGAGCCAGCGCAGGAGAAAATAGTCATCTGGATTCGGCAGGGCAGGCAGCACATCCTGGACATTCTCCCGAAACTGTAGGGAGAGGCAGCTGGGTGAGTGGCAGGTCCCACCCTGACCGCCCTCTGCCCAGGACTCTCGGTAGGGGCTTTGCTGGACCCCTCTTCAACACGGGTCTACTCTGCGGACGCTGGCTGAGCACCTGGGCTGCACGGGGCACTCTGTCTGCCGTGAGTGCCAGTGGGAGCTGGGTAGCAGGAAGGAGGCGGGAAGGGAGTAAGTCACTGCCCTGCTTGGCTGCGCGCGCTTACACACTCCAGTGTGGTGGGCAGGCAGACGTGTTCCCAGCTGACTGATAGTAGACACTCTCGGACGTGCCACAGAAAATGCTGTCAGTTCACCAAGCATTCTCCGTGTGCCTGGCACTGAACTTGGCACTTATTCACGCCTCATGCAGTGTCCCCAGAAGTATGACTGTCCCCATTTTACAGATGAAGAAATTAGAGCTCAGAGAGGCTAAGTAACATGCCCAAGGTCAAACAGCTAGTAACTGGCAGAGCTGGGATGCAAAACCGGGTCTGGGGAGGCCAGAGCATGCACTCTCTGGTCTTCTGCCGCCTTCATAACGGAATGGCGAGCATTGTGCTGGGGGAGTAGGGCGAAGGAAGAGTTTGATTCTGACTGGGGCCAGGAAGACACTGGTCTCATATGACTTCATCTAAAAAATGGCATTTGCTGGGCTTGAAGGACTTCAAAGGCAGCAGGAGGAGGGCAATCCAGGTGAAGGGAACAGTTCTAGTGACAGGCCATGAAGGGCGAAAGTGCAGAGAATGCCAAACAAGGAAGGTGGACAGTGACCCCGAGGGATGGCCACACCCACCTCCACCTGCTCACTGTCCTGTAGGGGAGCAGGCGCCCTTGCCAGGCCTCCTGCTCCCAGCCACTCACCGTTCCCTAGCCACTGACCTACAGGAGGGCCACAGGCGGGGCCAATGAGGACCTGCCACCTCTGCCCCTTGCCTAGGTCAGCCAGGGACTCAGACCATCCTATCCCCCAGACAGGCCCCAGACTCCCAAGGAAACTGCTCATCCAGAACCCAGGCATGAGGCCACCCCTTACCAAGGACCCTCCCCAGCCCCTAGTTTCCAGTTTAATCACCACCTAATCCCTTCTCTGCCTGACCTTCCCTGCAGGTCAGCAGTAAAATCTGGAACCTCCCTTTCCAGGCTTCCGGGGTTAGGGGAAGCCCAGCCCGGGGAAAAGCCTTCATGGGTTTGGTGCCTTGGCCCCGCTGGCATGGAAGGAGATGGCTGCCCCCCAGCCCCCTTTCCCAGCAATGGAAAACTGCCCAGCTGTGGAGCTTCCCAACCTTGAGACTGGACCCAATTGGCTCTGGCTCCAAAAACAGCCAAGCTCCCCTCTCCCCAAGGGTGACAGAAAAGAGGAGGCTCAGGTGGGGACCCAGGGGGCCTGGGGGTCCAGCCCTCAAACAGTTGTCCCCTTCTCTGCCCAGGTGCCAAGGCAAAGGCAGGCTTATCTCCCTGCCTTCTGAAGAGCATCAGCCCAAGTCCCAGCGAGGGAGGGGCCTGGGTTGCAGGAGCAAGGTGAGCTGGTCTCAGCTCAAACTCACCCCAACCCAGTGGGTCACGGGCAGGATCCGAGACTTTACACACGAGGGTGATGCTTTCAACATCATCGGGTCCAACCTCCTCATTTCATTTCCTCAAGGAGCAAACAGAGAAGGGCAGGTTTTGCCCAAGGTCGCAGAGCGACTTGATGCCAGAGCACGGGCTATCCAAGTCTCCTAAGGCGCTGCCCAGGCCCCTTGCCATCCTGCCACTGCCCCCGCAAGAGGAAAACCTCCCGGAAATGGGAGGAAACCTGGGGCCCTGCCCCCGCCCCTGCCCCCCGGGCCCGGCTGCCAGTCCCCAGAATGAATGTTGCCTTTGTGCCCTCAGCTGCCTCCGAGGGCTTCCAAGCAACCACTTCTTCCCAGGTGGCACCACCAAGGGCTCGCTCGGGGCTGGGGCTGGGGTGGCCAAACTTCCCGGGCCCCCTCGGCCAGTGGAGGGAGGAGGGGCGGGGAGCGGGGCGCCAGGTGCCACCGGATGCTGCTCCCTCCGCCGCCCGCCCGCCGCGGATGGTCGCTAGCCCCCCATCCAGCCCCTTCCAGGCTGGCTGCCGCAGAGGGCGAGGGCCACGGCCCAGGACGGGGGCCGGACCAGGCTGAGGGCTCACCTTGGCCAGCGCCTCCTTCTGCTTAGGGCTCAGATCGCCGACCCTGCCGCTCATCGTGGCTCAGGCTCGGGCGCGGCGGTTGCAGCAGCTGATGGAGCACGGACTCGTTCTCCGCCGCCGCCGGAGTAAAGTCCCAGCCTTTTGCCCGGGCCGCGGGGCTGGCGGCCAAGCCCCGCCTCTTAAAGGATCCCGAGGGGCGGAGTGGGGAGCGATGCGCTGAGCGTAGGAGCCTCTGACGCCTGCCCCCTACGCCCTCCCGACGTCGGAGACCTGGGCAGGAGGCCAGCAAGAGTGCCCACCTGGGCCGAGGCCCGTGGACATTAGAAGAGCAGGACGTCTGGGTTCTAGTCCCATATTTACCCTTAGCTCGCAGTGTGACCTTGGATGAGACACCTGAGCTCTCTGGGCCTCAGTTTCCCCATCTAGGTGCTGTCTAATGAGCTCTTCTAAGATCAGGTCCCCATGGTGCAGGACCTCTCTCTCCCCACTCCAAGATGGTAGGGAGCTTGCCTGGTGCTGCTGTTGGGGGCTAGGTCCCCTAAGCCTAGCCATTGCCCTGCCTCGGCGAACAGTGGTATTGGCCATTTCTCTTTGGGGCCCTTGCCCTCCTTTTCCATTGCTGCCAATCCTAACTTGGGGCCTTGCAGTGTTGACAGCCTTTCGCCTCCACCTGTGGAGCAGGCAGGCTGAGGGGGCAAAGAAGCACCGACCCCGTCTCCCCAGCCTCTGCTTCTGAACTTCCCAGCTCTCTGAGAGCTGCTCCTAAGATGCTCACACCCTCCGCTGGCTTGGAAGACAGCTTCCTTTCTGGGACTCAGAAGACCTGGGTTTGAATCCTAAATCCCGCGCTTCTTTCTGGGAGACCAGCAAGGGACTTCACCTCTCTGAATCCAAGCTGCTTCATTCACTCAGTGGAGGTGGATGATCTGGACTTCAAGTCAGCAGGAGAGGATGAAGTGAGCGAATGTGTGTGATTCCCTCCGTGCAGTGCTAACACAGGCTTCGCCTCTGGGACCGTTCCCTAGTCTGCCCTGCACAGTCCCCCTGTGCTGCCTGCCTGGCCAGGCTTCGGTTTCTGAATGGGGACGCGGGGTGGACATGGAGGGAGACACAGTGAAAGCCGCGTGGAGGAAGGCCTAATGAAAGCAGGCCTGCTATCAGCTTATCTGCCCCCTGCCAGGCGCAGGGGCCAGAGCCACTGGTTCTCCGTGCAGCTGTAAGTCTGACTTGTGGGATGGACGCCCCAGCAGCTGCAGCCCAGCAGCTTCCGTGCCATCTGACTGTCCTACCATGCCTCAGTCACAGCCTCTTCCCCATACCCTGCAGCCATTTCCTCCTTTCTAAGCTCAACAGCATTCCCCCTCTGCCTGGGTTCCCCCGACTCTAATCCTACCTCCATGGCAGCAGCCAGTCACATGCCTCCAGTCATTCTTTCTTCGCCAGGCCCTAGGCACTGTTCTGGGGCCCCTGAAATGAATCAGACACCATCCTGCCTTCCAAAAGATAAGACACAGGCACGATCAACTAGAATATAAGAGTGAGACAAATGTCCCAAGGAGAGGCGGCAAGTGCCCGGGAGCTTAAAAGGGGGAGAATTTGCTTTGGGCTAGAAGAATCCTAGAAGGCTTCACGGAGGGAGTGGCATTGGAGCTAGGCCTTAAAATGTGGGGTGGGAAGGAAATGGAAAGGAAATTCATTCATTCCGTGCTGGCACAATGGCATGAACAAAGTTTTGGCGGTTGGTAGGAAGCGTGGCTGCAACCAGAGAGGAGGGGAGAGAAGGAGCAGGTGGGACGACCCACAGAACCTTGATGTGGCCCTGCTTAGCAGCATCTGCCCTGCTAGGCTGTGAGGTCCTTGGGCACACGGCCCTGTTTTACTCACCTCTGAATCCTCGCAAGCCCCCTACTCCCAGCACAGCACATGGGGGCTGTTCAGTGAATGTACACTGAATGACTGAAAGCAAGAAATGCTCCAATAGGCACACGGCCAGGTGCTGGGAGAGCCCTGGAAAGCAGACATAAATGTAGATCATCCGGCATCGGACAGCTCACGCATTTAACAGCTGTGGAAACCGAAGCTCAAAGAGTGTACGGCTTGCCCAAAGTCGTTAGTGGTGTGACAGATGAGGAGAGCTTTGCCCGAGGCCTGGTGCACGGAAGGTGTTCAGTTGCACCCTCTGCTTACTGCCTGGAATTCACGCAGAGCTAGGCCCAGGAGCGTGTGGGCTCCCAGAGCAGGCCCCCAGCCACCTCCACTCTCAGGTCTCCTGGAGAGTAGAAAGCAGAACGCCCCCTAGGCTCTCTGGGCCAGAAGGCAGAGGCAGCTCCAGCAGGCCCGTTAAAGATGCTTGGGAGGACTTTGCTCTGCACCTGATGTGGCCCCCACCGTGGCGGTCTGCTGCAGAGCAGAATGAGGGTCTTGGGTGCAGCCCTGTGGCTGAGAGGCCTCCAACCCCCACTTTCTGGGAAGAGTCCCCGCAGTCCTGCCCTAGTTAAGGCTTCTGGCTTAGGGCAGGGCCGGGCTGCCTTCCTTGCTGCACATGTGGCTGAGATCTTTATTTTATTTTGTTGTGTTTTTTTTTTTTTTGAGGAAGACTAGCCCTGAGCTAACTGCTGCCAATCCTCCTCTTTTTGCTGAGGAAGACTGGCCCTGAGCTCACATCCATGCCCATCTTCCTCCACTTTATATGTGGGACGCCTACCACAGCATGGCATGCCAAGTGGTGCCATGTCCGCACCCGGGATCCAAACCAGCGAACCCCGGGCCACCGAAGGTGAACATGCGCACTTAACCACTGCGCCACCGGGCCAGCCCCTGAGATCTTTATTCAAGACCCTTCCAGGGGCAAGATGTTCTTTTCAGGGTAGGGCCTACTCAGAGGAAAATAGAAGAACATGTTGGTTCAGCACTTTACAGTTTATAAGGCACTTTCAGAGCTAGCTTTTCATTTAAGCCTGTGGTGACCCTCTGAGGTAGGCAGGTCAGGTGATTTACTGAGGAAGCGGAGGGAGAGAGCCAGCCTCGTGAGAGCATGTGCAGAGTTGGGACGTAAACCCACGTCTCCGGCTTCTGTGCCACATGCTCCCAGGCGCCCGTGGGCAGGGTGTGGACTTGCCTGGGAGCTGCCTGCAGAGGCTGCCCAGGAAAGCACAAGGAAAACTTTCGCCCAGCAGGAGCCCCAATCAAGCCCCCCACCCACCAGGAGTCTGGAGTTACCCACAGTAAAGGCCTAAGTAAGGTGCCCTTCCGCCAGTCTGCCCCTCCCAGGTCCTGTGGCTGCCTGCCTCTCCTTCCTCCGCTGACACTTACCTATCTCTGGCCCACTGTGGAACAGCTAGTTAATCTGATAACATAAGTCCTAGAATAATAATCTGGTAAATGCCTCCAAGATGGTTACTAAGAGAGAATCCCTACTCCCCATCCCCACCTTTTCTCTATCCCCCAATTCCTCTCTGGCTATTCCCCCTCCCTGCTAGGTATGTTGCTCCCCTGCTCAAGAATCTGCAGTGGCTCCCTAGTTCCTTCAGGAGTCAGCCTGATCTCAGTGACTTGCATTCAAGGCCTACCCTCATCTCACTGCAGTGTCCCTTGTGGCCTCCACTGCTGCTCCTCCCCTCCACACTTTCATTTCAGTCAGGGAAGCTCTGTGCTGTCCCTCAGACACACCTCTGCCTCCTGCCAGGTCTGCCCCAGCCTTCGAAGCCCTGGTCAAATGCTGTTTCCAGGAACCTCTCCCTGATCCACTCAACCCAACATGACCTCTGCCAAACCCTAGCCCCTCTCCCCTGACCTTGACACTGACTACTTTGTATTATAGTAGTGACTATCAGGCAACAGCCTGGCCCAACAGGAGGAGCCCAGCCTTCCAGGTCAGGCAGGCCCAAGATGGATCCAGGCCCTGCCACTTGCTGGCTCTGTGATGGGTACACTATTCTGAGCAGACCTTGTTGGCCAAGGTGGTGTGAACAGCTGAAAGACGGCTGCTGGAGCACAGAGATCTGAGAGAAGCGTGGGGTAACAGTTCTAGTCTTGGAAGTTAGTGTCCTGGGGTTGATATTCCCCTGGGAGGCGGCCTCAGGCACCAGCAGGAGCCCTGGACCGGGAGTCCAGAGCCTGGGCCACACCTAGTTCTTAAGCGAACGCACTGCAGTGACTGTTAAGCAATGATCACTGTTGGGGCTTCCTCGGGCTGTCTGCCCTTGACCTCTGGGCCTTGAGTGCCTCTTCCCCAAAACAAGGGCATTGGCCTCAAAATCAGAGACCCCTGGCTGCCCTGTCCTCTGATTCTGTGGTGCCAGCGGGGAAGGGGTGGAGCAGAGATTGGCACAGCACTCTGAGAGTTGGAGAGACAGTCTTTTAAACCCTTCAACAAATATTTGTGGAACACTCTACTTCCATGGGGCCAGGACAGCAAGAACTCTCTGGAAAGCCCTCGTGCTTGCTGGCGGCCGTGCAGGGAGGCTGAGACTCGAATGTCCTCCCCTCCTCCCAGCCCTGCCATGTGGGGCTGCAGATGCCTCAAGTTCTTTTCCGACAAGGTGGGAAAGGAATGAAGGAATCCACACCCCCCCGGGGACAACATGGCCCCAACGGCAGCAGTGACAGCAGAGGTGACAGCAGCAGAATGAGGAAGCAGTGGTGATGGACTCACTTCCCGCCCCCCCAGGTGGCCCAGGCTTCAGCTCCCGACTGGAGCTGGGAACCAGAGCACCTGTCACTCCTTCACTGTACAAGTACTGATGCTGTGGGCATGGTGCCAGGCATGGGGACACCTCCGAGAATGAGGCCGGCCAGGCCCTGCCCTCAAGGAGTTCCCGGTCCTCAGGGAGCAGCCAAGGCAACAAGTCACTCCAGTACAGTGTAGCCAGTGCCACCAGAGCAGGTAGACACGAGGGTCCCCCCCCCCCCCCCCCCCCCCCGAGTCAGGGCGTGAGTGCATCCCAGGCTCCACCTGGTGGCTGAGCAGGATTGGAAGGGGCAGGAGGCCTAGAGACCACTCGTTCATTTATTCATACATTCATTCATTCAGCACATATCTAACTGAGCACCATGCTTATCCTGGATTTAAAAAATTACCCTTGGGGCCAGCCCCGTGGCTGCGTGGTTAAGTTGATGCGCTCCGCTGCAGTGGCCCAGGGTTTCGCTGGTTCGGATCCTGGGTACAGATATGGCACCGCTCATCAGGCCATGCTGAGGTGGCATCTCATATGCCACAACTAGAAGGACCCACAACTGAAAATATGCAACTGTGTACCGAGGGGCTTTGGGGAGAAAAAGGAAAAAAATAAAATCTTTAACAACAACAAAATAATTTTAAAAAGTAAAAAATAAAAAACCACCCTCGTGGGATTTACAGTATTGGGAGTGGGGGGCACACCCAGACTGCGATTCGGCTATGGAGAAGTGAGGGGGGGAGTGGGGCCAGATAAAGAATTAGAGCTTTGGGGCTGGCCCAGTGGCGTCGTGGTTAAGTTTGCTCACTCTGTTACAGTGGCCAGGGGTTCGCAGGTTTGAAGCCTGGGCACGGACCTACACGCAGCTTGTCAAGCCATGCTGTGGTGGTGTCCCATGTAAAATAGAGGAAGATTGGCATAGATGTTAGCTCAGGGCCAATCTTCCTCAAAAAAAAGAATTAGGGTTTGGGGTACATGGATGTAGGAGGAGTGATGTCAGGAAGGAACTTTGAGCGATGGATGGGAAGGGGCTAGTCTGAGATCCTTGAACTGGGGTTGCTCCATGGGGACTGGAGAGGTCTTTCTCCTTTCTGGGGCACTGGCACCCTCGGTGTTGAACAAGACTAGACCATCTGCCAGGGTGAATTCAGACTGTGGACATAGAATGCCTTTGAAGGGTGAAGGGCCGCAAATGGATCTCCCCTGGGGGGGTGAAGGGGAGGGGGTGGGATAGGGACCCCTCTTTGTAGGCCCCTCAGGTTCCAGCCCCAGCCCTGCCCAGCTGCCCAGAACACAGAATGGAAGCCCCTCTCTCCCCAAACTCTGTTCTACCTCCTGCTTTCCCTCCTCCCCTCACCCAGTGAGGAGGCCAGGGGTCTTCAGGGACTGGCAGCCTGCATTCCCCATGACCTCTGCTGCAGCTTCTCCGCACCCCCCCCCCACCCCCCCCCACCTCGCCTGTCCTCCTGCAGTAAAGCTGTGAGAGCAGAGAAAGCAGTCCTGGACCAGGAGCCAGGAGGCTTGGAGCCAAACCCCAGCAAAGCCACCTGCCTTCTCTGGGTGCCTGTACCCTGGGGAGGAAAATAATCCTTGCCTCTCTCCCAGGGCCGCTGTGAGAATTCCACGCGAAATAATGGCTGGAAAAGAAATGGGCGCACAAAGTGAGGGATTATTGGTACTATCCTGTGTTATTTCTGAAGGCACAACAGAACGTGAGAAACAGCCCGCTTCCTCCTCACTTCCGCAGTCCACCCTGGCTTTATGCAGACGCAAATCCCCTCCTCGCCCCGCTTCTCACACCCGAACCCCGCTAATTAAGTCCCTTACCTTCCCCGGTATCATTGCTTAATCCCTAAGCCCTTTCTCACCAGTCTCCAGTTGTCTCGGGGAGTCAAATCCCTTTAGAATGAGGTGGCCCAGTTAGCTGTGAACCGAGAGGCTGGGGGCAGGGAGCAGGGACTTCAGGACTCCAGAGAGGGCAGGCCAGGCCAGGAGGGGTGCTGGAGACCCTGCTGGCCGAGCCTGGAGACTTCCCTTGGGAAGAGTGGGTTGTCATTTCTACCCCGACTCTCTGCATCCAAGACAGAAGGCAGACTCTACAGCCAGACTGTTCATTCCATGCCAGGGCCTCTGCAAAGCAGAATGGCAGGGAGGGAGCCCACCAAGTCTGGAGCCAGACTACCTGGTTTCAGGTCCTGGTTCTATCACCTACCTCCATGCCTCAGTTTCCCTTCCATAAGATGGCAATGATAATCTTACTACCTCATGTGGTTGTGATGAAATTTAAATTAGCTCATTCATGCAAAGGAGCTAGAACAGTGCCTGCAACCCAATAAATGTGTCTGCCATTTTTACTTGTTCTTCCTGTTTCTTCCCCCAGATATTCTCGCCATTTAGGTCTCAACCCACACCCCACCTCCCAGAGAGGGCTTCCTTCCCCAGGCACTGAAGCTGAAGCAGCCCCCAGCCCCTAGTTGCTTTCTAAATGCTATTTTTTTCTTCTTCATGTGTCACGGACCATGGTCTGAAATGATCTTGCTGTGTACGTGGTTATGGTTTGCTATCTGTTCTCAAGGCCAAGAGCCATTGCTGGTCATAGTCTGCTCCATGCTCAGTGCCTATAACCCAGCAGGTGCTCCACATCCACGGTGGCCGTGAACCTACACCCTACACTCGTCCTGCCCCCACCACGGAGGGCTGGAGCCACTACTCTCCACATTCCGGCTCCTCGTCTCCTGACACCATGGGTATGCTGCTGCACGCCACCCCCGATCCCAGTGGCCCTGTGTTACCTTAGGAGAGTCATCACCCATCTCTGGGCAGCTGGGTGAGTTGAGGGAGGTAGCGATGGAAGTAGGCAACCAAGGGACAGGCTAAGATTTTTCCAAGATAATTTATTCTATGTCCTGGGGCTCCTGCCTATGAAATGAAGGGATCTCAGTGACCTCTGAGTTCTAGAAATACGGCCCCCCAGCCTAGCCCTTTCTTGTTGCCCCTGGGCCTGAAGCTCCCAGCAGGGCTGCATTCCTGTGAACCAGGCATGGCTTACTTCAAGGCCCTTTTGTAAAAACAGCAGAGACCAACACTGGGCCACACTGTGGCCCCACTGCCCGGGAACTAGCCTGTCACCTCGTGGCAGCTTGATCACGTTGGCCTTCTTGCATCGTGGAGGGTGCTCACTGGAGCAGACACATTCTGAATACGGATTTGCCTTCCCTGTCCGTCATCCTTCAGCACCACCAGCCCCACCCTCTGCAGACTCACAGAAGCCTCATCCGTTTTCTTGCACAGCCTGGCATCCCACTGAAGAACGCATTTCACAGCAGAGGAAGAGCAGCAGTGGGCTGATGCCTGTGGAAGCCACTGGCCTGACCATACACCCCATTCCTGGTACCAAGTAGAAAGCATTTCACTGCTCCAACCCTGTTCCACTTGGGGTAACACATCCCATGTCTCACACTTGCGTTAACGGCTTCATTTCTTCCTACGTCCCCCTGCAACTTGAGAGGGTGAGGAAAGATGGGAGCACTGGAGGCCTCCTCCACACAGTTCATGGCCCAGCCCGGGCAGGAAAACTTGTACTCCAAGACACAAGCCACTTGGAATCACAGCAAGTCTAATGAAAGGACTCCCTAAATCGTTTGGTCCAACTCCTATTTTACAGTCGGGGACACAGGCCAAGAAAAGGGAAGTGGCTTGCCTGGAGGTATATGGTGAGGGAGTGACAGTCCCGTCCCTGCCAGCTGCCCACACTGCCCCAGAAATGAAGCAAGCTGGGATCTAGGGGTGTGACTCCTCTAGAGGGGCCCATAGGGCTGAGCATTCCGTCTGTCCATCCCTGAGAGCAGGGCAGACCAAGGTTCGGCGCCAGGCCCAGCGGCCTGCCTCCTCTACCAGCTGGGATCCCTTCCTTCTGTCGACCTACAAAATCAGAAATCAGTTTAATAGGCAAAGCATTTATTTGGGATCAAAGAATAGCAATTCGGGGAGCACAGATTCAGGTAGAAACCCAAGTATTGTCTCAATTACAGGAGAGGGGCTTAGGGTTTTACGGGGAAAAGGGAGGAAGATGAGGTAAGTTGCATTAAAGAAGAGTTCACTGATACTAGATGAGGTAAAGATAGGTTTGTACTTCATAGATCAGCTGGAGATTCAGTCATCAGGCAAAAGGCTGGACTTGTACTTCATTGATTGGTTAGCAATCCGGTCATCAGCAAGGTCTAATTTCATCAGTCCTTCCAAACAGGATATTCTTGTCCTTACTGACTTCTTGGAATGTTGGTGGTTTGATCCAGTTTGGAAGATAAAGAAAACAAGATGTACAAAGCAATTCCTCTGAAATGGCTGCTCTGGCTCTATTTTAATATGGCTCCACTCCCGTCTTTCACACTTCCCTGTGGGGTCCTCCACTCTCCTTCTCCTCAGATGCTCCGCTCCCAAGCAGGGCCTCTCTGGGCACTCAGCTCCCTGCAGTCAATTTCCTATCCTTCGCTGCCCTGTTCCTGGGCTTACACTCCCTCCAGCAGCAGCTCCAATCTTCACTGCTCCTCCACCTGCCCCAAACGCCATCTCACCCATGCAACAGCAGGAGGGCCCGGCTGGGCTGGCCTGAGCTACACCCTCTCACATCTTCAAGCACTGGTGTCTTCCAGGATAACCATGCGTTAGCCCATGGGAGAACAGACCACAGGGTGGCTCTGATTACTCACCAAGTTTACAGGGGCAGTCTGCCTCCCACTGATGGAAGGCTAGGATATGAATACTGGTGGGGAAGCAGAAACACACTCTAGGCTGGGTACAGGTGTGAGCAAGGATCTGCGTCTGGCTGGTGAGTGTGTGTTGGGGGCGCAGCAAGGACCCCTTGCCTGGGTGGGTGGGATGGGGGATAGGGTGCAGGTAGTGGGAATCCAGAGAGGCAGACAGTGGAGCCAACAGCCTGGCTGATTACAGGGTGTGTCCTTGCAACCTTGTCATTGGGGCTGACAATGGGCTGGTACATTCATAGAATCAGAGAAGCAAGACTCTCAGTGGACAACAAGCGGCCTCCACAGTACATTTTGCAACTTAGAAAGAGTGCTTTCTTACATACAAAAAAATGTTAGTAACTTTCGCAAAGAATAAAGAATGATATAACAAACACTCGTGATGTAAAAAACAGAACATCAC
This sequence comes from Equus quagga, assembly GCF_021613505.1. Classification (NCBI taxonomy): domain Eukaryota; kingdom Metazoa; phylum Chordata; class Mammalia; order Perissodactyla; family Equidae; genus Equus; species Equus quagga. The sequence goes on along the minus strand of NC_060281.1, from coordinate 86,798,702 downwards.
CGATGACACTGGCACCCCTGGGCGCCCCTCTGCAACTGCATCCTACTTGGGGCGAACTGAGCTTTTATTTCTTATTCCTTTGATTTTCCTTATAGTTTTAGTACAAATGAACGCATCCTTAAAAATATAGTCAGTCCTGCATTTTTTTCCCTTGAGGCGAAATTCACATAACATAAAATTAACCATTTTAAAGTAAAAAATTCAGTGGTATTTAGCACATGCACAATGTTGTGCAACCAGCACCTCTATCTAATTCCAAAATATTTTCCTCACCCCAAAAGGACATTCCATACCCATTAAGCGGCGACTGCCAGTTCCCCTTCCCCTCAGCCACCAATCGGCTGTCTGTCTTTACAGATTTATGTATTCTGGATATACCATCCAGTAAGATGTGGCCTTTTGTGTCTGGGTTATTTCACTTAGCATAATGTTTTCAAGGTTCATCCATGTTGTAGCATGTGTCAGTACTTCATTCCTATTTATGGGTAAATAATATTCCATCATATGGACATAACAAGATTTCTTTATCCATTCGTCCATTGACAGTCTCTGGTTCTTCGTCTCCCAGAGTTTGGTCTGGTGGAGAAATGGAGCCCAGGGAAGACGCGGATGCGACCTGGCCCAGACCACACCGTGTGACTGTCGGGCCCCCCCGCAGACCAAGGGCCAGCCTCCAGGGCCCCAGACGTTCCTTGATCCTGCCCTTCTGGGGCCCTGATCGTGCCTCTGCCTCCCCAAGTAGCTAACTATCTTCCCACCATCTCCCCGGGTCTCCCCTGCTCCAGTCTCCGCCTTTTGACAACGCCGCAGCGGCGAGCGCCTCCGCTTTGATTCCCGCCTCTGCTTTGATTGTCACCTCCGCGCGCGGCGACCGGGGCTCGGCCGGCTCCAGCCTCTCGGGCCGCCAGCGCCGGGCTTCTCTGTGGCCACCAGGGGGCGCGCGCGGCTCGCTCCGCGCGCGGGAGCCGCCGGGAGCCCGCCCCCTCCTCCTGGCGCCCCGCCCCGTCCGGCCACGGCCCCGCCCCTCCCGGCGCCCCGCCCCGTCCGGCCGCGGCTAGCTCCCTCGCTCCCCCCGCGCCCAGGACCCCCGACGCCCCTGTTTCGTCTGCTCGCCACGTCCGGCCATGGGCCCCGCCGCTCGCCCCGCGCTGAGGTCGCCGCCGCCGCCGCCTCCGCCACCGCCGCCGTCGCCGCTGCTGCTGCTCCTGCCCCTGCTGCCGCTCTGGCTGGGCCTGGCGGGGCCCGGGGCCGCGGCGGACGGCAGCGAGCCCGCGGCCAGGGCGGGGCGGGGCGGGGCCCGCGCTGTGCGAGTGGACGTGCGGCTTCCGCGGCAGGACGCTCTGGTGCTGGAGGGCATCAGGATCGGCCCCGAGGCCGACCCGGCTACCCCGCTGGGCGGCCGCCTGCTGCTGGTGAGCCGCAGTGCCGGATGGCCCCCGCCGCGCCAAAGACCCCCGCACCAGGTCCCGCCGTCGTCCTGGACCATGCCCTGGCAACCCAGCGCCCCTCCCCAGGCCACCCATTCCTGCTTCCAAAACCTGAGATCCAGACGCCCGCCCTTCCAAACTCGTCCCCCAACCCTGGCCTTGCATCCCCTGTGTGTGCGACCTCCCTTACTCCCCCTCCTCCTGCCCATGGCTCCTCGCCCCACAGATGGACATCGTGGATGCTGAGCCGGAGGCGCCTGTAGAAGGCTGGATTGCAGTGGCATACGTGGGCAAGGAGGAGGCGGCCCAGATCCATCAGGAGAGTCAGGGCAGCGGCCCGCAGGCCTATCCCAAGGCCCTGGTCCAGCAGGTGCAGGGGGGCGTATGTGGGGAAGGGGGTTGGAGGAAGGGGTTTTAAGGCGTCCGCTAGAGCCAGCCTACCAAATGGGCCCCTGAGGAGCTTCCAGAGAAGCCCTGGGCTCTGGTGGGGGCAAGGGACCCAGTTTGGAGAATTGAGTCAGTATGATTGGCAGCAGGGAGGTGGGAGGAGGCCAGAGAGTCAGGAAGCTGGCCAGGCTCTGAGAGTATCTGATGGGGAGTTCCTGCTGGGGGGTCAGTGGGCAGGCCCACCCTGCTAGGACCAGGGAAGGCACAGCATTGTTTGGGTCCCACAGAGCATCTGGGGGGAAGGCAGCAGGAATAAGAGTTTCTGCCCTTGACCTCAAGGAGCTCATAGCCACTCTGTCCAGAGGAAATGCTCACTGCTGAGCCAGGAGCTAAGAACAGCTGTGGCTGCAGGTGGTGAGACAGGTGTGTGAGCAGGGTGTGTGCTAGCCTTTGCCTCTGCCCTCCTGCAGATGCGGAGGGCGCTCTTCCTGGGAGCCTCTGCCCTGCTCCTTCTCATCTTGAACCACAACGTGGTCCGAGAGGTAAACCAGATCAGGCTTTGGGGCCACGCGGGCTGGGGAATGGGAACCAAGGCTGGCTGACCTCCCTGTCCCTCTACAGCTAGACATATCGCAGCTTCTGCTCAGGCCAGTGATTGTCCTCCATTATTCTTCCAATGTCACCAAGCTGTTGGAGGCACTGCTGCAGTGAGTTGGGGTTTGGGCTCCAAAAGACGGGGCCTGGGTGCTAAGGGTCTCTGGCTCTGCCATGGGCTCAGGGGTCTTGGGACCAGGGCCTTTCCAGTTAGCCTTGAGACTGTAGTCTCCTGCTCTGAAAAATGAGTGACGGGGTGGGCAGGAGGTGCCAGGGCCTGGAGTGAGGAGGCGACTCTGGGCAGAGGGGATTGGCTCCAGCAAGGAGGAAGCCAGAGTCCTGATTGACAGGCTCTTCCCAAGGCTGGTAGGCCTCCCTGGCCTGGCTAGTATAAGAACTGGAAAAACCAATAGCCGGGAAAGCCCTCGGGGCCAAAGGATACTCCTGCGGGAGTATCCTTTTCCCACCAGGCTGGGATTGGTGGGCTGGGCCTCCCCTCCCAAGAGCCCTTCCGCTTGGCCCCTCTGTGGCTTCCCCTCCCAGGAGGACCCAGGTCACGGCTGAGATCACCAGCGGAGAGTCCCTTTCGGCCAACATCGAGTGGAAGCTGACCCTGTGGACCACTTGTGGCCTCTCCAAGCATGGCTACGGAGGATGGCAGGACCTCGTGTGCCTGGGAGGCAGTCGGGCCCAGGAGCAGGTGGGTGCCTGCAGAGAGGGGGCTCAGGTGGGACCATACATATGTCCTGTCTCAAATCCTCTGGCCTCTCCTGCCTTGGTAGTGAGGACCGCCTCTTCCACCTCCCAAGGCTGTGAGTGAGTGTTCAATGACATGGCAGGTCCTCAGTACAGTGCCTGACCCAGGGTCATGCACAATCAGTGTTAGCTGCTGCTGTCGTTTTCCCCCTCAGAAGCCGTCTTTCGCTCCCCATTGCCTACAGAAAAAACTTCAAACTCCTTAGGCTTGCTTTCACAGCTCTCCTGATCACTTATCCTTTTTTTCCCCCTAGTCTTCTCCTTACACTCCACCACCCTGTGCCATTTACTGACCCCCCCCCCCGCCATGCACCCTGGTCTCCTGCCACCAGGCCTTGTCCATGCTTGGCTGCAGGCATGGACGCCCTTTTCCTCCGTCTCCATGTCTCCCAGTCCAGCCAGAGCCCTCACAACTCACCCTGCCTGCCTTCTTTGGAAAGCCTCCCTCACACCCTCAGCTCGCAGTCCCTCTCCCTCTTGTAAATCACAGCAGTGTTTTGCCAGGCCCTTCACACGGCTCTTAGGACAGCCCATCCTGTGTAAGTGTTGGGGAGCGTGAGTTTGTCTCCTGTGGGCGGGGGCTGTGTCTTAGCTGTTTCTGGGTCTCCAGTGCTCAGCACTGAGATGGTTTAAAGGTATTGGGGCTGCAATCATTTCTCGAGTCCCTAGTCTGTGCAGGGCGGGCGTGCCCTGGTCTCCTGGCGTGCAGCCTCCAGCACGTGTCCGTGGAAGTGGGCCGCGTGAGACAGCTTCAAGTCAGGCAGACGTGGGTTCAAATCCTGGCTCTGAGACCTTAGCTGAGTGATCTTAGGCCGAGTGTTTAACCTCTCTGGTCTCACATTCCTCATTTGTGAACAGGGACAGTACCCACCACAGGATTGTCAGGGGATCGTGTATGGAAACAGTGAGCGCTGAGCAGATGGGCAGCTGCTGCAACTCCGAATATCTTTATGGTTCCAAGTGCTTGAATAAGTCAGTGGTCACAAGTAGCCTTTGAGGTCCTAGGACATGGGCTCGATGTGGAGGGTACAAAAGGCCTGTGCGACCTGGGCTCTGCCCTTGAAGGGCCCGAAGACAGGCAGACAAGAGAAAGCTCACGGAAGGCGGCCCTGGCAGGTCAGCCCAGACAGCACGTGCTAACTCCTGTCTGAGCAGCTTGAACCACAGTTCTGTGGAGGGAGCGGCACTGAGGCTGCGGGATTGGAAGGGCTTTCTGCAAGAGAAGGGAGCCCCACTGTCTCTCCCTCAGAGGGTAGCACACACGGACCTCAGGTGGGCATTCATGAGGGACTGTCAGATGAGAGGCCAGGAAGAGGTGCTGGCAGAGAGGCTAAAGCAGGGAGAGGAGCAGGCTGGGAGAGAGCCCGAGAGGCCCGCAGCGGGCAATGTGCGCAGTCTGCAGGCTGGCCTCCTGGTATGGAGGGCAGTGCTGCACAGCTTCAGCCCTATTGCTGGCCAGGGCAGGCCAGTACAAGTGTGGGTGCCTGTGCTAGTGGAGCTGTCTGAAGGGGGGCTGGGCTCTCAGCCCTGACCCCAGGGCTCAGTCCCCATCCCTCCAGCCTCTGGGAATCCAGAGCTGTGACACCCATGTGTCAGAAAAGCCTGAGGAACCACCTCCTTGCTGTTCTGGTGAACAAGCCCTAACCTTGCCCTCCCTCCTCACCTGGGGGTCCCCACGATGTACTGAGCCTACGCAGGCTGGGTTTCCAGCCTACACTGGAGCGCTAGGCCAGCCGTGCCCTTAGCCTACCCAGTGCTCCCTGGCCACTCCACAGTACTGAGCCCCAGCTTCTGCCCTGGAGAGCTGACAGTGTGAAGGCTGCTCTCTGAGTCTTGCCATGTGTCAGCTTGGCTCAGCATGGCAAGGGGCACAAGGCCAGGGCAGCTGCAGCCCTGGGCTCACAGGGCTCCATCTGGGGAGGAGATAGGCCAGAGACAGTCACTCTGCTGGGGTGATCACCAAGTTTGTGGTGGACGTGGGCCCTCCAGGGCATAGTGAAGGCACCTGAGCTCAGCCCAGGTGGTTGGGGGAGCTTCCTGGAGCAGGTGCCACCACCCCACCACGAATGAGAGAGACGGGGACACAGAAGCCAGAGGGGAGAGGGTGGGACAGGGCAGGGAGCTGGGGCTCACAGACACTTTTTGGCAGTGGCTCCCAGAGTGCCTCCACCCTGAGCAAAAGCCACATCTTGTGACAGTAGCAGCATCCAGCCTTGTCCAGAGTGGTGGCCTCTTCTGACGTCAAATCATTTCTCGGTCTCTCTCCTACGTGATGGTAGTTGAACTTCAGCATTGGCTGGGGAAGAATGTGATGGCAGAAAGCTACTCGGGATGCAGAAAGCTTTTAAATGAATGCATTTATTAGTCATGACGCATCCACAGACCCTGTGAAATGGTGTGCCTATGTGGGCGAGCGGGCCAGGTTTTGCTTATTCTGCTACATCATTTCCTGAGCCAGCTGTTTAGCAGTCGAAGCCTCGCTGCCACACTGTGTACAGTGGGAGTTAAGTCAAGGTTGGTGTGGTCCCCCAGGAACTCTGAGGCCCCCCCATGGACCTCTCAAAGGCTAAGTGAGGCGCCCCAGACATGGTTATCTCCTGCCAATGGGAGCAGTGAAACACTGGGTTAGAGTAGGTATGAGGTGGGCTGGGCAGGAAGAGGCAAGGGGGGAGCATTTGCCCAGCCACGGTGGTTTGGGAGAGCTTCTGGAGCAAGGGGAGTCCAAAGGCATTAGCCAAGGGGAAGGGAGGAGGAAGAAGAGAGTTCCCAAGACGGAGTGGTGTGTGGAAAGGCAGAGATGTGGGAGGGGGCAAGGAGCAAAGACACTGAGAGGTTGGGAGTGGGGGATCAAGGGCCTTGAGGGTAGGTGGAGGATTTGGGGGTTTCTCCTGAGTGGGATGGAGAGGAGGGGCATGTGAGACCCCTGGGAGAGCAAGGCCACAGGGCTTGGGGATTGGCACCCTCCCAGAATGCTCAGCCTAGACGGAGGGAGGTGGGTGGGTGATGGTGGCCAAGAAAGCAGACCAGAAGTGCAGGTTAGCGATGGGCGTGGGAAGGTGACAGGGTCCTGGGCTGGGGAGTCTGGGAGGCTGCCAGATAGACGCTTTCAAGAGTACAAAAAGACCAGGTCTGTTACCCACGAGGGGCCTGGGCTGGGGAGATGTGGGTCACCTCACTATGTGGGGTGGAGCAAAGGCAGCTGGGGTAGACCCTGGGGTTGCACGGGTGGGAGGGAGGGAGGCTTCAGAAGAGGAAGCCAGGAGCACAGACCTCACCTGGCTGGTCCTCAGGGTGGATTTCCTGGAGGAAGAGGGTATGGCAGCTCCAGTGTCCCTGACACCTTTCTCCCTTCCCCAGAAGCCCCTGCAGCAGCTGTGGAATGCCATCCTGCTGGTGGCCATGCTCCTGTGTACAGGCCTCGTGGTCCAGGCCCAGCGGCAGGCATCGCGGCAGAGCCAGCGGGAGCCTGGAGGCCAGGTGGGAGCCAGCCCTTGGGAGCCCGCAGGAGCCCCGGTGTCCCCAGCCTCGGGCCTGCTGAACCGTGCCTGCCCTCCCCCACAGGTGGATTCACTCAAGCGCCGTGTGGTGCGGAGACTGGCATCCCTCAAGACCCGGCGCTGCCGGCTGGGCAGGGCAGCACAGAGTCCCCCGGAGCCTGGCGCTGAGACCTGCGCAGTGTGTCTGGACTACTTCTGCAACAAGCAGGTTAGTGCCCTGGGCAGAGGCCAGCCATCAACCAACCTGTGCTGTTACCCACTCTACTCCTGAGACCTGGGAACCACCCCAACCAGGCCTTTCTCCTCCCAGCCCCCACCAGCCCTACAGAAAGCAGAATGGGGGTGTGCAGGCCACAGAGGTTTCAGTTCCCCAGCTCAGGTGGGGGCATGGGGCCAGACACCCCCACCTGGAGGCCTGCCCCTGTGGGCTGAGCTCTTCTCCTCCACCCTGCAGTGGCTCCGGGTGCTGCCCTGTAAGCATGAGTTTCACCGAGACTGCGTGGACCCCTGGCTGATGCTCCAGCAGACCTGCCCGCTGTGCAAATTCAATGTCCTGGGTGAGCACCAAGGGTGGGGGCCCTTGGTCAGCTCCACCTGGTCCCCATCTGATGCCTCCCTTCCTCTTCTTTTTCTTCCTTCCCTGCAGGGAATCGCTACTCAGATGATTAGCTGTCCCAGCTGGGTCTCTGCATGTGGGGAAGGGACCCCCTCCCGCCTGCACCCTGGCTCTTGGCCTGGGCTCCTGGAAGAGGACAGCAAGCCCTGTGGGTGGGAGGAAGGACAGGGGTGCTCCCCTGCTGAGGGGCAAGGCACTCCACCACATCCACATTGGGAAGGTGGATGCAGGGCCCAGAGGGTGCAGGGCCCAGACTGGCCAGGAAGAGAGGCCGCTCTGGGGCCCTTCTCTACCATCCTGAGCCGTCTGTGTCTGCCTTCCTCCCAGGCAGCTCCCAGGACCCTGGGCAGGGGTTTGGGGAAAGTGTGGAGCAGTACTGCTGTTCCCAGGGCTCCGGGAGCTCTCCGGCCTGCCAGCCTGCCTGTCAGGACATCCCTGGGGGCTGAGGCTGCAGTGCCCCGGTTCTGTGCTTATTTATTGGGGGGTGACGTGGGGGAAGAGCTGTCTGGCCTTGGGGACACCTTAGTCTGACCATTTTTCAGGACACATGTTGGTCAAGGCTGTGATGTTAAACCCAGAGGCCCCTCCTCTGCCTGCTGCCCTTGGTCCTTGGGCACTGGGAGCTGTAGGTTTCACTGCCTGTCCAGCTGGGCTCCATTCCCAGGCCTGGCTGGGACCAGAGGCCTTAGAAACCATCCTGTCCTGTGCTTCTTGGTGGGGCTGCAGGTTGCTGACCAGGATACTTGAAGCCACAGGATAAATGTGGTGCATCTTCCAGGGGCTCCATTTTTTTTAGAAGAGAGGGGAGGTTTAATATTAAAATAAACATGGATATATTTTAACATAAGAGGTAAAATTTGTGTGGTGTTTTAAGATTAAAAAAACAAGTCACCTTGGGCTCTACTGCCTGTGGGAAGTGGATTCTAAGATGACCCCCAAGATTTCCCCCAGCCTCATTAACGTGCCTTGTAGAATCCTGGAACTGGGATGCTAAAGGCTTTGACTCTGGTAATTAGGTTATGTTAAGTGGCAGAGTGGACCTTAAGACAGGGAAAGTATCCAAGTTGGCCTAACCTAACCACATGAGAAATTCTCTGTTGCTGACTTGAAGATGGAGGGGGCCACGTGGCAAGGAAGGCAGACAGCCTCCAAGAGCTAAGAGTGGCCCCTGCTGACAGTGGCGAGCAAGGAAATGGACCCCAGTCCTACAGCTGCAAGAATGGGAATGCTGCCAGCCATCAGAATGAGCCTGGATTCTTCCCCAGAGCCATGAGAAAGGAATGCCACCTGGCAGATCCTTTGATTTTAGCCTCCTAGGACCCTGAACAGAGAACCCAGCCACACAGGGCCTAGACTTCTGACCTACAGAACAGTGAGCTAACAAATGGCTGTGGAGAGGAGCTGAGCTGTGATGGCTCCTCCCCCTGCACTTGGGCCTGGGCCTCCTGCCTCAGGAAGCCCCCCAAGGGCTGGCTCTCACCTGTGAGGGGCAGGGCCAGGCACCCCCCTCAGGAACCCCCGGGCTCCACAGAAGCAAGGGTTGGGCAGACCCTGGTTCAGCCATGGCCCCTGCTGACCCTTCTCTGTGAACTGAGTAGCTCTACCTTCTGGCCCCCTCACCAAGGGAAAGTGTCATAGGAAGCTGAGGACCCTGAGAAGTCCTCAGCAAGGTCTTAGAGTCTGTCCTTTACAGACAGGGTGACTCAGGGCAGGCTGGAGTCTTGGCGAGGAAAACTGGATTGCTGTAGCCCTGGTGTGACTGGTGGCATCAGTGCCTGGGCCCCAGGGCACAGGCCTGGGAAAGCCAGGGCTGGCTGGGGTCTCGCCTACTCTGGTTGGGTGGGGCCTTGCCCTGCCTTCAGTGGCCTCCTGGGATCCACCCTCCTGGATTTAGAGAAACCCTTTGTGACTCACATTTCCTGGAGCTGAGGAGTTCCTCAGTGAAAGGAGGGCTGACTTTCTTGGGTCCTTAGCGTCCCCATCCCCAGGTTTAGGTCCAGACCTGGGGCCGGGGAAGGCCTTGCTGCCTCTGCCTGCCTGCAAGAGCCTGGAGCCAGGACCCCGGTCTCTGACGCCTTCCTTGCCTCAGACATCCTCACCAGGCCCGTCTCAGTAGCTGCTCTCCTTGCCCTGCACACCCTCTCCCCTAACCCGGCTCTTTGTTGTCAGGGGTCACTGAGCCCAGGTTACCCCTTAGCCCTTGCTATAAGGATCGAAAGACTGCCTTTCACCTGGCCCAGATGCTAGAAGCTTCTTTCTGCCCCCAGTGTGCCCTCTTTTCCCATTGCCCCTATCAGGAGGAAGGCAGGAAGCTCCCATTTACTGAGGGCCCACGGCGTTCCAGGCCTCTGCTGGCCAATAACCTGCATGGCTCAGTGGTCCCTGCCTAGGAGGGGGAAGGAAAGACTCTTCCTCTGGCTCAGCCAGTGCTGTGAGGCCAAGGTTGCTGTGGGCAGATGGCTGGGGCTTTATTACATTGGGTGTGTTGCCAGCCACTTGTCCTCTAGCCCCACCTCACTGCAGGCTACATGGGCCGCTCCTGGGGCTGGTATGCAGGGCCGGCCTGGCCCTGGCCCTGGCCCGGTGACAGTCTCCTCCTCAGCCTGGCCAAGGCCCGGATAGGGTTCTGGGTACAGGTGGTTGGATGGGTCACATCCTCCAGGGAGGACTTGCTGGGCCGGCTGCTGGGCTGCTGAGGTGGCGATGCCCGGGGCTGGCCTGGCAGGGTCCTGCCTGCACTAGCTGTCCTGCCACCAGGTGGGTGCCGCCTGCCCATGGGCCTGAGGGAAGACCAGACAGCAAGATCCCCTGTGAGCAAGGGGGCCCAGCCCACCCCTGTCTGCCCTGCCTCTGGCAAAGCCTCACTCACCCTGGGGATGCTCTCTGGGCCTGGGCTGGGGGCGCTGCTGCCTGGATTCCCCTGCTGGAATGGGCCCAGAGCTGGTCCTGCGGGATCAGCTGCAAAGAAAACCAAGCTCAGAAAGGCCCAGGAGTCCCCTCCCCACTGCTCAGAGAGGTGTCATGGCCAGGGAGGTAGGGAGGGCCCAAACCTATACCCACATCCCTTTCTCTGAGGGGCAGACTTTGGGAAGCCTTCCTGGGCCGCCTCAGCTGCAGTAAGTATGGGAAGGTTTGCTTTCTGTCAAGGCTCCTGGTTGCACTTGAAATAAAGGCACAAAGGGCCAGAGGAGGGTTTGGAGCCAGAAGGCACTGTAACACCTTGCACCTTCTTGAAATGTGGAAGGTGTTTCACAACAGCACAGCCTAAAGCCACGTGCAATGAGATAGACTCTTGACAGGTCCCCAGCGTGGGGTCTGAAGACCTCTGCTGAGTCGGGGGTCTCTCCCAAGTCCCCAAGGGCTGACCCTCTCGGGTGGGGGAGCCGGGCTGCCCACCTTGAGGCCCCCCTGCTGGGCGACTTCCCGGATTTTGGACAGCATCGACTGGAGCCGTCCATTCTCCTCCTGCAGGACCCGTATGCGGATGTCGTTGGCCTCCATCTGTCTCTCCATGTCGTCCGTGACATTGCCAGAGCCTGGGGGGACATGCTATCTGGCACCTCACCCTGCCAGGTCTGCCACTTCTGCCCAATGGGACAGGACCTCAGTCGGCAGGCACGCCAGCTGGGGTGTACCTTGGGTTGGTGGCCCAGCAGGCACAGGGAGGCTGGGCAGGGTCAGTGTGCTGGGTCTCCCATCTCATTCCTTCTCCTGAGGGCTTGTCCCCCTTCCCCATCCCTCTACCTGCTGGGAGGTGACCATAGCATTATAGAATTTGAGACCTGGGTGGGACCAAGAGCTCACTGAAGACTCAGAAAATAGGCAAAAGAGTGAATCTCTTCCAAGGCTGCCTGTTTTCCCGAGGGCCAGAGACAGTGAGTTGTCCAAAGCCACACGGAGGCTCTTGGGTATGAGTCACAAGAATTCAGCAAGGATGTTCTTTCCCACTGCTTGCGGGATGGAGCTGCCTTCCAGCTCTGTGAACCTGGGCAAGTGGCTGCCTGCTCTGGTTCTGAGTTTCCTGGTTTGTAAAAAGGGGCTGCTACCCGCCCTGTGGGGCAGTTGAGAAGGCATCAGAGGGGCCTGGCACATAGTCCACACTCAGGAGTGATGACTTATGAGCAGCTAAACTGCAGCGGATCCTTTCCGACAGCTCTGTGAATGGAGTCGCCTCCACAGCTTTAGGGGCCTGGCGGGGCTGGGATGAGAACCAGGTTGCCTGGCATCCAATCCTCTGCTGTGCCGAGGAGTCCAGGACACTGAACAGCTGGGGCTGTGTCCCTGGAGCTGACCCCATGGTGTGGTTTGGGGAGACGCAGGAATGGGGGACACAGGGAAGTTGAGGACTGGCATGTGACATGGTGAAGAACACAGGCTACAGAGGCAGCCAGACCTGCATCTGGGTTTGGCCATGTGACTGTGGCAGTCCCCTCACCTCTGGGCTTCCCTGTCACCGTCTACACAGAGGAGTGGATGACACATGAAGCAGCTTCATGTCATGAGGGCTCTGTAGGGGCCACACTGCTGGCCACCCCCACTCTACCCCCCTTGCTGCACGCTGCAAGCTGCAGACCCCAGTGTCCTGCCCAGGTGAGCCCTCAGCTGCCAGCCCCAGGCCCTAGCATGCCCTCTGCAGCACCCCTGTACCCCTACTTTGGATCTGGGCCTCGACGGGCCTGTGCAGGTCCGGGAAGGCCACCAGCAGCCGCTCCCGCTCCCTCAGCTCCACGAGCTCCCGTTCCAGCTCCGAGACGGTCAGCTGCAGATCTGTCACCGCCTGTTCCAGGCCTTGCTTCTCCTGCTGCAGGCTCTGCAGCAACTCCTGGGGCAGAGGGAGGCTCAGACCTGGTCTGAGGAATGGCTCCGGGCTCCCCTGGGGACACACCCCCTCTACTCCCCAGACATAGGACAGGCCCCCCCGGCACTCAGCTGGCTGGAGGCTCCTCTGGTGAAAGGGAGGAGCCGCCCTGGTGCCCTCACCCTGCCCACTCCCACCTGCTGGGCCAGGAGCTGGCACTGCCCCTGCTCCCGCTCGCTCTGCACGCTCTGCAGCTGCTCTTCCATGTGGGCCTGTTGGGCCTCGGCCTCGTCCAGGCTGCCCCTCAGCTCCTCGCGCTCCTGGTCCAGGCTGTCCAGCTGCTGCAGCAGGGCTCGCTGCTTGGCCTGCAGGGACTGAGCCAGGGCGGGCAGGTGGGGAGGCCATGAGGCCCACGGGGCTAGGCCCAGCCACGTGGGACTGAGGACGCTACCATGTCTGTGACCCTCCAAGCCCTCCCCCTCGTGCCCCGTCTGTCTGTGAATGGGGGGGGGGGGGGGCTGTGCACAGCACGGAGCGGAAGAGGAACAGGGAAGACGGATGCACACCCCAACCTGGTCAAGGCCAGGCACCCCCCGCTTGCAGACCTCACCCCCTTGGAAAGCAGTTGGCTGACTCTATCGGCCTCGTGCCCACTTCTTTCCAGTCACATGGTTTCCACGTGGAGAGGAATTCTGGGAAGTATACTTTTCTTCTTCTCCTTAGGTCACCAGTGTCCCATCAACCCATGTCACTTGGAACCCACATTTCCTGGCACCCACCGAGTGCAAAGCAGCAAGAACCAGCACCAGTCTGCTCTGAGTCCTGGCTCCACCACTGGCTAGCTGTGCGACCTTGGGCAATTTCCCTAATCTCACCAAGCCTTAGTTTCCTCTTCTGTAAAATGGGGATGACAAGAGTCTCTACTTCTGTTGTGGCAGGGAGTAAGAATGACAGGGCTGCAGAGGCTGAAGCCCAGTGCCAGGCTCACAGCAGACACCTCATGTGTGGTGACTGTGACTAAGACACTGAGAAAAGCACCCATTTGGGGTTGAAAGGCTTTCCTATCCTTGCCATGCCTGACCCCAGAGACTTCTACCTGGTATCTTGGCTCCCCACTGAACCTCTGAGGGTAAACCCAGCCAGGAAAGCCCCCAGGCCTGCCCCCTTCTCTAGATGACAGGTCATTTGCTCTCTCAGCCACCCCCTTGGGGACTCCTGCAAGGCCCCAATGCCTAGGGTACAGCCATATCCTGGGCCCTGGCTCACCCTTTGCCCTATCCTTCCTCTGGCTGATGGACTAATCACCAGCCATCAGCATCCAGTTCAAAGGCCACCTCCTCCCAGAAGCCATCCCAGATCCCCACAGGCAGATGTGACCATCCCTTCCTGGATCCTGCAGCACTTTCCCTGCCCCTCTTAGCCATCTGGCAGGAGAGCTGTGGTGGCACAACTGTTCATCCTTACCGAGCAGGGAGCTCCTCCAGAGCAAAGCCTCATTTGGCTGTATCTGTCCCTGGGTCACTGTTTCCCAAGTGCCCAGCTCAGGGGAGGGCTCCGACTCTTAGTAAAGATCAGTCAACCCAAAACTTGGGTGTGTTGGGAAGCAGATACCCTACACAGATAACCGACCCCCCACCCCCACCTCCAGTGGAGCCCTCTCTCCCTGCAGCCTGCATTGCAGGTGCCCAGGGCGCTGGCAAGGCCCCTGGGCTCACCTCCTGGTGGCGGACCATGCTGTCAACGCGGGCCTTCTCCTTGTCCAGCTCGGTGCTTGCCCAGCGGATCTGCTGGCTGGCCCCATCCAGCCGCCCTGCCAGCAGCTGCACCTGCTCTTCCAGCTGCTGCACCTGCCTCTCAGCCTCTGCCCTGCACTCGGCCTCCTTCTGCAGCTGCTGGGCCTTTGTCTCTGCAGGATCAAGCGGGAGGGGGGAGAGGGAGGAGCCCTGGGTGCAAGTCCCTGCACTGCCTCTGACCCAGGACCAGACCAGTGGGGAGGGTCATAGCAGGTCTCTGGGCCTCAGTGTCCTGAGCCACAAAATGGGGCTCTGAACCCTGCCTGAGGTGGGTTCTGAAAATAGAAGGTGGCACCCTGTCTTGAGTTATCACCCAATAGTGTCCCGCCAGGCCCACCCTCCTTTGTGGTTCCCTTTATCTTTACCCTGGAACCCCAAGGGACAGAGATGGAGGGGCTCATACAGCCACACCACCCAGCACAGGGCATGTGGTGCAGGGCCGTGTGACGGGGCTCCTCACCCACAGCCTGCAGGGACTCCTGCTGCTGCTTCAGCTCCCCTTCCAGGGTGGCCACCTTCGTCTTGAGGTCACTTGTTTCTATGGCAGCCAAGAGAGAGGTCCTTTAGAGGCTCCCCTGGGCCCGGATGGCAGCCTTCATGCCCAGAGCATCCTGTAGAGCCGTGGTAGGCGCCACAGCATGGAGGGGTCAGGAGGCCTGGGCCCCATCTGCCCTGCTTCCTGTTGGGTGGCTGCCATGTCTATACACCTCTCTTGGCCTTGGTGTCTTCCATGGGGGCAACAGTGAGGCTCGGAAAGGGCAGCGACTTGCCCAAATTCCTCCGGCCTCACAACATCAGCGGGCACCGGCCACTTGCAGTGCCATAGCAACATCTCTTTGCCTAACAGCTTTCGCCGAAGCCAAAGAGGCTGCTCTGCTGGCTGGAGGTGCCAGAGGAATGAGCTCCCCCAGGAGCCCCCTTCAGTGACCTATGGGAGTGAGTGGATGAATCCCCTGGCTCTCTTGCCCCTCTAATGGGACAACTCTGAGGCACCGTTCTACACTAGTGGCTCCAGTCTCCCCAGGGCCATGAAGCTCCAGCTACCTGCAGTGTAACCGGCTTGAGGAGGGCACCCTTTTTCACTGCCTTCCCTTCCTTGTATCTTTTGCCCACTCCCCAGCCCAGGTTTCCTCCTCACCAACTACTTGTACCCACAGTCCTGTTTTGGGGCCTGCTTCTGGTCAAGCCCCGGCACAGACCTGAGAGCAGCTGCTGCTTGTGGCGCTCCCACGTGGCCAGGCGCTGCTCAGTCTCATCCGCCTGCCGCCGCCGCTCCACCTGCTCCTGCTGCAGTGCCTGCTCCAGCTTGCTCACCTGCTGCCTCAGTCCATCCTTCTGCCCCTCGGCCTCCTCCAGCTGGGCCCTGAGGGGCCCAACGAGCTGAGCGAGGGCCCCCACATGCTTACTGAGGCGCATCAGGTCTTTGCTCTGCTCTGCCGCCCAGTGGCCCACAGTGGTGGCCGGCAGCGGCCTGAGCCCCATACTGTCCTGCACCAGCTGCTGGAACTGGCCTAAAGATGAGGGCAAGTTCTGGCTCTGACACAGGCTGATGACCACCTTGCCCACCTCACACAGGCTGCCCTGGACACTGGTGCACGCATCACAGGGCACCAGGGCCGTCTCCACGGTCTGCGAGTGGACACTCCTGGTGTTCTCAGTGGTCCTGGCTGGACACTGCAAGGAGACTCTAATGGGGCTGTCTGACTCTTGGCAGGTCTGGGGCAAGACTGGCAGTGGGGAGGGGGGCTTGATGAACTTGGCAGTCACAAATTCAGGGCTCTTGGCTGGCTCACTCTTGGCTGTGGGCTTGGAGATGGGGGTCTCCCCTTGGTTTGCCCTTTTCTGTGGTCAAGAAAAGAAAGGGAGAAGTGAGCAAGATGGGCTGGGGAGGTGGCCAGTTCCCTGGGGAGTTCTGTGACAGCCTCTCCTGATGCTCAGACCCTCAGATGTCATCGGACACCAACATGAATGAGAGAGAGAACCCTCTTTCTTTCTGCTGCTTCAACTTCCCAAGCCAGGCCTCCTCTCTGCTGCCCCTCCCCACCCCCTGGGCCCGCTGCAGTTACATGCATGGTACTGGGAGGGTGACAGTGACAGCCACAGCTGCCAGTTACTGGGCTCTTGCTTGGTGGACGCTCTTGGTCTTGTGTCACAATTGTGTAGTCACTCTCAGTTTTAGTTTCCTCCCCTTTATGGTGATGGTGGTCCTTCCCACTGGGTGGTTGTGAGGGTTACAGGATAACCTCTAACAAATGGCGCTCATATTAACTCTATTACCCAAGAACGCCCTGAGAGGTAGGGACTGTTATTACTCCCATTGTACAGATGCACAAGCTGAGGTTCAGAGTAGGCAGGAGTTTTCCAAAGTCCCACAGTGTAAACAGCAGGGCCAGGTAGCCCAGACATGACGTCGAGGCCTGTGATGCTAACTGCCGAGCTGCACGGGCCCTGACTGGGAGGTTCCAGAGTTCACACTGTCTCCTTCAGCAATGGATACGGTGCCCATATGGTGTGCCAGGAAGCTGGGGCAGGCTAGACTGGTGTGAGGGTGACCACAGTTGGGGAATGACGGGTAGCCGACCCACCTGGGGGGCCGCCTGCTGGTAGAGCATGGCCAGCCTCAGCAGGCTGTTCCAGAAGCACCGCACAGTGAGCCCCACAGACATGCAGGGCCCTGCAGCCCGGGCAGGGGGCACTGTCTGCCCTGAGCCGAGGTTCTCCAAGTAGCTTGCACAGCTCTGAAGCAGGAGCAGGAGCCTGCGAGCAGAGACGGCACGGTCAGCTAGGGCAGAGCCAAGCACCAGTGTGCCCACACGTCACATAACTGGCAGCCTCTGGCTCTGGGGAACTGGCCCATGCATCAGGGACTTGGAGCATCTCAGAATATGCTCCGCCAGGCCAGCTTCAAACCCAATCCAAGAGCTGCTTCCTCCAGGAAGCCCTCCCTTGAGGGCCGAGCTTGGGGGCCTCCTGGGTGGCGGCACTTCGGCCTGGCTGTCCCCCACTGGACCAGGATGCCCTGGGAGGCCGAGCCTGCCTCAGATGTATTCTGAGTGCTCAGAAAGTGTGGGGTGAATAGCTGCCTTATCTCAGATGCTCAGCGCCTTCACATGACATACAACAGAGCTGAGACCCCGGCGGGGAGGAGCCTGCCCACAGCCTCAGTTTCCTGATGCTAGTCAGGGCTTCTCCTGCAGGGTGGGCTGCTTCTGTGACAACGGAGACTGGAGTGAAGAGAGCTAGGCCTCTATCCTAACCTTAGAGTTCAAAATTAGAGTTGGGTGCTAATTTTAAGAAAAAGGGGTGTTGGGAAGATAAGTTTGTATTTGCGTGGGAACTAAGCTATTTTAAAGGAAGAAGTATCGTATTTACAAAACATATCAGGCAGATAAATGCTCTTATCTTGTTGTAGGTGCAGGGGGGTGATCTCAAACCCACTGGGGCCTTGGGGAGAGAAGGGAAGGAGGTGCCAACCACCTCCAGGCCCTGCCCCTCTCTGGGTCAAGGTGTCCTCCTCTGTGAATGGGGACAACAGTGGTGTGCCACGGTGCTGAGCAGCACCAGGGGGAGGGAAAGCGCCTGTAAAGAGAGAGAGCATGGCCTTGACAGAGCGATCTGTCTGCTCAGACAGACAGACCCTCCGGGTGGGAGACTGCTGTCCTGCTGCATTGTATTCATCCTGAGCCGCAGGCCCATCCCCGGACATGAACTGAGCATCTCCAAATGCTACATCCTGAGCCAGTGGCCGCAGCCCTGTCCTCCAGGGTTCCTAGGCTGGCCTAGGCCTCAGACCCCAAGGCCTCTGTCAAGAGTTATGTACACACACAGGAGTCCAGAGGAGGCCCCGACAAACTAAACCAGAGGTGGGCGGAGGGGAAAGCTAGAGGGTGGAAGGACACATCAGCAACAGCTTCACAGAGTGGGGCTGGGTAAACTGGGCCTCGATGGATGCGTGGGACTGGGCCAGACCAGGAAGGCGTGGGCAGGGCGTTCCAAGCAGAGGACACAGCATGTGCAAAGCCAGGAGGAAGGAAGGTGTGTTCTGTGCTTACACAGTTCAGCCCCTCAGAGGTTACAAATGGTGCTTTCACAGCAAGGGCTCCCCCAGGCCTCTAAGTGGTTACCCTGGCTTCTTTGTCCCCAGGCAGGTCATCCCCAAACTGCTGGGGTCCCTGTCTGCTGGGCTCCCATGACTTCATTAGTGTGTAAGGTTTTGGAGCACAGGGATCCTGGGTTGCAGTCCCCAGGAAGTGGAAGGCCAACGACCATGTTAACTTCAATGACAGTTCAGAAGTGGTGGGGCTGCAGGGAAATCCACTGGCCTCTTCCTGGTAAGACCAGGATTTGGAAAAACACATCCCATGTCTGGTCCTGTGACACAGAGGGAACAGCACAGCCCAAAAGATACCAGGAAAAAAGAGCCTGGGTTGGAAACTCTGAGCAGCAGCTGGAGTGTCCCCGACACACAGAAACCCTGAGGAGGCAGCTGGCAGTGGCCAGAGAGGCAGCTGTCAGAGCTGTGGTGCTGCAAAGACTGACAGGGCAGCCAGCAACTCCCTGAGGGTGGACAGGATGGGATGGCCCAGCACATGACACGGCATGAACAAGGTGAGATCGCTGTGAGGGCCCTGAGCTGAGCTGGCCCCCAACAGGAACCCAGTCAAAGGTGACTGTTGTCACCAATGTCATCACCACTGCTGCTACTGGTTTAAGGGGAGGGTGCCAGCATCCTGTGGTGACTCACCTGTCAATGACCAGCTCCAGCAGAACAGCATGGGAGAGCTGCGTGAACTCGGGGTCACCCGGCACATGGTCATAGTGCTCTAGCAGGGCCACCATGTCCAGGTCACAGGCTACTCGGTCAGGGAACTTCCAGGAGGGGAAACGCACAGGCCCAGCGCGGGAGAACACGTCCACGATGGCGCCCTGCAGGTCGGTAAGGTCCTTGCGCAGGCTGTCCATACAGGCCTGGTTGCCCAGCAGGTGCGCCATCCTTGTGGCTCCTGAGGTGGGCAGAGAGGACCCCTGTTAGCCAGAGCCATGTGGTCGCTGCTGGAGGAACCTTCCTAAAACCACGATCTTCCCAGTTGCTCCGAGGCGAAAAATCCAACCTAGACCCTAGGGAGAAGTCTGTTCCCTGGCTCCTTTGGGATCTGGTTGTGGGTGACCTCACCAGCGTTCCTCATCCACCCTACCCCAGGCCCACCCTGCTGATTCCATCGTCCCACAGGTCCCTGCTAAATGCTGGGCGGATACAGCTATCGACGGGAAGGTACCTACCATCTTTCTCTCCCTGAGCAAACAAACCATTGAGCAGGCAACTGACAACTAAAAGAGTTGTAGCTACAGCATGATGGGGAGTGCCAGACCATACGAGGCCACTATCATCTCCCGCCTTGACCACTGCAGCAGCTTCCAGCTGGGCCACAGGCCTGCCCACTCTAATCGGATCCACTTCAGCTCTAGAGGTCTAGACCAAACCCTATCTGACCATGTCACACTGGCAAACAATGCTTCGAGACTCCTTGTGGCCCTTGGGAGAAAGGCAACCTCCAGCCACACCCCTCTCTGTCTAATCACGTCCCCCCTGCCCCCCCACCCCCCAACAACTGGCCCATACCTTCTACTCCAAGCTCACATGGAGCCACTTGTTTGTGAATCCGTGCCCATGTGTCCCTTCTGTCTGAATCATGCTTCCCGCATCCAATTCCCATCACCTAGCTAACTCTGCTCATCCTTCAGGGTTCTCAGATATCACCTCCTCCAGGAAGCCTTCCCTGAGCACCCTCCAGGCTGGGTTAGATAATCCTTCTGGGCTTCCCCCATCTCGGCCCTGACTGCTTTCTGCTGGAATGGCCTCCGCCCTCCAGGCCAGGTCCTCAGACCACCTTAGTCAATGTGGTACCCCAGTGTGGCCAGCCTGGGGCCTGGCCCATTGTAGAGGCTCAGTCGCAAGTGAATGACTGAATAATTGAGTGGAGAAAACAAAAAGAATCCACAAAAAAAATGTAAAATACATTGACTTTTGGGGGAAAACAATTCCTAAGGTACAAGAGAGGAAAACCTGAAAATTTTTATCAATACCTATCCTAATCACTCTGGGACAGGGGACCCATTATATGTTGATACAGAGAGTCCCAGCCCTGCCCCTTCCTGGCTGTGTGGCCTTGAGCAAGTCCCTGCACCCCTTTGAGCCCCAGTTATCTCTGTTGTCAGATGGAGACACCGTCCCCAACCAGGCTGGGTAGTTGTGAGGGCTTTCGTCCAGGGCAAGGCACCAGTAAAGTTCTCAAGCAATAGTAACTATTATTATTGTGATTACTATTATTAGCAGTAACAACAGCAAAGACTATCCTTGTCTAGAGCTGTTGCCTGCCTCCTATACTTCCCCGTTTCCCCTGCGGCCCACTCAGAATGCTTCTCGTCCATCTTCAGAGTCTGTGGACATCTGAAGACGGTGATTTGGTTGAACTGCCACGAAGCTTGACACTGTCCCGGCCCCTCCGGGTGGCTCACCACCTGCCTCAGGGTTTCACCGTGTGGCAGCTGGTGTCAGAGCCAGCACTCTGTTCAGAGCTGCGCAGCCCTGTGGATGCTGAGCCCTGGTCCCTCCCCACCCTGCAGCAGGTGCCCCTTGTCCTCTGTGGCTTTCTCAGAAGCAGAAAGTGCTTCCTTGCACCACAGCCCCTCCCTGCAGGGCAGGGGCCTCTTGGGCAGTATTTAGGCCATGGCCTCTGTGGCCCCCAGCCAATTCAGGTCTGGTGGGAAACCTCTCTTCCTCCAACCTATTTCCACCCCACAACATCTCTCATCTCAGAAAATGGCACCCCCACTGAGTACATCCTGGCACTTCCTCAAAGCCCCTTCCTTTACCCCCATGTCCAAGCACCGAGTGCTGCCACGTCCAGAGCACAGTGAGAACCCACCACTTCTGTCCATCGACACTGCTCCACACTCCACCATCTCCCCAGACCACCACCACAGCCTCCCTGAGGGGTCGCCCTCTTCACTCTGCCCCCAGCACCTTGCCTATTCTGTATACGGCAGCCAGAGTGATCATTTAAAAAAGCAACTCACCCCCCTCTTAGAGCCCCTGAATGGCTTTCTCCAGCATAAAGACTGTAATACGTGCCCAGGCTCTGGTCCTGTGTGGTCTGCCCCCGCCTCAGTGTCTCAACACCCGGAATGTGCCCCCTCCCCACTCTTCATCTAGATAAGACACCTCCCTCAGGTCCCCAGGCTAGATGAGGCCCCTTGTTACACCTTCTCAGAGCATCCTGTTCTTTTTCTTCCACACGCCACACTGACACAGAATCATTATTTGAGGAATTATTTCCCGTTGGCAATCTGTCTCCCTGTGAGCACATGGACTGTCTGTTGAGTTCACTGCAGTATGACCTGGCCACCTGGGCCAAGGGACCTGAGGACCAGCCTGTGCCCACAGGTGCTGGAAAGCTCAGAGGCACCCAGGGTGGTTCCTGAGAGCTGAGCCAGCCTCTCTGGCCTCCCAGAGGACTGGGCCCTGTCCTCACCTCTCACAGGTGCCTGACTGTGCAGCTGGCTGGCGGAGTATGTCAAGGTCTTGGACTAGACTGTGGGCTCTGGGGCTCAGGGTCAGAGGCTCATGCAGGTTCCTGGCTTCCCGTCTTAGGTGTTAGGGCTGGCCTTGAGCAGCTCTTCGGTCCCTGGGAACCAATAAAAGCAAGAGTCAGTGAGAGGGTACTCCAGGAGGGCTTCCTGGGGGGCAGGCAAGAGGCTGTCCCGGAAGAAAGGGAGGGTGTTACAGGCTGGAGGAATTGTGTGAGGGGGCAGGTTTCAACAGTGCTAGCTCTGACTACAGGACCTACGGTGTGCCACTTCCCAGATCCCCCTCCTTCGTACAGATGAGGAAACTAAGGCTCTGGAAAGTTAAGGGGCTAGCCTAAGGTCACTCAGGAGCTGGGATTCTTGAGTCCAACATTTCTGCTCTGTATTCAAGCCATGCTGCTTCTAGAGCAGCACTGTACAAAAGAAACAGAACACATACATGGGATTTAAAATTTTCCATTAGCCACATTAAAAAAAAGTAAAAAGAGACAGGTAAATGAATTTTAATAATATATTTTATTTAACCTAATGTACTCAAAATATTATCACTTCAACATGAAGTCAATATAACATTATTAAGGAGATTTTTTAATAGTCTCTTTTTGCCTTAAGTCTTAAATCCAGTGTCTCTTTAACACTTACTACACATCTCAATTTGGACCAGCCACTGTTTTCTTTTTTTTTCTAAAGATTGGCACCTGAGCTAACAATTGTTGCCAAACTTTTTTTTTCTTTTCTGCTTTTTCTCCCCAAATCCCTCCAGTACAACTTGTATATCTTAGTTGTGAGTCCTTCTAGTTGTGGCATGTGAGACGCCGCCTCAGCATGGCCTGACGAGCGGTGCCATGTCTGTGCCCAGGATCTGAACCAGCAAAACCCTGGGCCGCCGAAGCGGAGTGCGCGAACTTAACTACTTGGCCATGGGGCCGGCCCCAGCCACTATTTTCAAATGCAGGCTCATGGATACCAGATTGGAGAGTGCAGGTGTAGAGGGTTAGATCCTGTGTGTTCATTCAGCAAATAATGACTGAGTATCTACTATGTGCTGGGCACCGTGTCAAGAATAGGGACACAGCAGGGCACACGGAGCCATGTCTGCCAGGAACCACCATCTATGTCTGAGGGTTTCAGCAGGGGACGAGTCTTGAGTGTGTCAGCTGTGTCAGTTCCACCCACAGGACAATGAGTATCCGCCACACAACACTCACATACACACATGAGCCTACATCCCGCAGGCATATGTTGCCTCAGCGACTGCCTCTGGTGAGATATTGCCATCTATGAGATTTTATGCCCCCAAGGAATGAGACAGAAACAAACAGAAAAGACAGACTGAAACATCCTGGGTTTCCTTCCTGGAATAGGAGGAAGGAAATAAAGCAAGCAAGAAACTCCACCCTAGGAAGAGGCATTTTCAGGTGGCACCTGGAACTCAGGAGCTTGCTTGTGAAGACCAAGAAACATTGACCTATTCCTCAAAGAACAACAGTGGCCACCTGGGCCCATCTGAGATACCAACTTCCTATTAGATTCTGGTTCTGAGAAGCAGCCGCAACGCCAAAGGCCGAAGAGTATACAAGAGGAAAACACAACATCTAAAAATATCCAAGGTTACCTTATGTCATTTCTTCTGAACTTTGGGGATTTGCAGACATAAGCATGGTTTGAGAACCACTTAGGGTGCGTCAAGTGAAGGAGCATTTGACACGGCTTTCTCTGTAATTCCTGGGTCTTGAGTGGAACCCTCAGCCTGAAGCCGCCAGCCCTGCACTGGTCCTGAGTTCACACAGGTGATGACCCTAATTGAGCCAACACTGCCTGAAGTAGGAGCAGCAGCTAACTCCGCCTCTCCGCAGTTCCCTCAAGCTCAAGGCAGCTCAAGGCAGCCTTCTGACTCGCAGAGAAGTGAAGGAGCCTTTCCTTCACACCCGTTCAACATTCGAGCCCCTTCCCTCTCTGAGCCCTAGGACCCCACCTCTATGGTAAAGCTCATGCCCACCTCCTGGCCAGTGTGCCGAGATTCCAAGTCACCACCACAAAAACACTTTGGAAACTCTAAAACCATCTATATAGCAGTTGTCAGTCTCTGACTCAGGATTGCTACTTGCCTGGATCCCTGGGGACAGTGAAGGGACTGAGTGAAGACAACGGAATAAGTAACTGTACTAGTAGAGGAGTGAGAATGGCCGGGGTTTGGATTCCCACTCCACCAACTCTGAGCTTCACTGTTCCCATCTGTAAATAAGTTGCGATGAGAAATAAATGATGTCATGCATGTAGTCTGGCACAGGGTCTGGGTCATGGTAAATGTTCAATAAATCCTAGCTATCATTATTATTCTGTATTAACAACAACAACGACATAAGCCAGCTATGGTGTGTATGTGTGTGAGAGAGAGACAGGTAGCAGACCTGGGAGGCCATCTCTTCCGATCACTCCCCCATTTCACAGGTGAGGAAACTGAAGACCACGCAAGGCCCGCACTCCTGAGGTGGGAGGGAGGGGAGAGGGGACAGGGAGGAGAGGATCTCGGGAGAGGAAGTGAAGAGTGGGATTCGAGCTGTGCCTGGGGGCAGCGGAGAAAGCGGTCTGCGGGGAGCACCTGTGGGAGTGAGGGGTGGAGCCTAAAGAAGCCCTGATTTGAGATGGTCCATAGGGCTTGAGGGCCAGAGTATGGAAGGCAGAGGGTGGAACCTAGAAAAGGCACGCCCACGGGAAAAGGCATCGGTGGGAATTAGGGAGAGAGACTCGGGAAGGGGGCGGGCCCGAGAGGAGGGGGCTCTCCAAAGTGAGAGGCCAATGGGAGGGAGCGGGGGCCTTGGAAGGCGCGGTCGAAGGGAGCGAGGAACCGGCCTGTGGAGTGAAGGAGAGTGGGCCCAGAGTCGCGGGGTGCGTGCAGGGGGCGTCTGGCGTGCAGAACGTCTCACCAGTCTCCGGCGTCGCAGCCTTAGCTCCTGTGTCTAGTCGGCTCATGGGACGGCCCCGACGCGCCCGCCGCTCTTGAGATCCCCTGCAAACGCCAGTCGGGCGCTCAGACCGCTGCCATGGCAACGGCGTCTCGCGCGGGCCTCTCCCGCAGGGAAGAGGTGGGAAGTGATGTCACGGATAGGGGCGGCCCCGGAAGTGCGTCAGCCTCGCCTCCTCGGCTACCACTCGCTCGGCCGCCGCCATCTTGCGAGCTTGTCGTACTGTCGGTGCGAGAAAACTCTTTCGACGCAGCAAGGCTCACCTACACTGAGGCGGACTGGCTGCCCTGAGCGTCGCAGTCATGCCGGCCGGACCCGTGCAGGCGGTGCCCCCGCCGCCGCCCGTGGCCACCGAGCCCAAACAGGTACCGCGTCCCCCGCACCTCTACCGGCAGCCCGAGCCTAGGCCTGGGCCCTCCCCTCTGGCGCGGGCGCTCCGTTTTGCAGGAAGAACTGGCCGCTTAGGAGGGCGTAGAGGGACTGCAAGTCCCAGGAGGCAGCGCGGTTGCTGCGCTGCGCTGCCTTCTGGTCGCGCAACGGGTTGGCAAGAACAGTGGTTCTCAAAGTGTGGTCCGCGGACCAGCAGCATCAGCAGCACCGGGGAGTTTAATAGAATTGCGGAGTCTCCAGGCCAGACCTTCTAAATAGGAATCTGCATTTTAACAAGGTCCCGAGGTGACTCAGTAAAGTTTGAGAAGCACTGATCCAGCCCATCCACCTGTCTTCTGTGGCATTTGAACCCCCAGGCCCCCCAGCCTTTACCCTAATTTCCCACCCAGCAGGGTACATCTTATAATGTTAATTCTCAGCATCTACTCGGTGCTTACTCTAAGCCAGACACGGTGCCACCCTCTGACGTTACCAGAACGAGTGAGGCAGAGTTTCTGCCTTAGGGAGCTCACCGGCTACTGGGGAGACAGATATTCGGGAATACTCAGCAAATGTTTATTGCCCCATCAGTGTAAATGATACAGTTCCAGCCAGCCCTTAAAGATATCTCAAGCAGCTGATAGGAAAAGATGTACATAAATCATTGCAGTGTGGGGTCGGCTGGGTGGTGTAGTTAAGTTCTTGTGTTCTGAGTCCACAGGTGGGGGGTGGAAGGTTCGGATCACAGTTGCAGACCTACACACCCCTCATCAAGCCATGCTGCAGAAGCGTCCCGCATGCAAAATAGAGGAAGATTGGCACAGATGTTAGCTCAGGGGCAATCTTCCTCACCAAAAAATAAATAAGTAAACGATTGCAGTATGGTGTGATTGGCCCTATAGTGGAAGTGCCGGGTACAAAGAAGACAGTGATCTAATCGACTAATCGACATTGCTTTGATCGGGTAGAGGGGAGATTAAGGTAGGTGAAGTTCACAGGAGTGAGATAAATTGCTTTTAGAAGGATGAACAGGAGTTCACCAGGTAGGTGGTTGGGGAAGGGAAATAGCATTCTTTAATCATTCCTCAAACATTTGTTGAGCACATTGTGTGCTAGCCACTGCTTTGGGTTCAGAATACAGCCGGGAAGGAGACCCAAAAGGTCTGTGCACTTTCCACAAATATGTTAGTGCCTGTGTGTCCTGGCATTTCCCCAGTCACTGGGGAAAGATAAACAAAGTAATACCAGATAATAAGTGCAAAGATACCAAGATAGGAATCAGATGGTGCCTCTGGTCGAGGTAAATAAACAAGTGTGGTTAAAGCACAGCGTTGGGTAACTGCTGGCAGGAGATGGGATTCTGAGGATTTGAACTTTTACCAGTAGACAATGGGGAGAAAAGGATATTAAGCTGGATAGTGGCATATTTGTTTTTCAGAAACAGGCAGCGATGTGGAGAATTGCTAGGAGGACAGAGGATTAGTCACTTCATTCAAAAAGTACTGAAGATGGGTGATGAGGCAGAGGGTCTGGGCAGGTTCGTTTCACAAAATGGCTGATCGTACAGGCTCTGCAGCCGAAGTGGTATGTTGGAAATCCAGTTCCATCGTTGAGGGTATTTAAGTTCTCCATTCTTCAGTTTTATTGTTTGTAAAAATGGGGCTCTCATGAGGATTATAAGAGTTAACATATTTAAGGGGCTTAGGAAAGCATATGCTACCTACTCTGCTTGATAGATACTGTTATCACTGAATGTAGAGGCTGAGGAAGGGAGAGGAGGCCTAAATTTCTGGCCTGGATGTCGAGGTACGTGGTTGGCCATTGATAAGGGAAGAGGTTAGAGATAGCAGTGCCCAGGATTCAACTGGATCTGGCTGGATAAAGCCCTGGCACGTAAGAGTGATCTGGGACATCAGTTTGGATGGGATTGTTCAGCCTAAAGGTGATAGGGGAAATGGAGGATGTGGCTATGAGGGCCTGACTGAGGACAGTGTGAATGCTGTGAAGAGAACTAAGAACAGAATTTTGAGGATGCCCGACATTATAGGGCCGGAAGTTAAATGGGAGCCAGGCGGGAAACTTGGATGGTTTGGTGAGCAAGAAGGAAAGGCAGGTGAGAATAGGGTGTGGGAGTTGAGGACTGGAGAATTTTGTGAAGGAGTGGTCACTGATCATATGGCCAGATCACCAGTGTAGTTGGCTGTGGGCAGTTTCTGACTTGGCAAGAGCACTTGAAATGGATGGGGACCAAATGGGAAGTGAGGAAGTGGGAATGGTAGCTCAGAGTGTTTAGTTCCGGGGTTGGGGGCACAAGGGGAGAGGGAGAAGGCAGCAGCAGAAAAGAACATGAGGGCAGGGGAGAAACTTTATTTTTCTAAGATGAGAGGCTTGACCCTTTGTTTAGTATGGAGAAGAAACTGGTGAGGAAAGTATTGAAACTTATGGGACAGTTAATGTTGAGAATTCCATTGGAGTTTCACACACCATTTGAGTGTTGAGTGTGGTTCGGACTATGGAAGGGATGCAGAAGGAAAGGATGTTCAAGGCAGAAGGAGCTGCCAGTAAGGAGTTTCCCGTTTCTTTATTTAGCAAACAATTGTTAAGTATCCTGTGCTAGGCACATCCTGGGGTACGGGCATACAGACCTGGCCTTCTGGATCCTGGAACATGGTTTCTCAGGATGTGGTCAGATCCCCTCCACATCTGAATCACCTGGGCACTGGTAAAAATGCAGATTCCCAGTGTCACTGAGCCGGTCTGGCTTAGGGGAGCCAGAGAGGGTGCTCTTTTTGCTGTTTCCCCAGGAGAGTCCCATGCAAGCACAATGCAGCTAAGAGAACCACTGTTCCGGAAGTCCGTGGGAGAGAGTCGGTATTCTCAGTGATACCCCTAGAGGAGTTTAACGTGGGGTCACTTCCAAACCAGGTACTTCAAGACCTTATTTCCTTTTCCTCTCTTCACAGCCCATAGAAGAAGAACCATCTTCAAAGGAGGATTCTACCCCTTCCAAGCCAGTCGTGGGAATTATTTACCCTCCTCCAGAGGTCAGGAATATCGTTGACAAGACTGCCAGCTTTGTGGCCAGGTAAGATAGCGACCTCTGCTCATGTGGGTCACGGCGGACTTTAGCACCAAAAGCTCCACACTTGGGTTTTTAGAGGGGGTGTTGTCGGCTTAGGCCCATTAGCTCATTTAAAACCACGGCATGGTGGTAAGGAAGGCAACGGGCAGGACTGGCTTCTCCAGCATAGCATGGCAACGCAGAGTTCAAGTCACACCCAGCCCCAGAGTCACTTAGGAAGCTGTGCTTCCACAAGGGACCTGAGGGGATGCCTGGAAAGCTGCTTTGTCGCAGATAATCTGTGTGTTTGTGTCTGGGCTGCTGGCCCAAGGACAACAAAAACGGGAGTTGATCATTCTCATTGTTCAAGGACTACATTCCTCAGAACCTCAAATGACCCATCTGCAAAATGGAATAAAATACTGCGTCAGAGTTGCTATGAGGCAGGAGTGAGGGCACGGGACGGAATTCAGTGCAGGTACATCATGCAGCGTTTGCTGTCTTCTCAGATGGCAGGGAAATCAGTCCGAGTTCCTCTCGTCTCCCCATCATAGTTAGACACACACTTCCCCAGATGGAATCTTCTTGATGACGCTTGACTCCAGAGGTCAACGTATCTCCTAGTTTAGGGTAAAGTATTCCTTTGGCAGCCAGCGGGGCACATCCAGTCTGTAGATGTTTTGTTTGTCCTTGACAATATTTTTTTAAACTTGAATTAATTGCCACTGTTTAAAATGTTTAATAATAAGGAGATTGCACAGTCAGTCTGGATTTCTGGCTTCTCTTTACAAAGTGGACAGCTTCTTGCATGGAAGCAATAGCTGGCCCTGAGCAGACTGCTGCTCGCAGTCAGGGCATATGCTCTCCAGGGACTGTGCCTTGACCCCAAACTGGCATCCCCATCACAATAAATCATTTAATAGAAGGTGCCTTCCTTTCACAACCTCCTAATAAAATGAAACACAGGAAGAGGTTACTCTGGTTGATGTCTTTCACTGTGTCATGATCCACACAGATTCATCTCATCATGTTTCAGAGGCTTTGATTAACCTGGGTATTGGGTTAAAACTGTTCTGTGCTTGATTAAACGTTATCAGATGATGCCAGCTTTAGGGCAGCAGGTGTTGTGTTTATGATATAAGCTTAATGTTTCATAGCAACACTTATACTTCCCCATTTCCCCTATTTTTAAAAGCAAAATAAATAGGAAAAGGGTGTTGGAGGAAAAAATCAGCATGATCGCACTATCACAATAGTTTCTACCAGCCGTTTTCACTTTTTCCTGTTTCCTTCTGGCCCTTGGCATCCTTTTTTAGATCCTTGTAAAACTAGCAAAGATACTTTCACATCCTGCTTTTCCCTTTCACATTGTGTTGTAAGCATTTTCCTGTTTTGTTCTGTGGTCTCCTGATGCTGCACAGTCCTCTGGAGAGGTTGCACCATGTCAAGGTGACACGCTTTCCTTGACTTGGCTGTCCCCTCAATATTTCCTTCAAGCTTGCTTCCAACGTTTCAATTTGGCAAATGAAGCTGTGGTGAAGTCTGAGCATTTTCTTTCTCTCTTAGATTGTTTCCTTATAAGAAAGTTCTGTGTGGCACGTTACTGGCTGAAAGAGCGTTTTTAAAGATTTCTTAAATATTTTGCCATGTAGCTTTCCAGTAATTTTGTGCCTGCCTCTGCTGCCACAGAAATGAGTATCCAAGTTCCCTTAAAAATAAATCTGTACATCCACATCTCTAGATTTATTTTTGTCTGCAGTGATTGCCTTGTAGGCATCTCTCAAATCTGTGGACCTGCTTTTGTTAAATTGCAGTGAGGGGACAGCCCAGCATCTCCCTCTGGGCTAAAGGCAGCGTGCAGGACCCTCTGCTTCCCTCCCCTGTGTTCACGCACGTCCTGACAGAGCATGCAGTAAACATCACCAACCAAGTGTGGTCTTCAAAAGGAGTTTTTTGTAGGTTTGGTCTTCCCTTCCCTGCGTTTTCCTCTCAAGAAACTGAAGTGGAAATTACCCTTAAAAAGTCCTACCAGCTGGGTTGAGCCAGAATCATGTCTTTTTCTGCTGAAATCTGTTCCTTATGTTGGAGAATATAATTCTAAAATTAACCTTAAGCTAATTTAAAGCAACAGAATAGTTTGGAATGCGCGTGCCTGCCTTCTCGTTGTTTCGTCTTTCAGATTGTTCCCAGATGTGGTGAGGTTATGGCTTAGGAGGCAGCGCTAGAGGAGACCACCAGAGCCCTCTTTGCTAGCAGCCCTTTGTCTGTGCTGGGCGTTGCTGGGTATGGTGGCCCAGTTTCACAGCGTTCCAGTGTACAGTCACCCTCCTCGTGTGTGGTTTGCATTATTTAAGGAGGGGGAAGAATGGTTTTCTCCAAGCATGAGCTTTCAGTTGGGCTAATGCCCCGTCAAATTGAGACCTCATGGTGTTAGTCACGCTATAGAGTGTGACCAGAACTTGTGGAGGAGCTAGCCTGGGTGTTGATGACCACTGCTGTGGCACAGGTTGCTGTGGTGGCTAATCTGGGGCACAGCATTGCCCACACTCTGTTTCCTGCTCTCTCTTCAACTGACAGGGCCAAGCTGTGAAAGTCTGAAGAGAGTGGAGAGACCTGGCTGCCACCAGGCCCTAGAGCTGTCCCTTGGTGTGTTTGGGGCATCTCTGAGTGCTGGGCTCTGGCTGGACGAGCAATAGAAGCCCCACACGCGTCTCCTAAGACCCAGATCATCTCTGATGTTTATGGAACAGCCCCTTCTAGCCTTTGTAGGAGTGACAGCCCTTGCATTTGTGGGCCACTGTATGGTTCAAAAAGACTTTGGCATCTCCTTAACCAGGTCGATCTTCTCAGTACTTCAAAGTAGAGAGAGAAGGTTGTGGTAGTCACATTTTATACATGGGAGATTAAGTCAAAGAGAAATCGGTAACTTGGTGAGTCAGTAGTAAACCCAAAACTTGACCATGTCTTTAAGGTTAGTGTCTTGTGTCTTTAAGGTTAGTGTACTTTCTGCCTGATGCAGGTGTTGTACATGTATGATACCTTGAAATATTACCATTGGGACTCTTTAAAAAATCAGGGTTCCCTAAACATCACGACAGGGATGGTTTTTCATTATGCTTAAAGGCACGCAAACATGGGACACGAGGTCTGTGTGGGAAACTGTCCCCAGTACAGAGAGAGATGAGAGACTCCCTGTCCCTCTTACCACTCCCCTGTCGTCTGAATGTGCCTTACACAGCAGCACGGATCCGGGTCCTTGGAGAGCAGTGTTTCCTGTGTGGGCCTCACCCAGTGGGACATGAGGTGATTTTAGGCAGTATTTGGACAAGGCATTAAATCAAATTTCTACGGTTTCATGTTTTTTTAAATCCTTCTTGTTAATCAAAGGACAGAGTGTCAGTTTGGTGGTAGAGTATCTTTAACACCTCTCCAGTGCTCTGTCACCCCCCTTTTTAACTAAGCTGGCTTCAGTCTCAGCAAACTGAGGTAACCTTTAACAATATTACTTTGTTTTCATTATATTATAATTTTGTGACTGCCTTTTGTTAGTAAAGCCATACTGATTTTTATTTGAAGTGGTGTAGTATATGCCTTTCTTTTTAAGTACATTCTTTAAATACATTTTATTAAAAGAAAAAAGCAGTAGTCCAGATGGTTTTGGAAATGGCAAAACTGGCAGAGGAGCTGCAGGAATGACGGGGGTCTGAAAGACCCTGTGGTAGAGGAGGCCTGGGCCAGACCGAAGGAGGCAGACGGCACTGCTGCTGACGCCAGCAGTCTCAGGAGGACCTCTGCTACGCTAAGGGATGGAGTAGTTTGAGTGACGGGTGGTGGCAAGAAGGGGGCTCGAATTTGCAGCGTTCTGAGTCTAAGCAGTTGCAAGGGTTATGGTGTTAATTCTTCTCTATTTCTCTCCTTCTAGAAATGGACCTGAATTTGAAGCTAGAATACGACAGAATGAGATCAACAACCCCAAGTTCAACTTCTTGAACCCCAATGACCCTTACCATGCCTATTACCGTCACAAGGTCAGCGAGTTCAAGGAAGGGAAGGCTCAGGAGCCCTCGGCCGCCATCCCCAAGGTTATGCAGCAGCAGCAGCAAGCCACCCAGCAGCAGCTGCCCCAGAAGGTTGGAGCCAGCCCCTGCCCCACTTCCCCAGGGCTGAGAGGGAGGCCAGGGCAGGGAGGATAATGAACTCTGCTGTTCAGACCTCACAGCCCCCAGGGAGAGACATGAGGGTTTTATCCCTGTCTTACGTAGGCACACACTGAGGCTCGGACAACAAAGTACTGCTGACAGCTGGCCTCTCCCAAGCACTGCTTGCCGAGCTCTGTGCTCAGTCTTTTAGGGGCCTTGTCTCATTGGCACCTTGAGGAGGCCAACAGAGTGACCATTTTACAGATGAGGAGTCTGAGGCTCAGGAAGTGTGGTTTACCCAAGGCCACAGAGTCAGAACTCAAGTCCGTGTTCTCTGCACCTACTCTTTGCCTTGACTATGGTGTAAGAGCAGTGCTGTGATGTTGCTTGTGGGCCTTCTTGTGCCATGTCTCCTTTCTGTCTCACCTTCCCAGGGCCCCTCCATCTGGCCTCCCCGAATACTCAGCACTAGGGACAATTAGGGTTGTCAGTGACGACAGGAAGAGCTGGCACATTTGCCTCCTTCGTAGACTTGGACTGGTCCCTTTTCTTTGTTTCACTCCTCAACCATGGTGGCAAAGGCTTCCCCTTGTTTAACAGTGGAAAGTAAGGGTTGAAGTAGGTTCTGAGACCCTGCATTGCAGTTTACTACTCCTAGGGCCTCAGGCTACCTCAGTTTCCTCATCTGTAAAAAGGATTCACAGTACCTGTTCTGTCCGTCTCTGGGTTTGTGTGGAGGCCAAGTGAGGTAACAAACGTGGAAGTCCTGTCTGGTGGAGTCCTCTGCACACATGGGCTTACCACATCCTCCGTCCCCTGGGGTGGAGTTTAATAAGCTGTGTTCCCATCGGCGTTTCTGTCACCCAGTTTTAGCCCTTGATTTCAGGGAAGCAGCAGAGATACAGAGGGGCACAGGTGTCACTTGAAGTCATTCAAGGAGTTGAGGCCACAGGCGGCCAAGAAATTGGTGCTCTTTTGAGTTAGTATTCTCTTATACCGTGTGCCAGTGGTGTACATGTGATTAACAGAAGCATAGGGGTCTGCACCATCTTCCCAGGGGTGCGTTCCCGCCCTTTCTCTGGAGCCTTTCCCCCTCTGTGCCTCTTGCCTCACACTCCTTCTGCATCTTAGGTGCAAGCGCAGGTGATCCAAGAGACCATCGTGCCCAAAGAGCCCCCTCCCGAGTTTGAGTTCATCGCAGACCCCCCTTCCATCTCAGCCTTTGACCTGGATGTGGTGAAGCTGACGGCTCAGTTTGTGGCTAGGAACGGGCGCCAGTTTCTGACCCAGCTGATGCAGAAAGAGCAGCGCAACTACCAGTTTGACTTCCTCCGGCCACAACACAGCCTCTTCAACTACTTCACGAAGCTGGTGGAACAGTATACCAAGGTGCCTGGGCAGAGGGGCCAGGGTGCTGCGCCCAGGGAAGGGAGGCATCTTACCAGAAGCACTCCATCCACTCACTGTCTGGAAGGACACTCCTCCTTCTGTGGGCCTCCAGGGAGATGTTAAAAATTCCAGTTCAGTGTAAAATCTTGATTTCTATTCAGTTTTTTCTTTTAAATACAACATAGACTGCCATTTCTAATGAGAGATGAAACACGTGGTTGATACTACTGTGAGGTGAGGGCCTACTATGTGACAAGGCCAAGTGGTGCTAGCTGCTTTTAAGTACACCCACATTTTCAGTTGTGTAGAACAGGGCCTGAGAAGAAGCAAGTCCTTAATAATTGCCTCTTACTACCTAATTTAATCCTCAAACCCATGAGGTAAGTGAATTTCCCCCTTTTTCAAAAGCAGAAACAGTCTCAGAGAGATGAAGTCACTTACTCATGGTCTCTCAGCTCGTAAGTAGCTGTGCTTAGATTTAAACCAATGTTTGACTCTAACATCTATGTTGTTTTCACCCTAAAAACTACTTTAAATTAGGAATGTCATTTAAATAGGCATTGGGAAACAGTAAATACAGCCACTATTTATTAACTACTCACATATGTAGCATCTTCTCATTTAATCCCTAATAACCTGTGCGGTAGTCACTGTTACTATACTCATTTTATACAAGAGGAAACTGACACAGACAAGTTAACATGGCTAGGGTCACACAGCTAGGCATTCGCAGAGGTGGGACTTGAGCTCTGGCTTTTTTATTTCCGACCCTGAGATCTTAATTATCATGCTGCATTGTTGCAATCAAGAGTCTGGACAGTCAGTACTGGGACAGTTGTGTGCTGCGTAAGGATGCAGCCCACATATCCGATGGTGGTCCGGTCTGATTAGTACCATAGAGCCTAGGTGTGTAGTAAGCTATTCTGTTTAGGTTCGTGTAAGTGCACTCTGTGATGTTCCCACAATGACGAAATCACCTAACTACGCTTTTCTCAGAAGGTATTCTCATTAAGCAACAGGTGACTTTAAAATAATCAAATCGTTAATTTGTGGCAAGGTACACTGGTACAGATTTGCCTGTGGCAAGTTGCTACACACGTAGTAGAGGTTGTTTTCCTTTTTTTAGTGGCATGGTCTGCACGTCTGTTTTTCTTATCTAGAAACAATATGTGAGAAAAGATCTGACTTGAAAGGACTGGTAATGATTTCCTCTAACTTCATTTACTCTAAGTATATAACTAGAAGGAATTGTAAAAATGTGTGTGTTTAGAAAATGACCAAATCCAGAAGCTAGTAGAGTAGCTAAAATAACAATCATTGAAGGCCCAAGGTCAAAGGGTTCCTGTAACTACACAGTATCAGTTTTAAGCGAGCCCTGGGTTAGTTTCCCCCAGTGGACTGCTTTAGGGTTAAAGGTCCCCAGATCCCTTTTTGTTCTGTCACTTTCCTCTTTTTTATCTCTCAGAACTTGGGTATTGACATTTAGTCCTCAAACCTGAGGGCGCTGGTGTCTGTCTCTGGCCGTGGGAGACTCTAGGAGCAGGGCAGTTCCTGGGCTAGAGGTGTAGGGAGGGTGGCTGGGGCTGAACCACTTCATCAGTGACAGTAGATACTGTTGGGGCTGTTGGAATGACTGGCTCTTTTGAACAAAGCTGGCATTCAGTCTCTCAGCAAATACACATGGAGTGTCAGGCACTATTCAGGTGCTGCAGATGTAATAGTGAACAGAAGACAGATTCCTGTCTTTGTGGAGTTTCTGGTCTAGTGAGGGGGTGACAAGCAAGTGCAATGTCAGTGCATGTCAGATGGCGATAAATACTATGGAGAAAGACAAGGCAGGAGATGGAAATCTAGGGAGATGGGGCCCGTGGGCTGCAGTCTTAAGTAAGATCGTCAGGGGAGGCCTACTAGTGTGTGCAAAAGGCTAGAGTAGATCCCCTGGAAGCAACCATCATGTGCGGACAGTGTGCTGGGTGATCTGCCAGTGGTTTTGCATATTTTCCTCCTAATCCTTGCAGCCCCTTTTAAGTTGATGGTGCCAACTTTAAGTGGTGGTGTCACCATTTTGTAGAAGGAAACCAAGTTAAAGAGGTTAAGTGACTTTCCTGAAGTCACACAGCCAAGTGGAGCTGGGCTTAGGACCCAGAATCCTATGCTCTCCCTTCTCCTGTGTCATTCCACAGGCCCAGGGAGGCCTCGTCTTTGTCCTGTGGTGTGCTACACTGATAGTTGCTTTAACTCTTCTGTGTTTCAGATCTTGATTCCTCCTAAAGGCTTATTCACAAAGCTCAAGAAAGAGGCCGAGAACCCCCGAGAAGTTTTGGACCAGGTAAACTGAATTTCTTATAACCAGTTACTGATACTACAAGTTATATTGTGTGCGTTCTGGTTTGTGTTTGGAAATAGTCTCCGAGGCAGTACATTGTTATCTTCCAAGCACAGGAGTAGTGGGAAGAAAGGCCTTGGGGCTACAAAGGCCAAAGAAACCCAACTCCTGAACAGTTTCTCTGGTGACAGACACCTTTCTTTTTTTTTTTTTTTTTTTAAAGATTTTATTTTTTCCTTTTTCTCCCCAAAGCCCCCCAGTACATAGTTGTGTATTCTTCGTTGTGGGTTCCTCTAGTTGTGGCATGTGGGACGCTGCCTCAGCGTGGTCTGACGAGCAGTGCCATGTCCGCGCCCAGGATTCGAACCGACGAAACACTGGGCCGCCTGCAGCGGAGCGCGCGAACTTAACCACTCGGCCACGGGGCCAGCCCCTGGTGACAGACACCTTTCAAAGCCCCAGGTTTTCGGAGTCTAGAGAAGGCGTATTGGTGCTGGCTGTTTTGGGTGGCTGCATGAAGGGCTTTTGGTTCTCAGGCTCGCAGACTGCTGCTTCTCTTGTGGGCACTGGGTTGTCACGCACACTTCCTGGGAGGGAGTTTGCTTCTCTTTGAGCACAGAACCCCTCGCTAACTCAAGCAGAAAACTCTGAGTTTATAGCAAATGGCTGCCTTTGGGGCCCAGACAGAAAGTTTCTATGGCGTTTAGAAATTTCATCCTGTCCACACTTGGCCTGGCTAAAACCAGATGCAAATACCGTACTTTACTCCAGGAAGTTCCCCTTGTGGGCAGAGCAGCCTCCTATTCTGAGGGAGATGCTGGCTTTGGTGAAGGCCCTGGAGCTGACAGCCTGGTCGGGAGCAGACCCTGATTCAACTTAGCACCATGCTCGTTCCCATCCCTCCAGGTGTGTTACCGAGTGGAATGGGCCAAGTTCCAGGAGCGCGAGAGGAAAAAGGAAGAGGAAGAGAAGGAGAAGGAGCGGGTGGCCTATGCACAGATCGACTGGCATGATTTTGTGGTGGTGGAAACAGTGGACTTTCAACCCAATGAGCAAGGTAGGTCTGTGAGGAAGGTAGGTCTATGACTCCAGACGGGGAGCTGGGAGCTTGAAGCCATCCCAGGAGATCTTGTACACCTATTCCCACAGAGCAGCAGAATCTTTTAGAGGCCTTTATCAGTGTCTGTTTCATCTATGCTCCCAGAAGACTTCAGTTCTACCACATTGCCCCAATTAAATTCAATTCAACGAATACTTACTGTGCCAGATTGTGGATGGGCCTCTGGAGATAGGAGAGAAATCAGAGCGCCCCACCATTGGAGAGAGCTCACAGTGTGGAGAGGACAGATGGATGGGCCCTTGACAAGCAATGTCTGTAGAGGCCTCCCTTTGATTCTGGCTTACCCTCTGCCAGGGAACTTCCCTCCCCCGACCACCCCGGAGGAGCTGGGGGCCCGAATCCTCATTCAAGAGCGCTATGAGAAGTTTGGGGAGAGTGAGGAGGTCGAGATGGAGGTTGAGTCTGATGAGGAGGACGAGAAACAGGAGAAGGCAGAGGAGCCGCCTTCCCAGCTGGACCAGGACACCCAAGTGCAAGACATGGATGAGGTATACTCCTAGGCTTGCCTGTGGGAGGCCTTTTCCCCTGGAGCCCAAGGAGGGAGAGTGCTCTCCACCAGAGTCAGAGATCCAGTTGCCTTGTGAACCTCAAGAGGAGGTGTGGGTCCTGAATAAGGCATCTTGGCAAGCCCAGGCAGCACAGAGCCTCTTTCCAGCTCAGGCAACAAAGATTCATTCATAAGCAAGGATCTGAAAGCTGTGCTGACCCTATTCTGTGACCTTCCCCCTTTGCCCAGAGGCCCTGCTCCCCACTGCCCCCACGCCAGCTCTCAGTTAGGGAACCCTCTACACCACATGCTTAGATGGGTTTGAGCTTAGGCCCAAATGGTCAGCAGTTCCCAGAGCTTTTCTAAGTGTAGCCTGTGCTTCCTTTTGGCCACATCTACCCCCTTCAAGCCAGGCCCTCCAAGCAGCATAGAGACTCTGGAGCCAAGCTGCTCTCCTCCCCTTGGAAAGAATTTGTGTGCAGCCTGAGAAGAAAGGCCCCTGTGTCTGTGGGAATTGACTTTTTCTCTCCCTCCCAGCATTGCTCCATGAGCGGCTACCATTGAGCTCAGACGTGCCCTCCACACCCCTCCCCAGTGTGTTAAGTGCCCTTGGCCTCCTGGGACTGCCTGGTGCCAGCTGCTGGAAATGCCTGGGCGGAGTGTTAGCACCACAGCCCCTAGCACTCCCATTCATGCTGTGAGGAAGCAGCTTGGCCGGCTGCCGGCTGGCCTCAGCTGCCCTGGGAGGCTTAGCACATGGATGCTGGCTGGCAGGGGCCTAGGCTCCTTGCCACCCTGAGGGCCGCCAGGGCTCAGCTGTAGAGAGGTGGTTTCTCAGCCCCTCTCTGAGTCTTGCCGTTGCTTTGCTTTTCAGGGTTCAGATGATGAAGAAGAAGGGCAGAAAGTGCCCCCACCCCCAGAGACACCCATGCCGCCGCCTCTGCCCCCAACTCCAGACCAGGTCATTGTCCGGAAGGACTATGACCCCAAAGGTAAGGCCTGCTTTCCGGCCCTCATGGTTCCTCAGAACTGTTCGTTTCTCAGAGGGCTCAAGAGGGCTTGTCATAAAGGCGTTGATAGCCTCTGTCACAGGCCTCACCGTGGGGAATAGGCTTAGTAATGTCTGGTGCCCTGGCGCCTAGCACAGTGCCAGGTATTGCATGGCACTGAGTGGATGTCTCGAATGAATCATGCACCAGTGTAACAAAATTCTCTTAACCCAGGCTACCACCTAGTTTTCACTCAAGCATCTTTGTTTCCTTTTAGCTTCCAAGCCCCTGCCTCCAGCCCCTGCTCCAGATGAGTATCTCGTGTCCCCCATCACGGGAGAGAAGATCCCTGCCAGCAAAATGCAGGAACACATGCGCATCGGGCTTCTCGACCCACGCTGGCTGGAGCAGCGTGATCGCTCCATCCGTGAGAAACAGAGCGACGATGAGGTGTACGCACCAGGTGAGGTGGGAGTTCCCCCACCCAGTCCACACCCCTTCTCTGACTCAGCCCTGGCTCACTTTGGTCAATGGGATCTCTAAACTACAGTCAGCCTGCTTTAAGCAAACATAGAAAGCAACAATTGAGGTCAAGAAAAGCTTTTGAGAGTAGGCGTAGCCTATGATGCTACAAAAGAACTCCCCTTTTTCCAGAACGACTTTCCCCATAGGACTCGTTCAAGGGCGGGCACCTGACATGGATGGCATGTGCCCATTGACATCCGAGAGCAAGATCTGACTGTACCTGGGAGGGGCACTCATTTTTGGGGCTGTCTTAAAATGAGGGCTCTGATGGCTGGAGTACCCTGAGCA
Source organism: Equus quagga (assembly GCF_021613505.1). Classification (NCBI taxonomy): domain Eukaryota; kingdom Metazoa; phylum Chordata; class Mammalia; order Perissodactyla; family Equidae; genus Equus; species Equus quagga. The sequence continues at coordinate 86,759,588 of NC_060281.1, read as the reverse complement.
CCTTGAAATGAGACACAGTGGTCCTGTGACTGCTGTGTGAGAAGCAGCACGAGGGGCCCGCCTGGTTGCACAGTGGTTAAGTGCGCACGTTCCACTTTGGCGGCCTGGGGTTCGCTGGTTCGGATCCAGGGTGCAGACATGGCACCACTTGGCAAGCCATACTGTGGTAGGCATCCCACATATAAAGTAGAGGAAGATGGGCATGGATGTTAGCTTGGGGCCAGTCTTCCTCAGCAAAAAGAGGAGGATTGGCAGATGTTAGCTCGGGGCTAATCTTCCTCAAAAAAAATAAAATAAAATAAAAATGTTTTTAAAAAGAAGCAGCATGATAGGGAGGAAACTGTCCCAGAGGCAGGAAACCAGGCTTTTAGTCCTGACTGCTACTTGCCACTCATGTGAGCTTGTCTTCCTTCTTGCTTCTCTTAAGTCAAGGGGTTGGACAAGCTCTAGTTTACAGACTTAGTGCTGATTGGGCAGCCTTCCCCAGGCTCGGAGGACAGTACTATCTTGGGACCCAGAGTCAGCCTCATTCCGTGGGACCAGCCTCCACCCTGCACCAGGAGAACTGCTGCCTTGTTGGAAGGGCACCTGGTTTAGTTTCTCTTTTTGTTCCCTGCCTCCATTCTCTGACTGTGTCCAGGTCTGGATATTGAGAGCAGCTTAAAACAGTTGGCCGAGCGGCGTACCGACATCTTCGGTGTGGAGGAAACAGCCATCGGTAAGAAGATCGGCGAGGAGGAGATCCAGAAACCAGAGGAAAAGGTGCTATTCAGATGGATCCTAGTGCCTCCCTTGCCCTCAGACTCCCATACTTTGGCTCAGTTCCAGGAGCCCTGACAAGCTGTGGCTTTGCTTTCCCTTGCAGGTGACCTGGGATGGCCACTCAGGCAGCATGGCACGGACCCAGCAGGCTGCCCAGGCCAATATCACCCTCCAGGAACAGATTGAGGCCATCCACAAGGCCAAGGGCCTGGTGCCGGAAGATGATACCAAAGAGAAGATTGGTCCCAGCAAGCCCAATGAAATCCCCCAGCAGCCACCGCCTCCATCTTCAGCCACCAACATCCCCAGCTCGGCCCCACCCATCACCTCAGTGCCCCGGCCTCCTGCCGTAAGCCAGCAGCCACCTTGTGACTGATCTTTCAGAGCTTGGTTCTTGAGGTTGGGTACTTTTGGCTGAGAAGGGCAACTGCCTTATAGAGGGCTCAAGTGCTGAGTGAGTCCAGTTGAGAGGGAAAGAACCCTTTAATTGGAAGTGGGAACCTCTAGCCTGATCTTCCCTCTGTGTGGGAGGATTGGAACAAGGAGAGAGGCAAGTGGCAAATGGGAGAAGCACGCTTGGGTCAGAGAAGGGCTGCAGGGCTTAACAAGTCTTCGAGGACAGCTGGCCTGTCTCCAGGAGGCTAAGTCAAGGTCAGCCTCTTTAGTGGCTCTCTCAGTGTCTGCCACGAGCAGCTGGTTAAGTCCCAAGTGGAAAGAGTGTCGCTCTGGGCCTCTCTCAGCGAAGTTCCCGTCAGAGCCTGGTGTGAAGCTGTAGTCTCTTAGTCCCAGGGGGCTGAGTTGGAGCTGGCTATCCCTAATCCTCAAAGGCTGCAAATGGCCAGTTGCCAGCCCTGGCTTCCGGTGACCTATGGGTCCTTTCTCCCCAACAGATGCCACCTCCTGTCCGCACCACAGTTGTGTCCGCAGTACCCGTCATGCCTAGGCCCCCAATGGCTTCAGTGGTCCGACTGCCCCCGGGCTCGGTGATTGCCCCCATGCCGCCTATCATCCATGCGCCCAGGATCAACGTGGTGCCCATGCCTCCCTCGGCCCCTCCTATCATGGCACCCCGCCCACCCCCCATGATTGTGCCAACAGGTCAGTGTCTCTCAAATCACTTTCCAGGCTATTGGGTCAGGACTACAGGCCAAGCACTGTGAGCAGAGCAGTAGGTATTTCCAGCTGGGGGTCCTGCCTACAGGAGAGCTTTGGCTTCCCCATTTGAGAGATCCCTGAGCTGGGAGCAGGGAGCCGCGGCTCTTGGGGAAGATAGGCTGATGTGGCAGAGCTGAGGTGTGTGCACCCAGAGGGGCGAGGCCCCAGACAGCAGACAGGCGCAGAGGCCCCTGCTTGCTGTAGGCTGGCGCCTGCTCCATTCATCAATCTTGCCCCTCGTCCAGTCACCTGCTGCTCAATCAGAGCAGCCTCCCAGGAGTGCCCCTACCAGGGAACATGTTGGCTGCCAGACTCAGGAAGGAGTGGCTCTTCACACCTTTAGGAGAAATGGGAAACCTTTGCATTCTCCCCTCTTACTTCTTACCAGTCCTGAGTCCTGTGCCCCTTCCCCCCACTCACATGGCTGTTTATTCCTATCCTTGTAGCCTTTGTGCCCGCTCCACCTGTGGCACCTGTCCCAGCTCCAGCCCCAATGCCCCCTGTCCACCCCCCACCTCCCATGGAAGATGAGCCTGCCTCCAAGAAACTGAAGACAGAGGACAGCCTCATGCCCGAAGAGGAGTTCCTCCGCAGGAACAAGGTACTAGATCCCAGAGTGCTGCCGGAGGCCTGGAGTGTCTACTGGGAGGTCAGGCCCGCCGCAGTCACACACTCCCTGACCCCCCATTGTTTTGGCTTCTGGGGCCTCAGTCAGCCCTTGGAGGCCTGGGAGGCTTCTGGGCACACAGTAGATGTGGGTGTGAACTATTGTCGTAGAGGTCAGCAGGAAGACCCAGCTGCATAGGCAGCAGGACTCAGGTGCAAAAGGGGCCCTGGACAGTGAAGAAAACCCTGGGTGCAGTTCTTATTTCTTTGTGGCCTTCCCTCCGGCTCCAGGCCTTAGCTAAGATGCCTGCCTGTTGTGGAGATTCTGTTGGGGGCTAGAATTAAGGGGAGATGGGAACCTTGGCACTGCTGGTGCCTAGGGAAGCTGTTAGGCTCCAGTGAGGAGGCAGAAACTGTCCTAGCCCCATTTCACTGATGCACTTGACAAGATCTTTCTTTTCGTTCTTTCTGGTAGTAGTTCCCATTTCTTGAGTACCTACTCAGGTGCCAGGGTAGAGCTGCGCATTTTATGGGCACTTCTCCGTTTAATGCTCGCGATAATCCCATGCAGGAGTTGTGATCAGCCACTTTACAGACAGGGCGTTGAAGCTCCGAGAGACCTAGTTAGCAGGGAAGCTGAATGGGGAACCCAGGTCTTCTGACCTTGCAGTTCATGTTCTTTCCGCCTATGTTGCTTCTTGGGGTTGGCAGAGCATTTTCATGTCACTTCTTCAGTTCTAGACTCACCAGGAGGCAGGATATGGGATCGTTTTAAAGAAGGGACACCAAATCTTAGAAAGGGGGAGTGACTTGTACCGCATCACAAGGGGCATCAGTAGAGAATTGGGCCAGAGTCCAGGAGCCCAGATGGACAGGTGACATTGTCTAGATTGGCCCAGGAAAAAGAGAGCTTAATTCCTGATGGTCTCAGGGCTCCCTATGCATAATGGCCACCTCCTCTTTGCAGGGTCCAGTATCCATCAAAGTCCAGGTGCCCAACATGCAGGATAAGACGGAATGGAAGCTGAACGGACAGGTGCTGGTCTTCACCCTCCCACTCACAGACCAGGTATGAGTTGCTGCTGCCAACTGGCGTGAGGTGCACAGGAACCAAGGGATCATGGGGCCGCTTCCTCCAGCTGACTTTTAGCAAGGGGGTGAATGACCTCTCCTTGGGCCCACAGGTCTCTGTCATCAAGGTGAAGATTCACGAAGCCACTGGTATGCCTGCAGGGAAACAGAAGCTGCAGTATGAGGTGAGTCGGGTGTCTGTGGTCCTGCCCCTTGGGGCCCAATGCCTCTGTTGTCCCAGAAGCTGAATCTCCTGTGGAATCAAAGGAGTCGGGAGACACCTGGGTGTGGCCCTGAGTCCATCCTAGAAGTGATAATGCTGGCTAAGAGTGCTGGAGCAGGTTAACCTGACAGGGTAAGGCTCTGGCAGGATCACGGTACAGTTTTGTGTGGAGTCCAGAAAACCCTGTGCCTCAACAACTAGGGTGGACACCTGGGTACAAGACTTGGGAGTGCTCTAATGGGTTTCTGGCCTGGTGGTGGAGCCGTCCCAGCCAGTGTGGTCTTGGCTAGCCTGGCTTCATGCATGGGCACAGAGAGGATAGTCCAGCTCAGCCTGGTGCGCACCAAGTCACATGCGGCCACTGTGTTCTCCTTCTTTGCATTTTGACAAATCCCCAGTCTGGTCCTCAGTTTCCTGCTCTGTAAAACCAGGCTGTTGGACTAGTTGATCTCTAAAGATTTGAGAGTCAGAATTCCATGGTGTTGATCAGGGCCAGCTTCTAGGGGAGTTGACACAGGGGAAGAACATGGCTTGGTAGGAAAGTAGGAAAAGCAAAGCATTCTGGGAGGAACCAGAGACCCTTCAGTCCTGTCCTGTGCCATTCCCTCCTCCCCTAACCCCTCCTGCCCGCCCCCACCTTTGCTGAGTTCAGAACATGAACAGATGTTGGGAGTAGTGAGGCTGTGCAGTGTGCTCAAGGCCAGATTACCCCGCCCTGAGGCACACTGTCTGCTTTCCAGGGCATCTTCATCAAGGATTCCAACTCACTGGCTTACTACAACATGGCCAATGGCGCTGTCATCCACCTGGCCCTCAAGGAGAGAGGCGGGAGGAAGAAATAGAAGAGAGAAACCTGCTTTCAGGTCCCAGCCACTGCCGTTTTGCCTCTCCTGTCCCCAGCCCCCTTCCACAGACCCAGAAGACCCTGCGTTGAACATTTATTTCCTCTTAGTAAGTTTGGAAATTCAAATTGTCCTGCGGAGTCGCCTTCCCCCTCCTCCCTCCCCATACTGATCAGAGAGGGCTTCTAAGCCTTGCTTCTCCCCAGTGGTCTCTGGAATCCGTTTGTGTTTGCGTCTTGATTTGAGGGCGCTCACTTCTTCAGGCAGCCCATTAAGAAATGTGAACCCAGGGATGTCCTGCGAGATAGTGTCAGAGTGCCAAGTGGCATTTGGCTGATAGGGTATGGTCGTTATCATTATTAATCATTTTGTATCTTGCCATGGGCTATCTAATAAACCTCTTGGATCCTTCTTGTGAAATTAGTGTCATAGACTTGTTCCTTTGCCCCCGCACCCTGTCCAGACCCAAGGTAGTTGGGAGCATGGCACAGTGCCTTGTGGCTCCTCTTCTGCTCTGAGGAATGCCCTGCTCTGAGACTTTTAACTAAATTCTTGCTGCCATCAAGTCTTTTATGAATCTTTCTTAGACAAAATTTTATTACCCTTTTAAGACATTCAGACCCTCCAAAGGGATAGCCCGGTGTATTTAACAGACTAATACGGGATGCCTTCAACATGCCAGCACCACAGAAGACCAAGGACAGATGAGACGCAGTTCCTGGATCATTGGGCAGATGAGACTCAAGGGTAGCAGTTTCCTGTAGGCCTAGAATCACCCATCACCTAATTGCCTCTGTGACCTTGGGCAGGTGGCCTACCCTGAATGAGCACAGGGACATGATGAGGTTTTTAAAAGATGTATTTATTTAAAAAACACTCAGTTGTGCCAAGGCCAGGAACTGTTCTGAGAGCTTTATAAAACTTAACCAATTTGCTCCTTGTTGTTTTAAGCACTTTATCAATTTTAACTCATGTAATCCTGATGTATTTTTGTTTTACACTTGAGTAAACAGGCACAGAGAGGGTGAGTCACATACCCACAGTCACACAGTAAGAAGATGAAAAGAAATTGAGTGCGAGACACATTGTCACAGTCCTTGCTCCCTAGTAAGGGCCCGATGCAGGCTGTTATTTTTGCAATTGTCCTATCACAGGGAGGTAGGCGCTGCTGTGGGTGTTCAGAGGGAGGAAAGTGAGAGCCTGTTGATAACCGTTCCTGGTTTTAAACCTCAGGCTGGTTTCATTCTGAAGATCTTTTGTGTGTTTATCCCCTGAGAGTTCTCAGTGCCTTTTCTTTGCAGTCCCTCCATTTGATCCTCCTAGCTGCCCCATGAGGTCATCTCCAGGGCTCAGAGGGGTAAGGCCGTTCCCAAGGTCACAGAACCAGTATTCTAGTCACCACCCTATTCCTCCCCACTGACCTCCCGCCAAGCTCAGAGCTTCCAGCTCCAGACCTAGGGCTCAGGTAGCCCTTCTTCAGTGCTAATTGTGTGGCTTTGTTGTAAACTGCTGGATCCCTCACGTTTTTAACTTCGTCGATGGGATGTTATTCCTCTCTCTGACATTTGCCTCCCTCCTGGTTGCTAGAAGTTTCCCCCAGGGGCCAGGGCTGAAATTTGGCTTCCTGAAGTGGGTTCCATGGTTTGGGTGCCTCAAGTGAGCCCACTGCTGGTTGCTTCTCCAGGGCCAACCCCCAAAATTCCCCTGAACAGCACCTGGGGTCCCATTCCAAGAGGGATGGGGATCAGGAGACCTGGGGGAGTCTCACACTCCAAGCTTCCTTTTCTTCCTGGGATTGCCTCTGGGGATGGGGGACAGGGCATGGTGTCAGAGCACTCTCCTCCACAGCTTGGCAGATCTCATAGACTCTCCATGACTGAGGCTGTGACTGGAGGCCAGGAATGCTGCCGGGTGGAATGTGAGTGAATGGGTCCTTTGAGCCGCCCTCTGGGGCCCGAACCCAGTTTCCCGGAACTCCTGAATGAACATCTGTCCTGGCTCACTCGGTTGCAGAAGGCCCATTGACCAGGCAGCCTTGTTACCACAGTGGCCACAGGCCCAGCCTGCACCCCAGCACTCTGCGCTGCTTGTTTAGGGCCTGCAGCATGTAGGCAGCCTCTTGCTTGCACAGCTTTTCAGATTCTCACTGTAATCCTCTGAGGATTAGCTACCCCGTTTTTAGATGAGGTGGATACCCAAGTTCATGTAGCCAGTGAGCCTCTGGAAGGCCAAAGCAGGTCTCCCGGTCCTGGTGACCACGCTGTCCTTAGCACTGCACCAGACTAGACTGTGAAATGGGGAGAAATGTTCCTCTTGTGGCACTGCTGGGAAAACTGGGCACAATTTAATCCTTTCAGAGTCACTATAACTTTAAAGACTCCCACAAGGAGGGCTTCAGGAGTCATCAACACTAAGGAATTTCACTTCCAGTTCTACCGGCTGCTGAAATGAGCACCTGTCATGTAGCGCATAGGAGGCCACTAATGATTAGACCCATTTCACTTTTTAAAATTATATACTAGACAATATATGCAATAGGTTATCTTAGGATATATGCTTGAATGGAGATACGTGGTGTACTGTGATTATAGCAATCCTTATATGTAATATTTCATTTTTTCTTATAATTCAAAAAGCAAAAAGGCAAAAAAGTACAGTATAGCTCATGTTTAATGGTCCATATACTAGTATATAAGATTTCTAGAATTTTACTTTTTTTTTTTTTTTTTTTTTAAAGATTTTATTTTTTCCTTTTTCTCCCCACAGCCCCCCCGGTACACAGTTGTATATTCTTCGTTGTGGGTCCTTCTAGTTGTGGTATGTGGGACGCTGCCTCAGCGTGGTTTGATGAGCAGTGTCATGTCCGCGCCCAGGATTCGAACCAACGAAACACTGGGCCGCCTGCAGCAGAGCGCACGAACTTAACCACTCGGCCACGGGGCCAGCCCCTAGAATTTTACTTTTTTAAAATAAAAGTAAAATGTAAGATCTTGAAGTTAAGATAATTAACTCATCTGATTTGCGGATTTGCTCTTAACTACTCTACATTGTTATATTACAGAAAAATGTAAGTGAGTAATTCTAGGTACTCCTGAGGCATACAATCCATGAAGCAGGACGAGATACACTCCTATTGCTTATCGTATCATTGCAGAGAAGGTACTGTTGTCGCCTTAAGCTGAGTTCAGTTAAGCTAGTCAATGTTCCCTGTCCCTGAGCTGTGGTGATTAGATTAGGGACAGGTGTGTGTCCTAGTAAAACAGATGATGCATGAAGGAATGCAGCCTCCTCACCACTGAGCAGAAGCTACCAGAAGAGTCATCCGTTGTGTGGATGTATGGAGGAAGGATGTGAGCCTGGAGCTGCTGCCATGAGGGGCTCTAGCTTGGGGATGAAGCAACCACAGGAAGGGGGGACAAAGAGAAAAGGAGGAAAAAGGAAAGTGAGGCTGATCTCCCTGGTGATAATCTCTAGATCAAACTGCTCCTGAAGCTTATTTACCTATGGATTTTTTTTAGCTATGGGACCCACTAAATGCAGTTTTGGGTTAAGCCCATTTGAGTTGTGTTCCCTGCCACTTGGACCAAAAGATTCTTAACTGTTATCCTCAGTGTAGGGATAAAGAAGCTTTACAGTTTGCCTACTGTGCATAGGCTGCTGGGGATCAGCTGTCTACCTTCTGAAACTGCTCTCATTACAAATAAAGGCTATGATATCTGGACATCTGCTCATGGCCAGTGCTGACAGGTCTCCTGAGCACATGCAAGCTGCACATTCCAGGATCCAGGAGAGGGGACTGCACAGGGGCCTGTGTGCGTGCCTCAGGCTAAACTTTCAGGACTGACCCCGTGGGATGAGATTCCAGGTCATCAACACCTTCCTATAGCAGTGGCCAAGCATCTCATCCTCAAAAGAACATCTCCAGCAGCTAATCTACTAGGATGTTTCACAGCATTGCCAGAGGCCTCTTATTTTGTACTCTAGTGAACCGCGTGATTCTGCAGGCATTCCTTTGAATCATTCATTCAGCTCTCCTGCTTTCTCACTCCAGTCTAACCACACCATCTTCTGAGCTTGCTTCTCTTTCAAGGGGTTTACACTTGGTGTCCTGCTTCCTGCATACTGTTCTTCCGGATCCCCACAGAGGCCTCCTCATTTCCATCCACTCCCCGCCTCCGCCGCGTTTTCTCTGCCTTACTCTGCTTTATTTTCCCACTACCTGACACATGTTCTGAGCTTGTTCATATTTTCCCTCCACCACTGGAATAAAAACTCTATTGGGCCAGGACTTCGTCTCTCTTGTTCACTAGAGTAGTTTCAAGTTATTAAAGAGCTCTGGAGTTTGAAGAAACGTAACATTTATTGTCTATTATGTACTGGAGGCTTCAGAGACGTAGCTCACTGACTCTTCACAAGTGATTATTGACATTCCTACAAAAGAGGAAACAGATTCTGAGAAGTTAAACAATTTTGCACAAGAACATCTAGTTATTGAGGGTACAGCCATGAAGCAAAGTCTCCCAAGCCACATGCCATTGGTTAAATTAGGTAAACTCCTTGCTGCAGCCACAGGCTGGCGAGGGAAATGCGAGACAATAATGAATTTGCAAGTGCTTTGCAAACTGCGAATACTACCACTCCTGGCTTCCATTTATTGTATATCTCCATGTGCCAAATGCTCAGCACATATTATCACATTAAAGTCTCAGAATAACTCCTCCAAGGAGGCATTTTTTCAGTATTTCCATTTTGCAGTTGAGGAAATGGACTCAGAAAAGTGGTTTGCTCAAGGTCACAACTGTGACGAGAAGAGATTTGAATCCTGGGTGGTCTTAGGTAAGAAAATTAGAAGCTGAGGCATAAATGCCTTAACCTGAGAAATGTCTAGCCAGTCTCTCAAAGATGGACACCTGGGTGCCTCTAACATATCCCCCACCCCTACTCCTGGGGTGAACACCACTGTACACGTGCCTTTACAGAGCTAAATGTGTTTGGGATATGACCTTAGGACCAGAATTATGGAGTCAAAGGGTTGTGGGTACTTTCCCAGGCTTGGGGCTTCATATCTGCTCCAGGTGTGTCTGGCTCCTCTCTCCCTTCCCTGGGATAAGCCCACACTCCCATGTGAGGCCCAGTCTGCCCCTCCTGAGAGCTGGGGCTAAGAGCCCACCACTCTTTTCTGGAGCCTCTGGAAAGGAGGAAGGTCCTCTCCAACTGAGAGTTCAAGACTGAAATAGCCTGTTTTATGGAAAACCAGAAGCCTATGGAATGCGAAGACTGCACAGTGAAGTCTTCAAGAATGTCCAGGCCACGTGGCATCAAGGAAACGGCTGGGGAAATCACTCAAGGCATAAGACTCCCCCCTTCTTGGGGCTTCCTTTGGGCCCCTTAGCAGCCTGTCCCAGGCCCTGTAGCTCAAGCCTGGCTCTTCTAGTCCCTTCCCTTCTCTGGGCCTATCTCCCCCACAGATTTATAGGGGAGTGTTAGATGACACCATGATTGTGACTTGTAAACTATGAGGTGCTAGACTTAGCTGAGGGGCTATCATGGCTCCAAGACTTGACAATTCCTGGGGACGGAAGTAGGCTGCTGGGAGCTAAGTCTGTGTAACTACAATTGGTCCATGCCTCCCAGTATAAGCTGTTGGTAAGAGCTAGGCTCAAACCCTGGCTCTGCCACCAGCTAGTTCTGGGACCTTAGGCAGCTGACTTCACTTCCCTGCACCTCAGTTTCCTTAACTGTAAAATGGGACTAATAATAGTACCTACCCTGTTGCTCAAAGATTACGGGATGGTGTGACCAATTTGGAAAACAGCTTGCCAGTTCCTCGAAAGGTTAAACAGTTACCATGTGACCCAGTAATTCCCACTCCTAAGTATTTACCCAAGAGAAGTGGAAATATATGTCCACACAAAGGCTTGTACCCAAACGTTCATAGCAGCATTATTGGTAATAGCCCCAAAGTGGAAACAACCCAAATGACCATGATGGACGAGTAGATAAACAAAATGGGGTATATCTATATGATGGAATATTGTTCAGCCATAAAGAAAGGAATGCAGTACAGTACTGATAAGATGCTGCAACATGGATGAACCTTGAAAACTATGCTAGGTGAAAGAAACCAGACACAAGGGCCACACATGGTATGATTCCGTTCACATGAAATGTCCAGAATAGGCAAATCTATAGAGACAAAAAAGCAGATTAGTGGTTGCCGGGGACTGGGGGAGGAAGGATGGGGAGTGACTGCTAATGGATAGGAATTTCTTTTTGGGGCTATGAAAATGTTCTAAAATTAGATTGTGGTGATGGTTGCACAACTCTATAAATATGCTTAAAACCATTGAATTATACACTTTAAACGGGTGACTTTTATGGTATGTTAATTGTATCTCAATAAAGTTGTTGGGAAAAAAAGATTACAAGAGAAAGTAGATAGAACTTGGGGCAGTGAGTGGCTTAATGAACTGTTGGTCATTCTTATTAATTAGATCTCCCATGAGCTAATTTAAAGCCCCGAAAGTACTGAGCTGGGGAAGAGGCTGCCCAATTTCTGGCTCAGCCTGGGTTTTTAAGCCGCTGAGTGTCCCTGGGGGAGTCCTGAAAGCCCTTCAAAATGAATGGGTGAAACAATCCCCACCCACGTCCCTGGGGTCTCGCGAGGAGCGAGGCCTCAGGAGGCGGATGCGGAATCCCCAGCGGACGCCCTCGGCCTCTACCTGCGCGGCGCTGCAGGTGACTGGCCGGGACGGGGCCAACCCGGAAAGGCCGAAAGAGCTCGTTCAGGTGAGCTCTCGTGATTGGCAGCCCGCGGAGGAGGGCTCGGGTGACGGCTGCCCCGCCCCCTCACGTCGGGCCGGTTGGCGCCAGCTGGGGGGAGGTAGGCGGGCCCCAGGGTCCGCGGCGCCCATTGGGCGTGGGGGGAGCTCCCGGGGAGGGCCTAGGGCCCCGCCCCCGCCCTGGTGGCGGCCAATGGGCGCGGCGCGGGGGCGGGGCGTCGGTGGCGTCGGCGGCGGCCGTGCAGCTGAGGTGGCTGGGGTGGCCGCTGAGGCTGAGGCGGCGGGCGCGGCCGGGATGGCGAAGAGCCGCGGAGAGAACGGGCCGCGCGCGCCCGCGGCCGCGGGGAGCCTGTCGGGGACCCGGGAGAGCTTGGCCCCGGGCCCCGACGCCACAGCCGCCGACGAGCTCAGCTCTCTCGGCTCCGACTCAGAGGCCAACGGCTTCGCCGAGCGGCGCATCGACAAGTTCGGCTTCATCGTGGGCTCCCAGGGCGCCGAGGGCGCGTGAGTAGCTCCGGGGCTCGGGGCCGGGGGCCGGGCCGCGCGGGACGACTCGACGCGGACACAGCCGCCCTCAGGACGGACCGACAGGCCCCCCTCCCGACTGGGGACGGCTGACTCCTGTCCTGGCCCCACCCCCTCTTCCCCTCCCGCAGACCGACCCGCCCCTCGCCCGCGAGCCTACTTCCGACTTGGGGACAGACAGGCCGGGACGGACAGACAGGAGGGTGGGTGCCTTTCCCCGGCCCCCGCCCCGCAGGCAGACGTACCTGCCCCCAGGAAGGGCCGGCAGTGTCCTTCCCAGCTGCGGGACAGAACGACAGACACCTGTCCCAACCCTCCTGCTGCCCCCGCGGCCTTCGGGCTGATTGGCTGTGCCCCCGCAGACACGGGCTCGCAGACGGCCGCCCCTCCCCCCGGGCATTCCCCATCCCCCGCGCCCCACACGCCCACAGGCCCCTGGGCTCTCCGCCCCACCACCCACGCCAGGGGAGACCTCGGCAGACTTGGAGGGACGACTGCCCCGCCCCACCCCACCCCATCCCGCGTCAGGACACTCAGGCCTTACCTCAAGGCACACAGACCTCCCGACGGACTGACAGGCCCCCGCCCCCACAAGGAAGGGTCAGAGAGTGCTCCCTGCCCCCTCAGAAGCAGATTCCTCCTGTCAGTGGCAACAGGTGGGCAGACACGCCCCTTCCCAGTGCCCACAGGGTGACAGTGCCCCCCTCACAGGACAGTCCCTCCGCTGGCTTTGCGTGTGCTGTGGAAACGCGCCCCTCCCCCAAAACACAGCCAGGGGCGGGCAGGGAGGCAGCAGGTCCCTGCCGGTGGCTCACCCGGCGCCCCACCCGCAGGGCCCCAGGCACAGCTGGCAGGCAGAGAAGGGGGAGGCAGGGGAGCAGGCCTTCCCTCCGGGCTGGGCACACGGGGCAGCTGCACTCTGACCCACAGGACCACAGAGATCGTCTGGGTGGGCCGGCGGTCCCCCTAGGAGAGATGGACCCCAACCCCACTCCCATCCCGGCTGTCCTGTCACACGAGACCAGCGCTCTGCACAGGACTGACAAGCCTCCCTCACGGTGTGCCTCCCCTTCAGCAGAGACTGCCCGCACTGTCCCTTGTGGGGGCCCACAGGACTCAGCCATGCCCCTGCTCCAGAGGGTCCTCCCTCCCCTTCTCTGACCTGTTGTGACTGCCCAGGGCTCCTCCAGCCTCTCTTGTGACTTATGGAATTGAGTCGACCATCTGTAAGAACCCCACCCCACACAAGGAACCCCATAAAGGTCACTTGTGGGATTTCCCCAGTCCCAAAGCCTCATTTTCTCCAGGCCTCCTTCTCCTTTAGAGAAATGTAGGCCCTTCCCCTAAGGAGAGTTCTCTCCTACCCACTGGATCTGTCTCCTCCAGCCTCTCCCCACTTGCTCACAGCAGGCGCAGGCTAAGCCTATCCAGTCCAGAACTCAGAGAGTACCCTGTATTCTGATCCCGCACCCTGACTTGATGCTTTGTCACAGTTCCCCAGGCATTAGCTTGTCAGAACCCAAAGGGGATTTAGGGTATATTTTTGAATTGAAGAGCAGTCACCAGGAATCAGGGCCCTGGGAAGGAAGGGTTCTTGAGAAGAGGGAAAAAGTTCCCAGTTGCATTCATGGGTGTTTGGAAGGAAGAGCCCAGATTTGCTGGTGAGTTCTAGGAGATAAGAATTTGTGGTACATACTTATCAGCTAGTTAACCAGAACTCAGGGTATAGAGTAGTGTGATATAGTGGTAAGAGGCGAGACTTAGGAAAAAATCACACTTGCTGGATGTGAGACCTTGGGCAAGATCCTGAATCTCTGAGCCTGTTTACTCACTGTAAAGGGCAACTGTAACTCTACTTCCAGGATTACTGCGGGGATTAAATGAGATCAGCTATGCAAAGGTGCCTAGCACAGTGCCTGGCACAAGTAGTGCCCAGAAAATATCAGTTTCCTTTCTTTTCCTTCTAAGGGTCTGAGAATTGAGGAGAAAAATGAGGGCATACCTCTGGTATTTGTGGACAGAGAGAGGCCTCAGTGGGAGCAACTCCCTTTGGCTGTAGTCCCCAACCAGATGGCCAGACATCTGTCTTCCCCACCCTCCAACCGCAGACCCAGGCTTTGCAGATGCCCTCTGCATCACTGGTGTCTGTAGGGCTGGGGCTGAGGTGGGATCCCAGGTCCTGTCTTCTCTTCCTGCCTCACTTTCTTGACTCCGTTGGTCAACCTAAAATCTTTGGTGTCTGAAAGCCTGAATGTTCGCTGATGAGTTTATATTGTGGTTCCAAAAAAAGCCAAAAGTAAGTCTCTGCTCAAGGCTATAAGAGAGGAAGTTATGGGACGTTTCAGGGTGACCGCCCTGAACTCAGTCTCGTGGTTGAGGGCTAGGAGTCCATGTGCTATCCCAGAGAAGTGAAACATTAGCACTGATGGCTGCAGTGGAGATCACAGGGACTCTGGCTCCAGATTAAAGGTCCATTTCAGCCACCCTGGGCCAAAGGTTGTCTCAAGATGGTCAGTTTTGGCAGTTGCTGGGGTCTGGGGGGATGGGGAAGAAAGCAGATCAGAGGCGAGCCTGCTCAGATGACTATTCGGTGCCTGGCATGAGTAGATCATAAAATCATAGACTGTTTGAGCTGGAAAAGATCTTAAGAAATTGACCAGTTTAGCCCTTACTTATACAGATGAGGAAACTAAGGCCCAGAGGGGAGAATAACCTGCTTAAGATCACACAACATATTATTGGCAGAACCAGGACTTGAACCCAGGATTTCTGACTCCTAGTCAGGACAGTTTCCACTGTCTTCACTATCCGTTAGTATGGCCTATGGCCCATGGCCCCAGCAGAAACTCAGGCGCCAGGGAGGTAGAACAGAAGTTTCCTAGCAGAACCTTCCTATCCTCACTCTCTCTGGCTTAACTCAGCACCGTTGACTCCCTCAGCAATGTAGGAAGCTAACAGGGATAACCTAGCAAGGTTAAGAGTGTGTTGTCATTACCAGTCCGTTAGACTGATCAGCTTCAGGGCTGGGACCAGGCTTATTCACCTTTTCCCCTCAGGCCTGCAGAGAAGTAAGCGCACAGTTAATATTTATTTACTGAATGAGTTTTACTGACAGATATTTCAAGTCAGAAAGCTGAAAGTGACCTTAGAGATGGTCATCATCATACAGATAGGTAAACTGAGGCCTGAGAGAAATTATTAGCCTTACCTCTTCAGTCTATTAGGAGCAAAGCCAGGAAGTGAATCCAGAACTCCTGATTCCCGGTCCTAGGCCCTTTCCACTTCTTCAGTTTGTCTTTTGAGCCTACTGTTCAGGGAACCTTTGGTGGGCCCGAGATGGTCCCTGCCCACTCTTAAGCAGTAGCCAGTAAGTGAGGAGAGGCAAGAAAGCAGCCAGTCAGCGAAGGGTCCTGCAGTAGCGTGGGCACAGACAGGGATGCTGGCAGCATTAATTCTTGTGGCTTGGCTGGGGACTGAGCTGGTTGTTGAAGCCCAGGAAGGACCAGAGGAGGAGAAAGAAGTGTCCTCAGCAGGGAAGGGTGGGAGGAGTGATATTACTGTTCCTAATACTTTAGGGTAAAAAGAGCAGACCTGTTTGGGGCTGGCAGGGCAGGGGAGCGGGCAGGGGTCCCTTCTGCAGCATAGAGGAGGTGATCAGGAAGGGAAAGAAGGCTATCAGTTGGATACGGGTCTCCTTGCCTGAGGGAGATGGCCTGAGAGGTGAGTCCCTGACCTCCCTTTCCTTTTCCCGTGCGATTGCCAGGACTGACCTCCTAAGGCTGGAGCTTCCCATCCACCCTTCAGTCTGCTCAGTGCTGCAGGCCAGATGAGATGAGGAGCTATGCTCTCTGGGATCCCGTGGGTGTTGGCTTCCTGTTAGGGGAGAGAGGGATCTGAGCTGGGCCCAGGGAGAAACATCTGGAACAGCAATACTGTCTTCTCTTGATTCAGTTCCCCTGTCCCCTGGGCCCTCCACTACTCCTAGCCAACCTTGGCAGCCCTATGACTTTGGAAATCGTAGAATTGCCTTAATTGGCATTCCTATAGTTTGGTCTGTGCCAGTTTTTGTTGGGGTGGGGCCAGGGCCCTCCTGGCAGGCCAGAGCCTGCCTCCCTGCCTTCTCACTATCTTCTCCAGTCTATAAGCTCAGAGCATCCTCTTTTTTTGAGCTGTTCCAGTTCCCAGGAGAGCATGGAGCTGGCAGTGGAGTGGTCGCTGGGGGGCCCATCTGGAAGGAGGCAGCTGCACATGTGGGGCCCTGGTCTGTGACTCTGGACTACAGGCCCTCCATTTTCTCTCCTCCTTCTCTTCCTCCAGCTTCAAAGGAAAATCCGGTTTGGTGGCCCTTTAGGTGTTCTAGGGCCTCAGACAAGACTTGACTTGGTGAAGGAGGGGGCCAGCACACCAGCTGCTGCCCTGGGAAGGTGCCTGTGTGTCCGCCTGCTAGGAAATCCTAAGCTGTGGGAAATAGATAAGGCGGTGGGGCCTGCATGATGTTTTGTCCTCCCAGCATCTGGGTTTGAAATAAGACCTCCATTGGTCCAGTGAGTCCTGGCTCTGGTCCAGCCACCCATTCAGTTTACACTGAGATGGGGGAAAGAAGGCGTGCTGTGCTCCCTCCTCACAAGCTCTGGAGTCCGGCTATCTGTGTGACCTTGGACGTGTTTCTTCACTTTTCTGAGTCTCAGTTTCTCACTGTGAAATGGTTATGATTTTACTGACTTTGCAGGGTTGTTGTGAGGCTTAAATAAACTAATGTTTGAAAAAAGCCTGGCGCACAGTAGGTACTAAATGAATGTTTTTCTTCCTCTTAAAGACTGGAGTAGCTAGTAGTCCTTTCTTTTCATTTTCTGCTTTCCATCTCTGGCTGTGATAATGAGTGTCATCCCCTGTGGGCAGGAGTGAACTCTAACCAATGGTGAACTCTCACTTTCGCCCAAGAGGGGTGGTTATCCCCACTCTGTAGATGAGCACACCGAAGAAGAGTACCCAAGGTTTGTCAGCTGGTAAATGGCAGAACTGGGACTAGACTGTTTCTCGACGCTGGATTCAGTGACTAAGCCTTGCTAAGGTGGGAAGAGGCAGGGTGCCGGGTGCTCGCCAGTCCCTGAGGTCCACACACCTAGAGCAGGAGTTAGCAGGAACCTGGCTACCTCCCCATTGCAGTGTGGAGGGCAAGGCAGGTCTCAATATAGTGAAAGACCCAGTGAGGAAGATGCCCAGGGAAGCCCTGGAAGCATGGCTCGATCACGCCTGCTCTAGCCCTCCCATAGGCCAGAGGCCACACTGCATTGCTCTTGACCCCAAAATACTGCATATAATGGCCATCTGACTTTGATATCCAGTCTGTGCCTTTTGGAAGGAGTATTTCTTTGTAGGTAAGGCAGGGATTAGCTCGCTATACAAGTGAGAAACCAGTTAGTTAATAATGGAGGAGAAGCCTCATAGCTAGTTAACAATAGAGCCAGATTAGGGAGGGATCCCAGATCTTCTGACTCAGACCATCGCTACTCCAGCTACATGGCACTACCCATGGCACTACATGGCATTCTCTTCCTCACTCCAAGCCAATTGAGCCTCCAGGCCAGGATGCATTGCCCACCAGAGCAGTACCCAGCCATCATCCACCCATTGTCAGTGTCCCTAGCTGATCACTTTCTTTATCCTGCAGGCAGCACACCTGAGGGGGAGGAGGCCTCATTTAGCTGCTTTGTCTGCCCCTGGCAAATCTGCTGCTATCCTGGACCCAGGGACCCTCCCTGACAGAAAACTGTCCTAGCTGCTCTACTGGCAAACCTAAGCTCCTGATGCTTTACCTGCTTAGAGGCCCCCCTATCCAGGATTTCAAGGCAGCTGCCAACTTTGGCTTTCCTTATCTCATCTTTCTCTTTCCCTTCTCCATCCCACCCACCCCAGCCCATTCCATACCCTGTCCAGCTCCTCAGAGGCTATCACAGCTTAGCTCTTTGTTGCTCTTCAGATAGGGAAGCAGGCATCAGACTCAGGAGCCTGGGAGAGAAAGCAAGGCTTACTTTGGCCAGCTTAGCCTTCTTAGCAGTGAGCTTATTTACCATACATTTATTGAGCACCTACTCTCCCAGCCCTTGTGATTGGGACAAGGGATACAGAACTGAACCAGACATCTGTGTCTTGTTGCCCTCAAAGGGTTCACAGACTGATTAAAAAAAAGAGAACCACAAACAAATCATTACAATGTTGAGCAGTAAAGGCTATAATTGAGATGTGTGGTTGCTTTGGGAATATATAGGAAGAAGCAGCCAGCTGTGCCTATAGGAGCCCAGAAAGAAGTGGCATTTGATCCAGGGGTCAGAAGGAGTAAGAAAGGGCATTCCTTTGGATGGGAGGGGACTCATGTACAAAGTTCCACCAAAAGCCAGCTATTTGAGAAATGTGGTGTGCCAAGAGCAGAGGTGACAAGAAGAGTGGGAGGCAGGAGGATGATGTGAAGCAAGAGGAGGCTAGGAAAGGAGGTTGGGCAGACCTTGCCTAGCCTCGAATGTCAGACTGAGGCTTCCTGTGTTTCATCAAGATCAGTCTGCTGCTGGCGTGGAAGATGGCATAAAGATGAGCTGGACTGCAGGCAGTGAGACCAGTTGGGAGAGTTCAAGACAGCCCAAAAGGGCTATGGAGAGGCCCGGAAGGGGTCTAGAGCTGTGAGGATGAAGAGGCCAACAAATCAGTAGGACTTGGTACCTGACTGACTGTGTGGGCTGACAGGGAGTTGGGAAGGATTAGGACAGGCTGAAGTGACCCTGGCCTGTCACAGAACCCTTCTTGGGGCCTTCTGGCCACAGAGAGGGAAAGCCAGCTGTGACTTTCCTCTGAAGTAGACATTGGGCCACTGCTGACTCTGCTTTGTCACATCCCTGGGCTCCCCAAGGTGCCTGGCCTGGCTGGCACGCCCAGAGCACATCAAGGAGTTCTTTGTCTCTCCAGTAGGAGAGTGGGTTAGCTGGCCTGGTTCGGAGGGGGTGGGGTGAGTGAAACTGAGCATTGTGGTCTCTCCCTGGTAAACGTATTGGATGGCAAGGAGAGAGGAGTAAGGCCTGAAGGCATGGACAAGCTACCTTGGGGTGGTGTCCAGCTGGGGAAGGTACAGCTTTGGGCACAGAATAAGCTGATCAAGGGGAGGCAGATGGCAGCTGAGGGCTGGCTTGACCTCACCGCAGGTCTTTATTCTGTTCCTGGAGTTGGTGCCTTAGCTGGGTCAGGTGGAAGCAAGTCCAGTGCCTATGAGAAGGCAAACCCATCAGCACTAAGGGGCACCACCAGCCATTTCTCAGAGATGAGAGATTCTGGCTGGAAGTGTGGATTTAGGCTAGTAGTGGGAGAGGTTTCTGAACCAAGCACAGGGGTCAAGGTGCCGGTGCCGGCTCCACCACTGAACATTGTGGCGTGTGCCTTAGACATGTCCCTTTACCTGACCATGGGGCTAATGCTCCCTGTTTTTCATCCAGCACTTACTCATGTGTGCAGCAGTTTGCTAGGCTCAGGGGATAGAGATCTGGTCCTGTCCTCCCAGAATTTATAGCCTAGCAGGGATGTCAGACATTTAACAAGTACATAGTTAAAGGTGTGGCCTGTATACAAAAGGATTGTGCACATCAAACAAGATAAGTGGATTAGGAATATAGTGTAAACAAAGACTGCTGAACAGGATCAGGAGGCCTGAGTCCTGGGCCTCACTGGGCCCTAACTAGCTGTGTGTGACCTTGAGAAAGTTGCTTAATCTTTCTAAGCCTGAGTTTCCTTCAGATGTAAACTAAGGCAGTTTTAACTGGATAATGTTGAAGAGCTCTTCTGCTTCTGACATTCTGAGACTGACATTGGAATATATGAAAAGTGCTTTCAGAAGTTTTTCATGAGGTACTACAAGGGGTCGTCCCAGCACAGCCCAACAGAGGCCAATACTTCCAGCATGCTCTGTTCTTCATGTGAGAGGACCTCTCTTGGTGTGTAGACCAGTGGCCTTCATGTGTTTGGAAGTGTAATCAAATCAAAGGAGGCTTTGATTTGTCTAGCTCTTTAGTCTGCTAAGTGCTTTCATTCCCCTTTCTCTCCAGTAATCATTACAGGAGCAATGGGAAATCAGTAGGGTAAGTTTTATCTTACTCTGTTTACAGACAAGGAAACCAAAGCTGAGCAAGTCATGAAACTGGGCCTGGAACCCAGAATTCCTCCTTCCCACTCTTCTGTCTTACTAAAGCTGGTAGCCACTGTGTGCCCTTTCCTCCTCATCCCTGTTCCAGGCTTAGGACTTCAGCCCAGCCTCAAGTGTCTATACTTCTAGTAGGTTTCTTGAGGTGTTTTTGTAGTTGAGTTGTCATGATGGATGGCATACTTCCTGTCCAGGTACAGCCCCTCTCTTGTACCCCAAGACCAGGCAGGAGGAGCTAGGTATTGAGGGGGCCCAGGAACATAGTGTGGACAATTCTTGTTCCTCCTCAGTGCATTCTGGGCCCTGGACTCTGTGTGTCCAGAAGTGATCCTTTCCAGCCAGCCACTTTTGGAGGATGCTGCTTTTATCCCTTCCCTCTCTATCTTGGTTTCACAAAAAATTAGAACATGAATTTGATCCTAGGAGAGCCCAGGTTCAGAACACCAGCAGACCTGGCTTCAAGTCCTGGCTCTGTCACTTTCTAGCCATGTGACCTCTCTGAGTCTGTAAATGGGCCAGGTGGTAGCATTGGAAGGGAGGTATTATGAAGATTAAGGGAGGCGATGTTGGTAAAGCACCCAAACAGTGTCTGCCACAAAGTAAGGGCTCCATGGTACATGGTGGCTCTTATAACTTGAGTGTGAATTATCCCCTGAGGTTCACTTCAGGTGAGATAACAAGGCAGTATGGAGGTGAACATCCAGATTCACTCACGTGCTCTGCCCACCCACCCTTGGGCCTTGTGGAGAAGGCAGGAGCCAGATCCACTCAGCTTGTGGTCTGGGGCTTTCTGGCCTGCCAGAGCAGGTTGGGGATCCCTCCATCAGTTCCTCACTGAGTCATTTGGAACTGAGTCCTCAGCGACCCTGACTCTGAGGGCTCTGATCTGAAGCCCTGACCTTTCTTCTCTTTGGCCTGTGAAGATAAAACAGAAGTGAGAACAGAGGTGGGTCTCCTGAAAGATTCAACTCAAAGCATGCAACCATAGGGCAGCCTGAGGCCTCTGCCCTCCTGGGTAGTGGCAGTCACTTGGCGAAGGAGTCGGAATTTACTTCATAACTACCACCACTTTCCTTCTATGTTCCTTGTAGACTTTCATCCTGGGCTTCCTGTCCTGACTCTGAATGACCCCCTCCATCTTCCCACCATAGTCACATGATAACACCCTTTCACAGAACAGCCTGCATGGTGAACCAGGCTTCCACCGACACCACCTCATTTAATTCTGTGAGACATACTTATCATCATAATCTCCATTTTACAAAGGCAAACGCCAATCCCAGAGAGGTAAAGTCAGTTGCCAAGCATTACACAGTTTATGGCTCTGAATCCACTAAGCTCCAAGATCCTCGGCAGTAAGGCTTGTGGGCAACCCAGCCTCGTGGCCAGCACTAAGTGCTGGAGTTGATTGGGACAGAGCAGGAGAAGAGCAGGGCTTCTTCACCTCCCACGGCTGTCCTCGCTCACCCTGGGCCTTGGAGAGTTACTGGCTTGCTGAAAACCTGTGTTTCTTCATCTGCAGAAGGGGGTTGATAATTAGAGGACCTACCTCATGGGCTTGATGTCAGGATTAAATGAAATAATGTAAGTTAAGTGCTGAGCACCGTGTCTGGTGCATAGCAAGTGCCTGGTAAGTGTTATAACAGACATGCAGTTATGTTAATTGAATATTGGAATTATAATGTTGTTAAAGGCCATCATCAGGCACATCTGTGCTCAGCCCTTTGCTGGACTTCAAGGAGATCCAGAGCTGGTATCTGGCCAGAGAGGGAGTGCCCTTTATCAAGCACTGTCTGTGCTTTATCCACCTGATCTCAAGGTAGAGAACGGTCTTCCTGTTTCACTGCAGAGCCCGAGGTCGCAAAGCTAATGAATCTCTTGACACATGTTTACTGAGCATTGGCTAGGTACCAGGCTCTGTTCTAGGCCCAGGATACACTGCAGAGAATAGGACCAGCAGAGCCCCTGCCCTCCAGGAGCACACCTTCTTGTGGAATGCTGCCTCAGCAAGGCTGACAGTTGGGTGGAGAAGCCGTCCCTACTCTGCTGGATGGTTCACATTCCCCAAACAAGCCGTGCCCTTTTCTGTTAACTTGTGCTTGCTCATACCTAGTCTTCTGCCTGGTGTGCCCTTTCCCCTTTCTCACCCTGGCCACTTCCTGTCACCCTTCAAGGACCATCTCAAAAGTCAACTCTCCTTTAAAGCTTTACCTAAACACCCCTGCTCCCACCCTGGGGGCTTCTCCTAGCTGCCTCCCCCCTTTTTGTTTTTTTGAGGAAGATTATCCCTAAGCTAACATTCTCTGCCAGTCCTCCTCTTTTTGCTGAGAAAGATTGGCCCTGAGCTAACATCCGGGCCCATCTTCCTCTATTTTATATGTGGGACGCCTGCCACAGCACGGCTCAATAAATGGGGTGTAGGTACGTGCCCAGGATCTGAACTGGTGGACCCCAGGCCGCCGAAGCTAACCATTACGCCACCAGGCTGACCCCTCCTAGCACCTTCTCCATGCTTCTGTGATAGCACTTCTATGTGTGCTAGTTATTTACTCACCCACCTGTCTCCTCTGCCAGATTGACCTCCTCAAGGGCAGGGACTGTATTTTATTCATCTTTGTAGATTCAGGGCCTGGAACACAGGCTCTAGAGAGAGTGTATGGAATATAATGAGGTGCTTATTGTGTTCTGTTCCTGGAGTAGTTAGGAAAGCTTTTGCAGAGACAAGAAAGATTTCTGAATGAGGCCTCAGACCTCAGAAGATGAGTGGGATGCAATTAGAGTTGGGGTAGGGGTGAGGGAGGGCAGCTCAGAGAGAGGGCCACCTAGAGATAGGGCTGGGGTAAAAAGAGGGAAGTTTAAGGGAATAGGAGAGCCTGAGAGCCAGGGCCTGAGATTTCTATTGGACAAGGAGGGCAGTAGGGAGCCTTAAAGGAATCTGAGCAGAGGAGGGACCTTATATAAACAGTGAGTCAAAACTAGTTTGGTAAGATCTATCAATAAGATCTAGCCATTTGGTAAGGATGGGTGAGGGGGCCATACATGAGTCAGGTTGGCCCCAGGTGCCTGAAGTGAGATTGTGATCTGAGGACCCAGTTGCTGGCAGGCATTTCAAGCACTACTCTCTCTGCCTGGTCAGGTTAGGGGCTTGGGGAAGGGACGTCTTCTATTGAGAATAGTCTCCATACCTCCATACCTCCACAAACCTTCTATTAAGAATAGCCTCCAACCTGCAGTTGTCAGGGAGAGCTGCCCTGGGGGTTTCTCTTGTGGTCTCTGCCTTGCCCTAGCTGAGTAGGGGTCAGGGAGAGGGGATTCCTTGCTTTTTAGAGCCAGCAAGGTTGGTACCTAAAGGAACCATTTCTTCCCTCTGACTTTGAGGGGAGTGGAGCTGAGCAGAGTGGAGAGCTGGGCAAAGGCCCAGGGCACCGAGGCCAGTGGAGGGTGGAGAGAACCTGTTTACCGTTGTGCGCTGACCCAGGGCTGGAAGGAGCACAGCCAGGGAATTCCTTATGGGAAAGGGAGGCAGGCGCAGAACTAGCTTGCATTGGGAGTGAGGGAGAGTGAAGCAAGCCAGACTCTCTCTCACTCAGATAGGGAGGCTGGACACTGCCTTCCCCCCAAGCCAGGGGCTACCAGGTCACTGGAGGGAGTGCCAGCCTGCTGCAGACCATCTTCTTTTTCCACACTGACTCACAGCATGGCCTTGGGAAGATCACTTACTCTCTGCGCTGCAGGCCTCCCTGGCTGTCTGGGGAGGAGGTGGAGTCACTAACACAGGCCTCCCAGTCTGACCGTTGGCCTTTTGCACACCACCAACCCACCCTCTCCTGCATTCCAGTTTCCTATCGTCTGTTATTATGGAGCTGGCATAAAAGCTATTTATACTTTCAGTCATTACCACCTCTTAGGTTAATGAACTCCAGAGGTTGTTATCCAGTGTGCAAAGTAGGTCAGCCTTTTGTTTATCCTCACTTCTTTTTCCAGTTCTGAGTGGGAAGGGGAGCTCCCCCACCCTTCTTGTCCCTGAATCTGTGATTGGCTGTGTTCTCTCTGCACATCCACTTCCCAATTTCCCACACTTTCATCTTGCTCACTCCTGTCCTTCTCAACACAGAGGGTCGTGGTTCTCTGTGTTACAGGGTGGTGGAGAAGAGGGGAGGGAATGTGACAGGTATTGAGGCCCTGTTACATGTGGGGCACTTTATATTTATTGGATAGTTTAGAGCTCAAGTGGCAGCTTCCACTTCCAGGCTGTGTAACCTTGGGCAGATTACTCAACCGTGTTGAGCTTTAGTTTTCTTGTCTATTAAATGGAGATAATAAAAGCTACTTCCTTGGGGATTTGCGTGCATATGTAGTGCTTGGCAGAGCTGGTACATGGCCAGTCCTGCAATTGTATCAGCTCTTACTGCCTCATGTGATTTTTACCGCTTCCCTCTGAGGAGGTGGCATTGCTCCCATATTTTAGATGGGGAACAGAAGCTCAGAAAGCAGAGCAACCTGCCCCATTTTACACAGCCATAAAGTGGTAGAGCTGGGATCAGAACCCAGGAATTACAGTATGTTTCACTGAGTAAATTACTTAATCTCTTGGGGCCTCAGTTGCTTCATGGGTAAGAAAGGGATAATCCTTCCTTGCCGCGTGTGTATGTGGCTGTGTCTATGGACCAGTTAGATGAGAAAAGAGATGTGAAAGTGCTGGATAAGCTGCAAATACTGATCACCTAATAGCTACCATTTGCTGGCCACTTGCCAGGCTGGGCCCCCATACACATGTATTCCTCATTGCAGCCCTGTAAAATGTGAGGCGTACATTATTGTCCCACTTCAGGATGAAGAAGTTGAGACTTAGTGAGGGCAAATATTTTGCCCATGGTCTCCCAGGTGGAGGAGCTGGAATGGAAACCTAGGTCGGTTGGCTTCAGAGTCCCCACTCTGTTCATTCTCCCCCACACCCCTCCTGACCTCCCCAGTGGTTGAGATGACAAGGATCAATCCTGTGGTCTGTGACCTTGGGCTTTCTGCTGAGGCTGTCTTTCTCTTCCTTTGGACTGATTTGGAGAGTGAGGCTTGGAGGAGGGGCTTAGACTGGTTCCTTGGGATCAAAGTTTATTTTCCACCATTGCATAAAGGGGTCATGGGCACAGGCACCATACTTGGCAGAATTTGCCAACCAGAGGGGCTGAGGTGTGCTTGGGCAGAAAGCAGATGACTGGAAGGACAAGGGGAGAGAGAGCCCTAGCCTGTGGTACCAGTAGCCTGTGGTCTTGTCCCTCTGAACTCTTAGAAGCCTCCAGCTTCTAAGTTTGAGGAGAAGGCTATGGAATTGGGAGCCTGCAAAACTTTGGGTGAGTGGCATGTCACTGCTGCCTTGGGCCATAGAGTGGCACAGCACAGCTAAGCCTCTCTTGGCCTGAGAACCCGACAGAATCTGGGATCAGGTGCTCCCTGGCTCCCCACCTTTGTCTCCTCTGTGCCTCTCTCCCTCAGGAAGGGGCAGCTGGCAAATAGCACGTTTCCCAGGCTTGCCGTCTCCAGCTGAGGTTGTGCTTGCAAGCTGTGCCCATCCAGCATATTGGCCTCATTGAGCACTACTAGGTATGGGCAGGCTGCTCACTGGGGCAATCAGAACACAGGAGGAGGAGGTTAGACTGTCTCTAGGGGCTTGGGAGTCAGAGATGGAGCCCTCAGCAGTATCTGAAGAACGTATCTGAAGCACATGAGTCACTGTGGCAGACTATTAGCTTTGTGATTTTCCCCAAATCATGCAGCCTCTCTGATTGGGTCAAGTTTTTCATGGGCCAAATGGAAATAGTAATTCATCTATGAGGGATCCACCTCACTTGGCTATTAGGGGCTGTTAGGCGGCAGAGGCTTGTAGATCTGAATGCAGTGCAGCTGAAAATAATGATGTCATGGCGGAAACCAGGCAGGCCCCTGTTGAACACCTGTGAGGTGCATGGTAGGAGTTAGAGAAGTTCAAGACCCAGTCCAGTTAGGAAGGGACAGTGCTGAGCAAGTTGTAATGAAGTGCTCATTTCAGACTTCGTGTCTTGATTCGTTAATGAATTAGTGCTGAAATCAATTTTAGGGGATTGTGACTAGCATTAAAAAAGAAAAAAGAAATAGAATAGAATAATATAGGGGCCGGCCCCGTGGCCTAGTGGTTAAGTTTGTGTGTTCCGCTTCGGTGGCCCAGAGTTTCGCCGGTTCGGATCCTGGGCGCAGACATGGCGCCACTCATCAAGCCATGCTGAGGTGGCATCCCACATGCCACAACCAGAGGCACTCACAACTAGAATATACAACTACGTACTGGGGGGCTTTGGTGTGAAGAAGAAGAAGGAAAAAAAAGATTGGCAACAGATGTTAGCACAGGTGCCAATCCTTAAAAAAAAAAAGAATATAGTAATATATAATTAAACTGCTTTGGTACATGTAAGAGTAAACTGTTTCATGAAATATATTTCAGTTAAAATATATATAATCTCAGTAGAAAATCTGTTTCTTACTCTGTCTCAGTTTAAAAACTTTGAGAAATAGTGTTCTAAGTCAAGATGAAGGCCTTCAGGTTGGAGGACAGTTAATGAGATCTGGGCAGGTGTGGAGGCTGAGGGCTTGACCTGCAGGGGCAGAGGAGTGTGGTGCAGGGGTCAGGAGAATGGGCTGTGGAGTCCTAGGCCCTCCTAGGCTTGAGTCCCAGTTCTGTCAGTTACAGGTACATGGCCCTGAGTGAGGCACTTAACCTTACTAAGTCTTGGATTCTACTTCTGTAAAATGGGGAGACTGATATTATGGTAGGGTTATTATGAAATGTACATGAGATAATGTATGTAAAGCATTTAGGAAGAAATTGGTAAATAGGAAATTATGTACAAATGGTAACTACTATTGCTGCTGTCATTTTTGAAGTTGTGGTTTTTATTGATATATTGGGCCCTGAAAGGGTCAATATAATTCTGTGACTTGGAGATGGGAGAAGAAAGAGCATTCCAGGTAGGGATGGGTGGGTGACAAGGGATAAGCACACATGTGCCTGGTGTGAGACTGGTCTGGCTGAGAATTATGCAGCCGTAGAAGGGGGTGTTGAGATTATACGTAGAAGGTACCAGGAAAATTTTGGCATTACTTGGGGGAGAAAGTTTTAACAGTAAGAAACTTCAACAATAGAGGGACTTCACCTGGAGATAATAAGGCCACATTCCTGAAGGAGTTCCAGCAGAGGCTGGGCCACCAGAAACTGTTCTCATTAGGTTCTTTTGGTTGCAGAGACTCCCTCAGGCCACCTTAAGGAAAGCAGGGTTTTCTTAAGGGTGAGAGAAGCCCTTAGACCTGAAGCATCCCCCATGGGCCATTTGGCCACTTAAACTGGCCATTTGGTCAGCTTTCCTGTCACTAGAATCTGGCACATGCTCTCCCTCCACTGTCAGGAGGAAGCTGCCCCAGGGCCTCTACACCATCACACTGTTTGCCCTGACTCCAGCTTCATATCTTGGCTCCTTCTGGGCATCTTTTGAGGGTCAATTCGCTATGCAGGCTGTTCAGTCATATAGGGAAACTGAGGCTCAGAGAGGGCAAGGGGCTTGCCTGGTCTGGAAGGGATTCCTATATCAGACAGCAGTCTGATCAGATGCCTTCTGAGATCCGGACCGACTAGATTGTGAACCTTCTGATTTTCAAAAAATGGGTAGCCTGCATCTCTTCAGGAGCACATCCTGTACGTAAAGAGAGGTCTACCCGCAGTTAGAGAGCATGTGATGTCCTGGGTACTGGGTACAACCAGACCTCCTATGTCTTCCTTCTCACCATCTCCAAGTGGGTTAATCTTCTCTGCTGTTGGAAGAGAAGCTATTCAAATGACCATATTTCTTCAAAATTTTCCAAGTTTAAGGTTTTAAAAAGCAAAATGGATCTTTCAGTTCACATGTACATTTAAAGTAGTGGTAGGTTTTTCATTTGTTTCTGAGAACTTGCCAAATCACTGGTGTAGCTTAAATTCAGTGTCTTAGAATCCAGGAAATATGGTCGTTTGTTTTGTACCCAATTGAAATTCTGGTTTGAGGTTTAATGTTGGGGCTTTGAAATTGCCAAAGCTGTTATCTGGCATCAGTTAAAAAACGCTGAACTTAAGCTTGTTCCCCTGTGTGTCTGCATTTGGGAAAATGAGTATCTCTGAGGCCCTGAACTCAGATCTTATCAACCAAGACTGACCGGAGGGTTGAGGTGTCAAATGGGCATGTATTTAATCACATGGGAATTCTTTGGAAACTGGTAATCTCAGGCGAAAGCCTTGCCCTCTGTGAGCCTCAGTTTTCTCATTTGTTCAATGGGGAATTGAATCAGATATTATCCACATCCATAACTGCCAGAACTTCCTGTGATTCAGTGTGTGGGCACCCCCTTTCATTTAGTTAACTAGAAGGCTCATCCCCTGACTTGTATAACCTAGTGCTTCGTAGGTGCTAGAAGGCAGCAGAGCCTGTGATGCGTGGGCCTTTGGTTTCCGCTCCCTGGGTGTTTGGAGTGGCCTGGAAACGCATGTCCTTTTGTAAATTACCTGGTCTAAAGGTGTGGTCTCTGCTTTTCTCCTATAAGGGAGGGAAAGGGAATGTCGTCATGCGCTGGTTCTGCCAGGTATGTCTCTCCTCAGCTGTTCAGCTCCAAGGCTGCTCACAGGCCCATGAAGTTCCCCAGATAAAGTGCACTGAAGAAAAGGACCTGCCCTTTTGTGTCTCAGAGGCCTCCACTCTGCCAGGGCCCCTCCCTCTGCTCCTCCAACCAGTAAAAGTCACAGCAGTGCATTTCCTTCCGGCAGAGAGAGAATCAGAGAATCGAGGCCTGGGCCAAGCCCCAGCCCCACCATGTCCTGTTCCGGAGAGCCTCCTCCCAGCGCCTGAGTGCCTTTGACCCTGCACTCCTTTCTGGGACGTCAGGCAGGACTGAGTGCAGGCTCTTGGCAGGGATCACTCGGATTTGAGTCCAGGTTTTTCCACCGATTTGCTGTGTGACTCTGAGCAAGATACCCTCCCTGGGTATCTTACCTCTCAATACCATCAAGAACTTTTTTAAATGAAAAAAAAAAAAATGGCAAAGGAAATTTAAAAGATCCGCAATCCATCACTTTAAAAACAATTTTGAGAGTGAGTATGTGTGTGTAGAGAGATACACATACATTTGTTGTTGTTGTTGTTTTACTAATATTGCCCTGTAGGCTAAATAAGAAGGCATATATAGAATGCCCAGCCTACAAAAGCTAGTCTCCTTCTTTTTGCCTCTCAGAGCTATGTGAACCCATGAATTCCCAGGGACTCACTCCTTGGAGGAAGGCCTCTCGCTTGAAGCAGCCTCTGGCTAAGCCAGGGATTTCCGCCCCACCCTGCCTCAGCTGCTTTGGTGCTGGTCTGCCTGCCTGGGGTGGATCTCCACACTGAAGTGTTTTCCCCCCGGGCTCTAGTGGGCATTTGGTACCCAGTAGAATGTCAAGGCCATGAGGACCGGGACTTTGTTCTAGTCATAGGAGTGCTTCCCCACAGCCAGCTCAGAAGTCCTGCCCTAGAACAACTCTGGCACAGCTGTGATAGCTGCTCAGTTAGTAGATGTACAAATACAAGTGGTATTTGATGGGGCTTTGAAGTATGTGTAGGATTTTGCTAAGTAGAGACAACTTATAGAGCGTTCCAGCAAAGGGACTTGCATGAGCAAAGGTTGAGAGGTGGGAAAAGGCCAGGGTGTAATTGGGGAAACTATGAGTAACTAGTTTTGCTAGAGTGAACAGGTGAGCATATTATTTCTGTACTCGTTTGACTAGTTTTTTCATCCAACTCTGCACCTTGCATTTAGGCCCTCTGAAGAGGCTGATTTATTGAGACAGACCCAGGATGGGAATGCTTTGCTTTGGTGGACAGACCCAGGCACTCAGGTCTCTGTCCCAGAGAGGCATGGTGACTGCTGGCCCCTTGACTTATTGGGGGAGTAGGCACTTGAACCTGGGGTCCCTCTGGCCTGTGCCTTTCAGGGAGGGGGCAGTGTTCCCTCTCCTCTGTGTTAGGGCGTTCGTGAGTTAGCAGCCTCGAAGGGACCTGGAAGGATGCAAGACAGAGGGAAGAATGGAGGCCCAGCCACACTGGTGACTGGGGCCTAAGCCAGGGCCTTTGCTTCTCTTGGCACCTCTGACGGGCCCTGCCTTCTGCTCCACAGGCTGGAGGAAGTTCCTCTGGAGGTGCTGAGGCAGAGAGAGTCCAAGTGGCTGGACATGCTCAACAACTGGGACAAATGGATGGCCAAGAAGCACAAAAAGGTGAGGGGCCCAGCCTTGGGCCTTGTGCTGGGAGTTGGCAGCCTGGGGAGGAAGAGGGAGGAAGTGTATCAGCTTGGAGGAGCAGGGGCTTCTCCAGCTGCCGGCTGCCTTAGGTAACCCCCATCTGCCAGCTCTGAAATGGGAGCAGAAGCAGGCTGGAGGGCAGGGCCAGCCTTCACTTGGTCCTCCTAGATGACTCCAGGCTCATGCAAACTTTGACCTGGAGTCAAACTTCAAAGCTGCTCTTAGCCAAAAGGATTTACAGGCAGCTTTCCTCCAGCCCTCTTGGAAGAAGTCCTTATTGATGCTTACCACCTATCAGAGAGGACTTTATAATACTAAGAATAGCTAACGTGTTGAACATTTGTAGAGTGCTGGGCACTTGTCTCAGATAATCCTTATGATGCCCCAGTGAGGTTCGTAGTAGTAGTGTCCCCACTTTATGGATGACCTGCGGAATCAAAATTTGAACCTAGGCAGACTAGTTTTGGTGCTTGTACTCTTCACCATCACAATAAGGGGACTTTACCCGCTAGATTAATTTGATGAGTTCCCTCCCACCTCCTGGCCAAAGCAAAAAGAAAGAAAAGTAACCTCATAGTTTAATGGTCTTATAAAAATGAAAACACCCAGTGGTCCTTGTCTAGGCAGGCTATCTTTAGACACTAACTGTACCACCCCATAAGAATGTCCTTGCCCACCACTCTTAAGTGTGTGTGTTGATGCCCTCGACCACCTTGGCAGGGTCTAGTTACTCCCTGGCCCAGTGGAGCCTTGCCCAGAGCCTCACAGCCAGGGTCTCTCTTCACAAGTTCCCAGTGCACAGAGTGAACTCACTGGCCCACTGTCTTCAGCTGACAGGCCACTCTGGCCCAGGCTGGTACAGCTGGCTGCAGAGCCTAGCAGAAAGCTTGGGACTGAAGGTCAGGTATGGGCTTGACCCCAGCCCCACTGCCTCCCTCTCTTCATGCCCTTGGCTAGCTGTATAACTTTCAGCTACCCTCTCAGCCTCAGTTTCCCTTGTCAAGTGGGAATGACAGTCCTGTTGCAAGGCTCCCACGAGGCAGTAACTATGCTCTGTGCCCATGGGAAGACAGGTGTATCCAGGCCTGGGCACTTTCTTGCTGTTCTGTGTGGGCTTTGGGGCACTTATTTTTTGCTTTTTAAAAAATCTTTCCCTTTTTAAGATTTTTGTTTGGTTTTGTTTTGTTTTGTTTTGTTTTTGCTAAGGAAGATTCACTCTGAGCTAACATCTGTTGTCTATCTTCCTGTTTTTTTGCTTGAGGAAGATTAGCCCTGAGCTAACATCTCTGCCAGTCTTCCTCTATTTTGTCTGTGGGTCACCGCCACAGCATGACTTGACAAGTGGTATAGGTCTGTGCCCAGGATCTGAGCCTGCGGACCTAGGCCACCCAAGTGGAGCATGCTGGACTTAATCACTTGGCCATGGGCCCAGCCCCTTTAAATTATTTTTATGGCAGCGTTCCTCAATTGCTTTTTGCCTAACTCTGGGATCTGTTTTCCTGCCTCCTTATCTCTCAGGCTCTTACCCTGAGCTTCAGCTCCCTCTCCACTGTCTGTTGTAGTAACTAGTGGCTGGCAGGGACAGTGGCTCTGGCCTTCTTGCTACAGCCACCCTTGCAAATGGGGATTCCAGATGGGAGCCTTGGGGAGCTCCTCTCTGCAGAGCAGCCAGCACCACTTCCTCTTCCCCTTTGTTTCCCTGGCACTGTGGTTAGAGGCTGTGGGCTACCCCTACCCAGCAGGGCCACCACAAGAGGCTTCACCCCACCCTACGCAGAGGCCCTAGCCCTCTCTTCTTCTCCTGTTGCCTCAGCTGTAGCCACACTGGCCCTAGGAGCTCTTCCTGGCTGGCTGTGCAGGCTTGGGCTCTCCTGTGGTCAGGAAGTCATGGCACAGGAAGGATAATACCTGTTTCAGGAAGTGGGTCCAGACCCACCACTTCTTGTGGACTCATCCTGAGTCCCCCGGAGCGTGGGCCCAGCCCTGCAGGGAGGCAGGGCTGGGGCTGGAATGCTGTCTTCCCCTGTAGGGCTCTGCTCAAGCTGTGGCCCTGCCTCCTAGAGTTCAGCTGGCAGGGTGTGGCCTCATTCAACTGTCATCAGAGACCTCCTTTCCCATGGTAATCCCTTATTCTTCTTGTTTGCCAGCATTTTCTCACTTTATCCTTACTGGTCCCTCCCTATCATTGCCTCCTCCCTAAAGCAGGCAGGTGGAGATTGCCATTTCTAGCAGCACTGTGCTGAGGGGGATTCCAGAGGCCAGAGTGGGAAAGGCTGGCTGTACTCCTGGCTGTCACTCCCCAACCCTGGGCCTGAGGACGGTGGGGCCTTTTTGAGAACCTTAGTGGACTGAAGGTGTTCCTGGGCAAATATGACAGGGGGCTATGATGATGTGGGGGCTGGCTCTGCTGAGCTTGGCCCTGGGGAGAGCCTAAAGGATCTGTGGCTCTGGGCCATACTGCATCCCTTTGCCAAAGCCTGCCCAGACCAAGTGACTTCCTTAAAGAGACCCTTGTCCCACAGCAGCAGGAAACTGTTCCCAGAGTCTGGGGCAGTTCTCTTCCACTTCCTTCCTCTTCCCACTTTGCAGGCAGTCCCAGAAGCTTGAGCTTGGCCCCTGTGACCAGCCACTCTGCTCTTCCCCCACTGCCCTCAGCCTGTCTCCTTCCTGGTCGTTTATTTTCTCTGACCCTTGGAAAGTTTTCTCTGGTTTGCACTGGTCATCAGGAAGGCTGGGCCGTCTGTGCTGCCTCCTCTGAGAGTTTCCAGCGGGACTGTTTGAGGGGGTTTCCAGGGAGGGGAGGTTAGGTGTAAGCCCAAGGCCCTGGGGCTTCTGTGTCAGACATCCTTCTGTGATGGAGAGGTGGAGAAGAAGCCGTCCTTTACTGAACACAGACTGTGTGTCAGGCCCCATGCTAAGTATGCTTTTTTCCCCCTTCTAATAGAATCCTAAATATTATTCTGATCTTACCATAGATGAGAAATGATTGGCTGAAAGTCAGTGCTGGATTCAAACCCACATCCAGGTGCTCTTCCCACTGCCCTGAGCTCCCATCTCCTTCATCCCAGGCCAGGCTGCTTACTGCAGGGGCTGAGAGGAGTGTCGGTGGCCAATCCCCGGCCCTCCGTTCTATAAGAGTGGTGCCTCTGCCTTTGCCCTCACTCTTCTTGACCCTTGGACTTGAGGTCAAGGAGGACAATCAGGGAAGCTGCCTCAGAGCCTCATTCCCCTCTAAGCCCAGGGGGAGTTGCCTCCTTGCCCCAGCTCGAAGAGGCCAGTGAAGTTGAAAGTGCATGGGGCTTGATCCTTTTAGCCTGTGCTGCTGTAGCTAGGAGGTAGCAGGGTCCCTGATATTTTTCCTTGACCTTAATATTTTTCCCACTATTAGCCTCAGTTTCCCCATTCATAAAAGACATGGTGGTTTTTTAAACTTGGTTTTGGCAGTGGAAGCCTTTCTCTGATAAAAACAGCTAGCACGTGAATTGAGCACTAGCTCTGGGTCATGAGCTACCCCAAACACTTCCTCCCTCACCTCTTGCAGTCTGTGAGTGGTGGGGAATACCTGAGCCATTTTAGCAAAGGCTGGGATCAGGACTTGCACCCAGGCCAGCTGCCTTTGCTTCAGGCTGGTGATCATGGGAGTTGAGGACCAGGGAGAGCAGAAGAAGGGATTCTTGACCAGAACAAAGAGGGAGCCATTCTGATCAGCTCCCATCTTCCTTGTGAGTTCTGCCAAGATCTCTCCTCTCTAGGCTGGCTGTGTCCTGCCACACAGCTGCTTAAACCAACACCCCTATGAAAGTGCCTGGAGCCACATCTCTGAGCACATTCTCAGTCATCTCATGAGCTACACTGCCTATGGCTGTAGCTGTACACTGCACCCTGCAGATCCATTCCCAGAGACATCCCATGAGGCTCCTCCAACTTGTGTGGTTCCATTTCGATTCAGAAAATGGTGATGGGGATTCAGAATTCTGTGGTAGACCTCAGGAATACCTGTGTTGTCACTGGAGCAGGGGATGTGGGGATTCTGCCATCACCTGGTGGCAGCATATCTAATTCTAGTCACACTCCACTGCCCCCACTGCCCACACCCAAATCATAGGATCTGCATTTTAGCAACAGTAAGAAAGTTTTTTTTTCTCTCCTTTTCTATTCTTGCTATTTTACTCACCAAAGGCTCGCCAAACACCAGCTCAGGGGCTAGGTTGGCATGCAGCCTCTGGGAGAACTGCCCGAGTAGATGCACGGACACAGCCTTCCCTTTGACTTTCAGATCCGTCTGCGGTGCCAGAAGGGCATCCCACCTTCTCTGCGGGGCCGTGCTTGGCAGTACCTGTCAGGAGGCAAGGTGAAGCTGCAGCAGAACCCTGGAAAGTTTGACGTGAGTTGCCCTTCCTTCACCCTGCCCTTCCTTCCACGTCTCTTGGCGTCCTCCCCATGGCAGTGATCCTACATGTGCTCACCTGGACCTCAGCAGTCTGAGTGATGATGTAACCACCCATCAAGTGCCCAACTGCCCATTCCAGCTTTCTCTTAACAACTACTCAGGTTTGCTTTCTTGGACTCAGTGGGCCACCTCCCAGCCCTTGGCCGTCAGGAGGGGATACCCAGACCACTTCCCTGACTGCCTTGGGCCCTGTGCTCTGGGCCTTTGGGGGCCTGCATAGCAGGACCACAGAACCCTTAATGCTTCCTGGTTTCCCATCCTCTACTCTTTCTCCTCCCTGGGCCAAGCTCGGCCAAGCTCAGCCAGACATGGTTCACTTGTGTTGCTTATGGGGTTGTCGGCACTGGGGATGGCAGAGCCAAACTAGTATCCTTAGGGCTCAGAAGCCAGTCAGTGGCCAGAGAGGATGCCCTCTGCAGCCATGCATTCCCCTCCCCAACCCTAACCACTGTCCCCTGCCCCATGGCTGCCAGGGTGAGAACACCCCTCCACTCGTAGAGCTTCTTGGGTCCCATTTGGGCTGGGCAGCTCCTCCAGCCTGCTCCCTTAGGGAACTGTGGGAGGGAGTTAGCTTCCCTGGGGTTGCCCCAGCTCACCTGCCAGACCCGACCCCACGTGTCAGGGTTTCTCCCAGGACTGGTGACAGGCAGACTGAAACAGAGCTGCCAGCCATCAGCTCTTTGTTGACGTACTTCAGGCTTCAGCAAACATTCCTATCCTACCAAACCTGTTCCCTGAGAAGGGTGGGTGGAACAGGGCAGCCCAGAGTTTCTGCTGTTGACCTGGAGTGGGTAAGAGCTGTTTGCCAGCAGCAGTTGGCCCTGGGGGAGCAGCTCTGAATTGGGGTGATTCGACTGTCCCACAGAGCACCAATACCAGGTCCTATTCAAGTGGCCTCTCAACTCCAGAATCTTCCTCCCAGTGGCTACATCTCTTCCATTTCAGGGGGCTGCATCCTGGGCGGAGGGGGAGGCTCAGGGGTGGGAGCCTCACTCAAGTTCATAGCTTGCCTCTGGCTGCCAGAGCACAGGCATGAAGCCGAGAGCTTGGGTGGTCCAGCTAGCCTCCTGTTAGCAAATGTGAGTGCATCCTATGTGAGGGGCAGAGCATAGAGCTGTATGTGCATTATGTGTATGTTGAGTGGTGCTTCCAGGGAGGAATTGGCCACCCCTATGTAGTCTTGAAGGTTGCTTGTGGAAAGAGAGAGATTTGCTGAGAAAGGTCTTCAAAATGCTCTGAAGCAAAGTGGGGGCCCCGAGGCAGTCCTGGGGGCTGGAACAGTGGTTTTTGAGCACATCTGGAAGAACTTTGCCTATAGGTGACATGGAGGAAAAGGACAGGGATGAGAAGCTCCCTCTGGCTGCTGTGGGCACATGAGACCAAAGCAGGGGTATGGTGAGGGGGCTGCTAGTGGCAGCACGTACCTGTTCCTGTGCTTCCCCGCAGACCCAAGTGGCCAACCCCAACCTCAGCTGTCAGGACAGATTCTGTAGCCCCTGGTGGCTCCTTCTTCTGCACTGGCTATTTCTTCCTCTTTCTTGGGTAGGCCAGGACCTTCTGTCCCTTTCTTAGCTGGTTTTCTTCCCTGGCTTCACCTCATGATGGCGCCAGCGCTTTCAGGATCTCACAGAGGCTGTGGTAGTGGGATCATCT
This sequence comes from Equus quagga, assembly GCF_021613505.1. Taxonomy (NCBI): domain Eukaryota; kingdom Metazoa; phylum Chordata; class Mammalia; order Perissodactyla; family Equidae; genus Equus; species Equus quagga. The sequence goes on along the minus strand of NC_060281.1, from coordinate 86,723,019 downwards.
GCCACAGCCCATACCTGCCTTTCATTCCCAGCACACTTTCTCCCCACAGGCCCTTCAGCTACATCTTTTCCTTACTCACCAACCCATGTGTGGTTGAGCACCTTGGGCTGCTGAGGTACCAGGCAAGCACATCCCAGGAACCGACATTTTGGGTTCTGAGGTCCCCTCTTCACAGGAACCCTCAGGAGAACTTGTGGGACCCTCCTCCCCTTTCTGACAAAACAAACCTGCCATGTACTCAGACAGTACCCGGTCCTGGGCCTGACTTATGGGACACACACAGGCTGCCATCTTGAGGGTGTATGGGGTTCTAGAGGTTGCACACCCATCTCTTCAGCTGTGTGCCTGCTCAAGGACCCTTTGTGGGAGCCCCCAGCCCTTCCTTCTACCCTCCAGCCTTCACCACTCTGTCAGGTTTTTCTCTCAGTACTTACTCTCTCACCCCAGGTTCTTTAGTTCAGTGCTGGGACACCCCCACTGAGGGGGCATGAGAGGGAACGGCGCTTGTGTGAAGTCACCCGCTGATCAGGGCCCGGGCCTGGGCCTGCACCCACTTGCTGTGTTTGCTGAGGACCTGCCCTTCCTCTCGGGGGCCTCCCCTGACACTGCCCCAGCCTTGCAGGCAACACGTATATAGTCTGCTTCCCTGCTCAGCCCTCTGGGTTTCCTTTTATGGATTTCTTCTCTCTTTTTTAAAGTTGAGACATGACTTTACATAGAGTAAAATGTGCAAACCTTAAGTGTGCAATTTAGTGAATTTTGACAAATAATGCACATCTGTGTAACCAACATGCAAATCAAGATATAGAACATTTCAAATGACCAAGAAATGCTTTTTCTTTGTGTAGTACTTTGTTTTCATAAACAGTACTCATGGTATAAAATGTTCGTGGAAGTTCAAAGAAAAGAGACAATTTCGTTGAAACCCCAGCACCCAGAGATGCCTCTGAGGTTAATGGGTTGACAGATGTCGCATCCTTCCAGACAGCACTCTATGCATATCACACACACACCTATCTGAGTAGGTGACGCCACTTGCGCAGGGAGATAGAAGAGTTGGGATTGATGGCTCTGAGTCAACCAGGCTTCCAGGCCCAGCTCCACCATTTTTCTAGCCACTGAGGCCTAGGGTAAGTGACTTTTGTTTGACCCTCATCTCTGAACAATGTAATGATAGGACCTGTCTTTTGGGGTTGAGGAGAAGAGTCAGTGAGGCCCATGGGTGGTGCAGAGCAGTGCTAACAGGTGGTAGCTATTGCTTTGACAGTAGCCTTCCTTCTGAAGGATGTGACATAAGGTGTTTGAGTGAGTTCTGAATGAAGTACATAGAAGTTATTTTCAGCCATAGCTATGATGGCCACTTGCGCACTTGGGTCCTCCGAGAGCCAGGATCACCCCTTAGGGTTGCCAGGGCCCTCCCCGCCTTGCCTCTTTGCCCAGGCTTTCTGACCTATCCTCAGGAAGGCTCAGTCCATGATGGGATTGGGTAGGCAATGCCCCTGGTAGGGGGCTTGTCCAATACCTGAGACAGTTGTATCCTTCTAGCCATCCTTCACTCCTAAAATATGCCCTTGATCTTGCTTCCAGGAGCTGGACATGTCCCCCGGGGACCCCAAGTGGCTGGATGTGATTGAGCGTGACCTGCACCGACAGTTCCCTTTCCATGAGATGTTTGTGTCCCGGGGGGGCCACGGGTGAGCAGACTGGGTGTGGTAGGCTGGAGGTGGCTCTAGTCCCTGTCCCTCAGGAGGCAGAGGAGGTAAAATGAGTGTGGGGTATCCAGGGGGCCCAGAATCTGGGGGCCCCAAACTCCACTGTTAGACTTTCCCTTCTTTGGTTTGAGTCTGATGTGTCCTCTTAGCATCTCCTCTTACCTCTGGGGCAACTTTCATCATTTACTCCCCCGAGTGTTAGAGCTTGCCCGCCTGGCCCTCTTCTGAAACCAAGTTTTGGTGGGGAGAAAAGGTTAGAGAGAGTTGGATGGGCAGAGGGTATGTAGGAAGGGAGAGATGTGGTGGGCCAGGGGACCAAGACAGACACCTTGGACAAAGCTGTCTTGGCCTAGGGGCCACAGCTGCTGGGTGAGAGGCCCACACTTCCAGCCCTCAATTCAGCCTCACCCTGCACCTGGCATCCTGCCCTGGTCTTGCCCTCTGCTTTCTCTTCAAGCCTCTGCCGTCACCTGTCAAATGGGGGAGCTTCTCCCTGCCTCTGTACTCTGGTCATGTGAGAGACCATGTGCTGCAGTGGGAGACTGACCCCTTGGTGACCACAATCAGGTCACGTCCCCTCTCCAAGGGAGTGCAAATTCTGAGACAGGTCTGGTCTAGTGGGGCACAGGTGAAGGCAGTGGGTGGCAGTCATACCTGTCATCTCTGCCACACATGGCTTCTCCACAGCCAGCAGGACCTATTCCGAGTGCTGAAGGCCTACACGCTGTACCGACCTGAGGAGGGCTACTGCCAGGCCCAGGCACCCATTGCCGCTGTCCTGCTCATGCACATGCCTGCCGAGGTACCACCAGGCCCTGGGTGGGTGAACGGGCGGGCAGGGAACACCCCGCGGAAAGGCCTCACATCTCTCCTTCTCACAGCAAGCCTTCTGGTGCCTGGTGCAGATCTGTGAGAAGTACCTGCCTGGCTACTACAGTGAGAAACTGGTGAGTGCTTGCCAGGCTTGGGACCTGGCCTGGGACCTGCCCCGGGCTGGACACCCTTTTTGGCCTCTCCAGGCCTTTCTCTCCACATCCACTCCTGACTCTGCTTAAAACCTTCCCAGCCTTCTGTTGCTTTCAGGCTGAAGTCCCCAGGCCTGCCAGGGTCAGGTCTCCCAGGTTCCAGAGTCATCAGTTCCACACTTGCCTCCATCTCTGCCTCCAGCCGTCTGGCCGCTCGGCAGGCTCACAGTTCCTCCAGTGCACCCACTTCCTCCCTGCCTCGGCCTCTGCCCCTTTCCTGTCCTTCCTTCCCCTGATAACTCCTCCTTTCCCTCAGCTTTCAGCCCTTGGGGAACTTTCCTTGACCCTGCCAGGTGGGACCTCTAGCACACGCTCACCCAGCGTTCCTGTTCCTGCCATGTTCTGGGCACTTAGCCCCCCTCCTCCTCTTCCTAGTCTCTTTGCTCCTGTGATTGATGTCTGTCTGCCTCTTTCTACTTCACACTGCACGAGGGGGACCAGTTGTGTCTGGTTTGCTCATCATTGTATCCAAGCACCCAGCACGAGGCTGGCACCCTGCAGGCAATAACCACCTGAGGAATGAACGAATGTCTGCCTGGTGCTGGGGGCCAGGGCATAGTCCCTACACTGGCTGCTGCAGATCCAACATCATGGCCCCGTGGCCTTGCTGTCCCCCCAGGAGGCAATCCAGCTGGACGGGGAGATCCTCTTCTCACTGCTGCAGAAGGTGTCGCCTGTGGCCCACAAGCACCTCAGCCGGCAGAAGATTGATCCGCTGCTCTACATGACAGAGTGGTTCATGTGTGCCTTCGCCCGCACCTTGCCCTGGAGCTCTGTGCTGCGTGTCTGGGACATGTTCTTCTGCGAAGGTACCAGGCTGGGCTCGGGGGAGTACCCCTACCCCCAACCCAGCCCAGAGGGGCCTCTATTTCCAGAGAAACTCCCTAAAGGCCCCCTTGCACTCACCACCTGTCTCCCCCCACCCCCCATGCAGGAGTCAAGATCATCTTCCGGGTGGGGCTGGTGCTGTTGAAGCACGCGCTGGGCTCCCCCGAGAAGCTCAAAGCCTGCCAGGGCCAGTACGAGACTATTGAGCGGCTGCGGAGCCTCAGCCCCAAGATCATGCAGGAGGCCTTCCTGGTCCAGGAGGTGCGGCCCATACCTTCCCCTCGCCACTGGGAGGGAGGGGGAGACGTGGGGGCCCTTTGAAGGGGGGCCTGGTAACCCTCTGCCCTCGAGGGTGGGTCCCCCATGCCAGGCCCAGTGCTCAGCAGCCCAGGATGGTGTGGGTAGACCTCATCCTCCTGTCTGAACGAGAAGAGGGGCACAGAGCAGCCTAGGTTTGCAAGGCCTTCTCTGTTCTGAAGCAGTTGGGAACAAGAGGAGCTGCAACTGTCACCCCCTCTCACTCCCTGGTACCACATCCATGGCCTTTATTTTCCCTTTTTTCTTTCTTTGGTGGATTTTTGTCTCTCAGGGGCTGTAATGAGGTGACACATAGTTAGATGAGTGGACTCATGAGTTGTGGGCAGCTTTCTCCTCTGAGGCCGTGGGTCTCAAGTGCCTGGCTCACCTGGCACTCAGTTCTAAGACTTGTGACCACTGCAGGGACCAGACCTCCATCCTTCCTAGGGTCAGCCTTTAGTGACCAGGGCTGGGAGGCACTGAGAGAGAACAGGGGCCCAGCCTGGGAGGCAGAAGGGGAAGGTTCTTCCTGGTGCCCACCTGCATGTCACTGCCCCCACAGGTGGTAGAGTTGCCAGTGACAGAGCGCCAGATTGAGCGTGAGCACCTCATCCAGCTGCGGCGCTGGCAGGAGACCCGGGGTGAGCTGCAGTCCTGCTCCCCACCCAGGCTGCACGGTGCCAAGGCCATCCTGGAGGCGGAACCAGGCCCCCGACCCACTCTGCAACCTTCACCATCCATCCGCCTGCCCCTGGATGCCCCCCTCCCTGGCTCTAAGGGCAAGCCCAAGCCATCCAAGCAGATCCAGAAGGAGCAGAAGGAGCAGCAGAAGCAGGCAAAGGGGTACCTGGACAAGCCCCCGACCCCAAATCAAACCAAGATGACATCTGCAGCAGGAGACGCATGTCCCCCACAGGATGTGGCTCCGAAGGACCCGGTCCACCAGGACCCAGCCCCCCAGGACTCAGCTCCCCAGGACTCAGCCCACCACCACTCCCGGGAGAGCCTGACGTCCCAAGAGAGTGAGGATACCTACTTGTAACCCCGGCAGCTCAGGCCTCCAGAGCGGGGTCTCGGCACACATACACAGATCATAGACTGACACTCCAGGGCCTGCCCACCCTCTGAGGGCCCGGCCACCTGGCCACTGGGTGGCAGAGAGTCTGGCTGGCCCAGCACAGATTCCGCCTGAGCCTCCTTATTTATTTTCTCCAGAGTGGAGCTTGGGCCAGCCTAGCTGGGGCAGGCAGAAGTGAGGGCCCCTGGGTGGCGCCTCACTCAGCCTCCTCCTCCTGGGGGATGCTCTCCAGGGCTAGGGCGCTTACATGAGGGGAGAGCGGGGTGGAGGTTGGGGTATTTTTTGTGTAAAATAGAAATATGGTTTTGTACAGAAATAAACAGGCTTGTGTAGAGAAGTGGTGTGCAGGTAGGGACTGGGAAGCCGGTGCCATCCCTGGTGTTCAGCATCTCTTCTCCACACCCTACAGAGCCCCTCATCCTGGCCCCAGCCCTGTTCCAGAGCCTCTCTGAGAAGTACCTTGGCGGAGGGCATGCCAAATCTAGGACCAGACCCTGTTCCCGGCCCCTATTTTCCTTCACCCTATCCCCTCTGCCCCATGTCCACCATCTGTGGTAAATGAGGGTCACCAGGGCTGGAGGCTAGAACTGGGGCCAAGCCTGCTCCCCAGACCTTGATCCCTGCCCATCACTGAGGGGCAGGGGCTCCTTAAGGAGGTCATTTCAGGGTCTTCCTCCTCCAAGCCTGGATGCCACTTTGGACTCCAATAAGGTTCTGAGTGTTCATTCTGGGTCAGGTGCTGGTGCCAGGAGTGGTGTGAGGGGAGAAGTCTGGGTCTTTGACAAAAGGCCATCTGCAGTTTACTGGGCACTTAGTATGTGCCAGGCTGGGCTGATGGTGTCACATACCTGATCAGGTAGGCTCTGTTATTTATCCCCATTTTACAGATGAGGAAACAGAGGAGCTGCGTAGGAAAGATGAAGCTGATCCAGATTTGTGCCCAGAGCCTCTCAGCTACCTCTCCTGATCAGGGTACCAGGTGACCTGACTGCCATTGAGGGCCCAGGCAGGCACTATGGTCACAACCTGATGACTATTGAGGGTGAGGACATGGTGTCCCTGGGAGAGGCCCCCCTTCTGCTGAGGAAGCAGCTTTTCCAGTCAAACAATAGTGGCTGTTCCTGGCAGGCCATCAAGCTGGGCTGGGCCTTGGGGGGAGGGGGCGGGAGAGGGAGGAGTAGAGACTCCCTAGAGCTTTCAGGCATTGCAGGGCCTCGGCCTGGAACATCGTGTCCTGATACAGATGGGGAGACTGAGGCTTGGGGAGTCAAAAACGTCACATGAGCCTATCAGGGCAGGCCACCCAGTTCCTGCCTCCTGCCCCTCACCCCTTTGGTTTCCTACCCCATCTGCACGTGCCATCAATGAGATGGACTCAGCCTTTGAGGACACTCCCTTCCCCTGTGTGGCAGCTGCACAGTGTTCCATAGGAACCCACCAAGCCAGAGCGTCCAGAGAGCCGAGGCGCTGCCCCGCGTCCATCCACCTGCAGGGAAGGCTCCCGAGCAAGCGGGAGGCCTGCTCAGGCCTGCTGGATCCTATCAGGCCCGAGGCCTGCTTTAACCTGCTTAGTTCAAAGCCTCAGATCTGAGGCCTGAGGATGTTCGGGCCAGACAAGGGCCGTCCGGATCAGGGTGTCCTTGGACATGAAGCAAGTTCAGATGTGCTCAGGCCAGCTGGGATCTGCTAATGGCTGCAGGCTCTGGGAGGCCTCAGCAGGGCTCAAGTCTCAGGCCTGAGATCTGAGTACCCAGTCAGCCCCAGACGCATGGGCCTGTCCCCCAAAGTCTGTGCCTTGGGCATTCCTGGCCCAAGCACTTAGTCTTGTGGGGCCTCAAGCCTTAGGCCTGGCCACCTTCAGCCCCCTACCCCATAGTATGTTGCTCAGACAGAGGTGGCTGGGGCCCTCCCTATCTCTGTGACCCCGTGGGGAGACTTCTATTCTGGAAGTTGGGTGAGAGAAACAGGTGTGGGGGCCACCAAGGCCAGGCAGGTTTTACCTTGTCAGCCCACTTGCAGGGCTCACAAAGCAGGGCGGGGTATATATCAATACCCTTGCTGGGGGACTGGGACTTTTGTCTCCACCACTCCAGCCAGCTCTGGTGGCCCTGCCCCATGCCGAGCCATGAAAGGAAGGAGGGAGAAAGGCACCAAGACACTGTTGGGAGAGAATCACAGGGTCACCCAGGCTGCACAGCAGACCCCTACCCATCCATGCTCCAGGGGCTTGGGGGCAGCATGCTGGTCCCAGCCGAGTCCCGGCTCGCCTCATGAACCTCCCAAATTTCAGTGACCTCAGTCATAAGACCCATACGGAGGCCAGAGGTCAGAAACGACCCCACACCTCACGCTTGCTTCCAACCCCAACGCGGCAGGCATCCTGCGGAAAAGGCGGAGCCCCGAGAAGGGGCGCGGCATGGGCGTGGCCTGGAGGACTCGACGGGGGTGGGGTCAGCGGGTGATCTCTGAGCAACGCTAAAGGGGCGGAGCCAGAGGGGCGGGGTTCGGCGGGCTGGAAGGAGTCGGGCGAGGCTCAGGCTTTAGAAGAAGGCGTGGCCACCCTGGATAGGCGTGGCAGTCAGGGAGTGGGACGCGGCGCGAAGCTGGGCGGGTCCGCGGCGTAGCGGGCAGCGTGGACGCGGCCGCGCAGCGGCTCCTTTAAGCCTCCGGCACCGCCCCCACCGCCCCGCCCCCGGCGCGGCCTGGGTCTGGTTGGTGGTGGGTTCGGGTCCGCGCCGGCCGCGATGGAGCTGCACATCTTAGAGCACCGGGTGCGGGTGCTGAGCCTCGCCCGTCCCGGTCTCTGGCTCTATACCCACCCGCTCATCAAGCTGCTCTTCCTGCCCCACCGCAGCCGGTGCGCGCCCTGGTTCGGAGGCACAGATGGGGGTGGGCTCCGCTGTCGTTCCGGGATGGGGTCGGGAGATTAGGATCGCCGCGGGGCGAGCGGGAGCGGGCGGGGAGACCCCCGCCCCGGCCGCCATCCGGCCTGGGCCTACCCTCCCTGGGACCGCCGCCTATCCGGCCCCGTGAGGCCCCCTCCCAGGGCCACTTAAGGCGCAAACAGCCTGGGGTGGTCAATGCTTAACTCCGAGTGGTGTTAAATGGAGGCATTCCTTCCTGGTGACTTCCATCGGGTCAGCTTCTTCCAGATGCCTCTAATCTGGTCAGTGGGGTGGGTCTAGGGGGGCCAAGGTCCGACGCCCCCGGCGCTGTTGCCGCAGGTGAGCTTCTCCTCCCTCCCGGAATGGAGGGGCGGGGGTCTCCTGCGGAGGTCGGGAGCGGAAAACACTTCGCGATTCCTGAGGTGGAGCCCATATCCCACTGCCCTGGGGAGAAAATTGAGGCTTGAGGGGGCAGGAAGGCGCCCCGCAAGGGTCTTTCCGGGCAGATAGAGCGAAGTCTACCTGCCCCCTCCGCCCAGCTCGGGCTGAAGATGCCCCCGCTCCCAACCAGGTGCAAGTTCTTCAGCCTGACGGAGACCCCTGAGGATTACACGCTCATGGTGGACGAGGAGGGCTTCAAAGGTGGGGCTGAGCTGGGCAGGGGGAGAAGGGAAAGGATGTCGCCCTCCCCTCTTTTCGGGATTCTCACTAGATTTTAGGATCTAATGTCCCAAGAGCTGGGGCCTTTAAGGCGGACGGATCTGGGTTCGGATTGGACTCCACCACTCACTGGCTGTGTGCCCTTTGGCAAGTCATTTCCCCGCTCTGAGCTATTTGTTTCCTCTTAGGTAAAATGGTATAGTTAAGGTTCTGATCCCATGAGGGCCTGTATGTGAAGGGCACTTAGGAGCCTCAGGCCAGCAGCAAAGCCTCAGTTACGTTTCCGGCCAAGAATCGTGTTCCTGTGGCTCATATACCCCCCTGGCCATTGTTTCTCTCCGGACTTCTCTCCCTCGTGCTGGTCAACCCCCTCCCGGACTGGTCTGGAGCTCCAGGAGTCTGAGGGTTGGGGAAGGAATGCAGGAACAGGCAGCCAGCCCAGGGCAGGGTCCTGGGGGGCCTCCTGGCTGTGGTTGGCTGATTAGCAACCACCCTGGCCCTGGCTTCTGCTCTGGACTGGACGCCAGCCTAATCCCTCCCTGGTCCCTGGAACTGACATCTGGCTCCTACTCCTGCCAGCTTGACCCATCCTCACAGGCCTGGACTCTCAGGCTAGCCAACTGGGGCTAGGCCCATCCCCCACTGCACCGCTTCAGGCCTTAGTTTCCCTACTTGTACTGCAGGCAAGTCTGGATGTGCTAGGAGAGGAAGGCATACGCCAGCCAACCTGATCTGCTGGCGCCCCCTGGTGGTGTCACATGGTATAAAACCTGTTAACCCACAAAACAGTCATGAGGGAGATGAGTACTGTCATCCCATTTTACAGATGAGGAAACTGAGACTCAGAGATATTAAATCATTTGCCCAGGCCAACAGCAGATAAATGGCGAAGCTGGGATTTGAACCCAGGTCTGTCTGAATCTGGAGCTTTGATCTTAACTGGGAAGTTGCAATCCCTGGCTGGCCAGCACCTGGAGCATTTCTCAGTCCTTCCATACATGCAGGTCTCAGGAGCAGGACTCGGAGGAGGGAGAGAGCCCTAGTCTCAGACCCGACCTTGCTTTGGGAGAGCCCTCCAAGTCTCAGGGAAACTGAGGGGCAGGGGCCAGCCCTGCGGGCCCTGACCGAGCATGTGCCCCCTACCCACAGAGCTGCCCCCATCTGAGTTCCTGCAAGTGGCTGAGGCCACATGGCTGGTGCTGAATGTGTCATCCCACAGCGGAGCAGCCGTGCAGGCTGCTGGGGTCACCAAGATCGCCCGCTCAGTCATTGCACCACTAGCCAAGCACCATGTGTCCGTGCTGATGCTGTCCACTTACCAGACAGACTTCATCCTGGTGAGTTTCCTGCAGGCGCCAGTGTAGGGTAGGGTGGGCATGGGTGTCTGGGGACCCGTGTGATGTGCCGTCTCCCGGTGGCCCAGGTGCGGGAGCAGGACCTGTCCAAGGTGATCCACACGCTGGCCCAGGAGTTTGACATTTACCGAGAGGTGGGCGGGGAGCCTGTGCCTGTTGCCAGGGCTGATTCCAGCAACGGCTTTCCCCGTGCCCAGCATGGTGAGGGCCGACCTCTGACACCCAAACCTGGGCGGGGGCTCCTCTTCCCTCTGAGGCCCTTCCCTTGTGCGGGTGGGTCTGTGGGCATGGGGAGACCAGCTGACACCGCCTCACAAGATGGGGAGATGGGGCGGGGAAAACTGCAGTGGGTTCTTGTAGAGCATGACCCTGCATTCAGCCCAGGCCCCACCAGGGGGCGCCCCAGCCCACTGTTGCCTTTTCACCTGCCTCTGCCTGGTCCCTCCTTAGCAGGGCCCAGCCCCACAGTGCATCCCATCCAGAGTCCACAGAACCGCTTCTGTGTCCTCACGCTGGACCCTGAAACACTGCCAGCCATCGCCACCACCCTCATCGATGTCCTCTTCTACTCACACAGGTGGGTGTTGTGTGCACTTCATCCCTGTGTCCTCACGCCATTATTCCCTCTGCTCTGTCCCACCACCTTCCACCTGTCCGTTGATTCTGCAGCTCTGTGCCCTGTTCTGTCTCGGGGTTCATGGCAGCCTGTGATGCCCATGTGCCCTTCACTGGTGTTCAAGGAAGGTCCTGATACCACAGCCAGAGTCCTCTCTTGTAGTGTGGACAGAGCCGTGCCCTGGTCAGGCCGTCTGGCCCTGGGGTCCTGCACCTTTGGCACAGACAGGGTTCATCATTCTCTTCCATCCATACCTGGCACCAAAGGAGATCAGGGCCCTCAGACGGGAGGAAAAGTGACCCAGAGATGGGAGGGTCTGCCCAGGGCCACCTGTGCCAGCTCCTGCCCGGGGCTCTGGAGGCTGACTGGGAGGAGATGGAGTGGGCTGGGTGCCCAGCAGAGCACCTGAGTCTCCTGTTCCTCCCCAGTGCCCCCAAGGAGGCAGCCTCTGGCAGTCCTGGACCCAGTTCCATCACATTTTTTGCCTTCTCCCTCATTGAGGGCTATATCTCCATTGTCATGGATGCTGAGACACAGAAAAAGTATGTGACCCCTGACCCAGGGTGAACCATAGACCCTAAGCCAGCCCCAGGGAGGGAGGAGGTGGAGTGTCAGAATTGGAGGTCACCAGGCCGACATGCCTCAGGGTCTCACAGTGGGGCAGGGAGGGGGTGGGTGGGTGCCCTGCCCACTTCCCACCTACCTCCCCAGGTTCCCCAGTGACCTCCTGCTGACCAGCTCCTCGGGAGAGCTGTGGAGGATGGTGCGCATCGGTGGACAGCCTCTGGGCTTTGGTGAGGGCTGCTTCTTGTGTGTTAGGGGCTTGGGGAGGGCCTGTGGGGCGACCAGGCTGAGCCACATGGACCCTTCCTCAACCCTCAGATGAATGTGGGATTGTGGCCCAGATCGCGGGTCCCCTGGCTGCGGCTGACATCTCTGCTTACTACATCAGCACCTTCAACTTTGACCACGCCCTGGTGAGTGCCATGGGCTGATATGGGGGGTCCTGGAGAGATATTGATGCCCAGAAGGGTGGAGGGGACAGGAGGTAGACCCAGCTGAGCCAGGAAGTCGGGGCGGCCCTGACCCCTGCCTCTACCCGCAGGTGCCAGAGGACGGCATCGGGAGCGTCATCGAGGTCCTCCAGCGACGTCAGGAAGGCCTGGGCTCCTGAGGCCTGAGGAAAACAGCAGCCTCCATGCTCTTCCCTTGCCCCCAGGCTTCCAGAGACTTCTCTAAGCTATTTCCTCAAGCTCTGAGATGAGCCCATCCCCCAGCCCCCAATCCTGCCGGGGGATCCCTCCTTCTGCTCTCTGTCTGTAAGTCGCGTGCAGGCACCAGCTCTCACGTGGACACGTGTGTCTGCCCGAACAGGGGAACGTGGTGCTCAGGGCTTCCACCAGGAAGCCCTCAACCCATTACTCCCTGAGCGGCCTCGGCATTTGCACATTCCCTGCTTGAGGCCTGAGCCATCCCCCCATCAGTGCCCTGGGCCAGCTGCTCCCTGGACAGGGCCCTGATCACCATTCTGCCTCTGGCTGGGTTGCCTTCTCTGGCCAGGTGATTTATGACAGTGCCTCCCCATCCTGGGGCCTCCAAGAACAGTATTTTTACATCTCTTTCTCTTCTATTTTTATCAACTTATTAATAAAGGGCTTGTAGTGACCAGGCTGGGCTGTGGTCCTTGAGGGTCGTCTGAGCCTCAGCCGCGGCTGCTCTGCTGCTCCTCGTGGCCTCAGCCTAAGGTTCTGGTCTCTCTCCGTGTAGCTGGCTAAGGGCTGGTCTCACGTCACCTCCCTCACTTTTCACCAAGAGAGTGGTACGTCAACCATCGCCATTTTCCAGATGAGGAACCAGGGCTTCAAGAGCTGAAGTGATTTATCCAAGGTCACATCCAGGGCTGCCTGGCTCTGAGTCCGGGCTTTTTCTTCATTCCTTGCTGCTTCTGGAATAGCCCAGAAGGTTCTGAACATGGGCAGAGACTGCCAGCCTCCCTTGCCACCTTGAGTATGGCTGGCCTGTTGCAAAACACCCTCAAGGAGGACCCTAAAGCGCCTTTCTTCCAGGCTGCTGCCTGCTTTCTTTTGGACCACGTCAGTTCTGGCTGTCCCTCACAGGAGTCCCTGTTGGCCAAGAGATCAGTCACTTCTGGGTACGAGGGCTGTCCTGGAGCAGTCGTGAGAAGGGGCCAGCCAGAGTGGGGACCTCGGCTTCCCCTGGCCAGGAGGACAGGACAGGGTCCTAGAGGCTACCTGGAGCCCGCTCTGCCCCTGATGGCTGCCTGCGTGGGCCAGAGCTCAGCACATCTGGGCCCAGGTTTCCTGTCACAGAGGGGCCGCCTCCCTGCTCCGTGAGGCTGGGATTCCACTGTGGCCCGATGGGGCCCTGCAGATGTGCCAGGGAGGTTATCAGGTTCCCTCAGCCCAGACTCACCCGCACTCAAGAAGGGAAGAAGGGTGTGACTTCGGCGTACTTGGAGGTTGTGGCGGCTCCCCAGAAAAGCCAGACCGGGGCCAGGCCTCTGGCAGTGCGCCCACCCTGCCCTTGGGAACCCGAGCAGATCAGAGGAGCAGAGAGCACATCTCAGCCAGGTGAGTGAGCTGTTGGGGACCCTGGGGCCAGCCCCTTCCCCTCAGCCTCAGTTTCCCCATGTGCATTGAGACCTAGGAGGCGGCTCCTTCAGGACTCTCTACTTCTTGGCCCTGGGTAGGGGGTGTTTCTTTGTAGTTCGTCTTTTGGGATTGAGGGGAGTTACTGCTCCTTTCTGTGGAGGGCCCACCATGGACCCTGGCTCCAGGGATGCCCTGGGCTGAGGTGGGGGCTTTAGAACCAGAATTCTTAGGGTTTCCTGACCTGCAGCTAGAGAGCTCCTAGCCCCATGTCCAGCTCTGGGGGTCTGTCTGCTTGTGAGTCACTGCCCGATTTGGGTGTTTTAGTCCTCCTGGCTTTTCAAGTCATTGGTCCTCACCTGGTCCCTCAAACCAGGCTCTAACCCGCCATCGGTTAGTTCTTGGGGCTGCCCTCAGTTCTGGCCTGGGTTGGAGGGGCCACAATCACACTCTAGTGGGCTGGTCGGGCTTGGACCCAGGCCTAATGGTCATCATGCCCACACGTGTCTCTTTGCCACATGTGTGCGAGTCTTTGTGGAGAGGTTTTAGCTCCCAGGGTATTAGGGTCCCTGGGGGTCACTGGGCTAGCTCTCGGCCTTCAGCAGGTTACAGATGGGAGATCTGCTCTGGGAGTGCCAAGGAGACCGAGACCCACCTAGGGTCAGGCACAGGGCTTGGGAGGTGCCTGGGGAGCACTCGGCTTAGAAGGGGATGTGACCCTGGACCTCACATGCAGTTGATGCTCTGGGTGCCATCAGACAGATGGGCCTTGGGCTATCCCAGGCTTAGGTGGGGGCTCACAGAACGACCTCCTCGTCCCACCCAGGCCCCCAGGAGTCCCAGGGCAGAGGAACTCAGTCTGGTCAGCCCAGACCTGGGGTTGGGTTCAGCTTGGGTCATTCATAACCGAGGTTGGGGGCACTCGCTGGCACACAGCCCATGTCCTTGTCCTCCCAGCCCTAGGATCCCTGGTCCACCTGTCCACATCAGCACAGCCACCCCTGGGTGTGAGGGTCAGGCTGCAGACCACAGCGCCTGAGTGCCCATCCTCATAAAGATGGCAGCCTGTGCTTGGGGAGGGCCCTGCCATGGTCCACCAGGCAGTGGGAACATGCTCCCAGCCCTCCGCCCGCCAGCTCGGATTCTGGCATCTCCTGGGAGGATATGGACCTGGGTGGGTGGGGACAGGAGAGGAGGAAACCTCAGGCGGGGAGCGTCAGCGGCTCATTTCCATCCTTTCTGATCTTCATGCCCATATAGAGAAAGTGAGCTCTTAAGTCCTTCTCGAAGACATTTAAGGAGAAATTCAGGGTTTAAAGGCCTCATCCCCACCCCTGCCAGGCAGGGCCGCCTGGTCCCATGTTTGCCAAGTTGCTCCAAAGCTGGCTTCTTGATGCTGTGTAGAGGGGAGAATAAACCCATGCCCTCTCGATGTTCCGCCCGCCCCCAGGATCTCACTAGTGGGAAGGGACCAAGTGGGAGGCAGGACGGGGGAGCCCCATCTGCAGCTGGCTGACTGAGCACAGGGGAGCTGCCTTTCACATCTGTGTGTGGGGAGGAGAGAGAAGGGTGTACACTATTAATTCACGTATTCAACACACACTCCCATTATCCCCCTTTTACACAGGGGAAATGAAGCACAGGGAGGTGAAATGACTTACCCAAGGTCACACAGCTGGGCGTGGCAGAACCAGAACTCAAAAAGAAAGTTAATAGTGCCCACAGGAGCCTGGGGAAGTTCCCTGAGGGAACTTTAGCTGAACCCTGAGGGACGGGACGATTTTGCAAGATCCCTCGCAATCCTAGCTGTCTGCGTAGGTGGCTGGGTGTCTGCCGCTGGTGGCAACGAGTGCGAGTGCGTGGGCAGGCACGGGAGGCCTGGCCCTGGCTCCTCCCTGACCCTGGGCTGGGCTGGTGGGTGTGTTGGGTATGGCCATGGTTTGTTTCTCTTTCCCAGGCGGGCCCTGGTGCTGGAGTTTGAGTCAAGGCTGCCTCAAATGGGAGTGCCCAGAGCTGCCATCCCGGGGGGTTGGTCCCAGTGCCAGGTGGATGTGTGTGTGTGTGTGCAGGACTGCACTCACGGTCAGGGGAGGCCTTCGCGTGCATCTCTACAGACAAGTCTGTTTTGGCCAGAAAGTGTGTGTGCCTGCCTACATGTGTATCTAAGTGTCAATGTGTCCCAGTGTGCACTTGTGCATCTGTGTTGGTCTGAATGTCTGTGGCTGTATGTGCGTCCGATTACGCTAGTATGAACATGAGCTGTGTGCCTGGCTCCACCTCTGCACATGTCCTGTGTGTGTGACTGGGGTGTGCATCTGTGCCTGTGTGTGTACTGTGCATGAGCCCCTCAGCCCGGGCCCCCTGCCATGACACAGAGACCCAGCCCGGCCCCCCAGCCCCAGAGCCCTCCACAGCCTGGTGCCCCACACTTCCCAGGGCTCTGATTCAACCCACGGTTGTCCTTGCCTGCGTCACTGCCCCCGACTCCCCGCTGATCTCCTTGCCTCGGTGTCCCTCTAGTCTGTCTGCACAAGCACATTTTCCTCAGCATAGCCCTGGCATGTCGCCTCACTCCCCACCTCTGCTGCTCCCCCGTCACCAGCCTTCAGCAGCACCCCCCACCCCTGTCTTTGAGACCTGCTGGCCTGCACTGGCTCTTCTGGCTGCCCTGCCATTCGGTGCCTCGCCCTAGACTTGCTCTTTCCCAAAGCCAGGGGCTTCCCCTCCTGGCAGCTTCCAGGCCCTGTCCTGAGCTGGCTCGCCCTGGCCTTTAAGTTGAAGTCAGTCTTTTCTAAGTCGACAAACAAGAGCCCTTGGACAGGTGCTAACCAGGCAGTAACACAGGAGGGGCCATGGGGTGCCCTCTGACTCCCCTGTCCTTTTACAGCCCCTTGGTTTTCCTGGGGTTGCTGTGGTTTTAAGCTCTGCCCTCTTTTTTATATTGCGGTAACACTGGTTTACAACATTATATAAATTTCAGGTGTACAGCATTATATTTCAATTTCTGTGTGGATGACATCATGTTCACCACCCAAAGACTAATTACCATCCATCACCACACACATGTGCCTAACCACCCCTTTTGCCCTCCTCCCTCCCCCCTTCCCCTCTGGTAACCACTAATCCAATCTTTGTCTCTATGTGTGTGTTTGTTGTTGTTTTTATTTTCTGTTTATGAGTGAGATTATACTGTATTTGACTTTCTCCCTCTGACTTATTCCACTTAGCATAATACCGTCAAGGTCCATCCATGTTGTTGCAAATGGCAAGATTTCAGCCTTTTTTATGGCTGAGTAGTATTCCATTGTGTATATATACCACATCTTTTTTATCCATTCGTCCCTTGATGGGCACCTAGGTTGCTTCCAAGTTTTGGCTATTGTGAATAATGCCACATTGAACATAGGGGTGCATATATCTTTATGCATTCATGTTTTCACGTTCTTTGGATAAATACAAAGCCGTGGAATAGCTGGATCATATGGTAGTTCTATTCTTAATTGTTTGAGGCATCTCCGTATTGTTTTCCATAGTGGCTTCACCAGTCTGCACTCCCACGAGCAGTGTATGGGAGTTCCCTTTTCTTCACAGCCTCTCCAACATGTTATTTCTTGTTAATATAGCTATTCTGACAGGTGTGAGGTGATATCTCATTGTAGTTTTGACTTGCATTTCTCTGATAATTAGTGATGTTGAACAATCTTTCATGTGCCTGCTGGCCAGCTGTGTATCTTCTTCAGAAAAATCTCTGTTCAGATCTTTTGCCCATTTTTTAATTGAGTTGTTAGTTTTTTTGTTGTTGAGATGTATGAGTTCTTTGTATATTTTGAATATTAACCCCTTATCAGATAGATGGTTTGCAAATATTTTCTCCCAATTGTTAGGTTGTCTTTTTGTTTTGTTGATGGTTTCCTTTGCTGTGCAGAAGCTTTTTAGTTTGATGTAGTCCCATTTGCTTATTTTTTCTATTGTTTCCCTTGCCTGGTCAGACATGGCACTTGAAAATATGCTGCTAAGACCAGTGTTGAAGAGAGGACTGCCTATGTTTTCTTTTTTCTTTCTTTCATGTTTTTTTTGAGGAAGATTAGCCCTGAGCTAACATCTGCTGCCAATCCTCCTCTTTTTTTTGCTGAGGAAGGCTGGCCCTGAGCTAACATCCGTGCCCATCTTCCTCCACTTTGTATGTGGGACGCCTACCACAGCATGGCTTGCCAAGCAGTGCCATGTCTGTGCCCGGGATCTCAACCAGCGAACCCTGGGCCACCGAAGCGGCACGTGCGCTCTTAACCACTGCGCCACTGGGCCAGCCCCCCACCTATGTTTTCTTGTAGAAGTTTTACGGTTTCAGATCTTACATTCAAGTCTTTAGTCCATCTTGAGTTAATTTTTGTGTATAGTGTAAGATAATGGTCTACTTTCATTCTTTTGCATGTGGCTGTCCAGTTTTCCCAACACCATATATTGAAGAGACTTTCCTTCATTGTATGTTGTTGGCTCCCTTGTTGAAATCAGCTGTCCATAAATGTGTGAGTTTATTTCTGGGCTCTCGATTCTGTTCCATTGATCTGTGTGTCTGTTTTTGTGCCAGTACCATGCTGTTTTGGTTACTATGGCTTTGTAGTATATTTTGAAATCAGGCAGTGTGATACCTCCAGCTTTGTTCTTTTTTCTCAGGATTCCTTTGGCTATTCAGGGTCTTTTGTTGATTTTAGGATTCTTTGTTCTATTTCTGTGAAAAATGCTTTTGGAACTTTGATAGGGATTACACTGAATCTGTAGATTGCTTTAGGAAGTATGGACATTTTAACTGTGTTAATACTTCCAATCCACAACCACAGAATATCTTTCCATTTCTTTGTGTCTTCTTTCATTTCTTTCAACAATGTTTTATAGTTTTCAGTGTATAGGTCTTTCACCTCTTTGGTTAAATTTATTCCAAGGTATTTTATTCTTTTTGTTGCAATTGTAAATGGGACTGTATTCTTAATTTCTCTTTCTGCTACTTTGTTGTTAGCGTATAGAAACACAACTGATTTTTGTATGCTGATTTTGTATCCTGCAACTTTACCGTATTCATTTATTATTTCCAAAAGTTTTTTGGTGGATTCTTAGGGTTTTCTATATATAAAGTCATATTATCTGCAAATAGTGACAGTTTCACTTCTTCCTTTCCAATTTGGATCCCTTTTGTTTCTTCTTCTTGCCTGATTGATCTCGCTTCCAATAAGAGTGGTAAAAGTGGGCATCCTTGTCTTGTTCCTGTTCTTAAAGGGGTAGTTTTCAGTTTTTCTCTGTTGAATATGATCTTGTCTGTGGGTTTGTCATATATGGCCTCTATTATGGTGAGGTACTTTCCTTCTAGACCCATTTTATTCAGAGTTCTTATCATAAATGGATACTGTATCTTGTCAAATGCTTTCTCTGCATCTATTGAGATGATCATGAGATTTTTATTCTTCATTTTGTTAATGTGGTGTATCACATTGATTGATTTGCAGATGTTGAACCATCCCTGCATCCCTGGAATAAATCCCACTTGATCACGGTGGATGATCTTTTTAATGTATTATTGTATTCGAATTCCTAGTATTTTGTTGAAGATGTTTGCATTGATGTTCATCAGTGATATTGGCCTGTAATTTTCTTTTTTTGTGTTGTCCTTGTCTGGTCTTGGTATCAGTATCATGTTGGCCTTGTAGAATGAGTTAGGAAGCCTCCCCTCCTCTTCAATTTTTTGCAAGAGTTTGAGAAGGATAGGTATTAAGTCTTTGAATGTGTGGTAGAATTCACCAGGGAAGCTGTCTGTTCCTGGACTTTTATTTTTCAGAAGGTTTTAGATTACTGTTTCGATCTCCTTACCGGTGATTGGTCTATTCAAATTCTCTATTTCTTCTTGATTCAGTTTTTAAAGGTTGTATGATTCTAAGAATTTATCCATTTCTTCTAGATTATCCAATTCGTTGGCGTATAGCTTTTCATAGTATTTTCTTATAACCTTTTGTATTTCTGAGGTATCTGTTGTAATTTCTACTCTTTCATTTCTGATTTTGTTTATTTGAGCCTTCTCTGTTTTTTTCTTGGTGAGCCTAGCTAAGGGTTTGTCAATTTTGTTTATCTTTTCAAAGAACCAGCTCTTACTTTCATTGATTTTTTTCTATTGTTTTTAAGTCTCTATTTCATTTATTTCTGCTCTGATTTTTATTATTTCCTTTTTCTACTGATTTTGGGCTTTGCTCTTCTTTTTCCAGTTCCTTTAGGTGCACTGTTAGATTGTTTATTTGAGATTTTTCTTGTTCGTTGAGGTAAGCGGGTATTGCTATAAACTTACCTCTTGGAATGGCTTTTGCTACATCCCATAAATTTTGACATGTTGTATTTTCATTTTCATTTATCTCCAGGTATTTTTTGATTTCTCCTTTGATTTCTTCATTGACCCAATTGTTGTTCAGTAGCATTTTGTTTCATCTCCACATATTTGTGTCTTTTCCAACATTCTTCCTGTAGTTGATTTCTAGTTTCATATCTTTGTGGTCAGAAAAGATGCTTGGTATTACTTGAATCTTCTTAAATTTATTGAGACTTGTTTTGTGGCCTAATATGTGATCAGTCCTGGAGGATGTTCCATGTGCATTTGAAAAGAATGTGTATTCTGTGGTTTTTAGATGGAATGTTCTGTATATATCTACTAAGTTATCTGGTCTAATGTGTCATTTAAGGACAATATTTCCTTATTGATCTTCTGTTTGGATGATCTATTCATTGATGTAAGTGGAGTGTTAAAGTCCCCTGCTGTGTCACTGTCTTTTTCTCTTTTTATGTCTGTTAATAATTGCTTAATATAGTAGGTGCTCCTATGTTGGGTGTATAGATGTTTACAAGTGTTACATCCTCTTGTTGGATTGTTACCTTTATCATTATGTAGTGCCCTTCTTTGTCTCTTGTTACAGTTTTTGTTTTAAAGTCTATTTTGTCTGTTGTAAGTGTTTCTACCCCAGCTTTCTTTTCTTTGCCATTTGCATGGAGTATCTGTTTCCATCCCTCCACTTTCAGTTTCTGTCTTTAGTCTGACATGTGTCTCTTGTATGCAGCATATATATGGGTCTTGTTTTTTATCCAATCAGCTACCCTATGTCTTTTGATTGGAGCATTTAGTCCATTGACATTTCATGTAGCTATTGATAAGTATGTACTTATTGCTATTTTGTTACCTTTTTTTTTTTTAAAGATTTTATTTTTTCCTTTTTCTCCCCAAAGCCCCTCGGTACATAGTTGTGTATTCTTCGTTGTGGGTCCTTCTAGTTGTGGCATGTGGGACGCTGCCTCAGCGTGGTCTGATGAGCAGTGCCATGTCCACACCCAGGATTCGAACTAACGAAACACTGGGCCGCCTGCAGCGGAGCGCGCGAACTTAACCACTCGGCCACGGGGCCAGCCCCTATTTTGTTACCTTTTTTGGGGGTGTTTTAATAGTTCTTCTCTGTTCCTTTCTTCTTCTCTTGGTCTGTTCCCTTGTGGTTTGATGGTTTTCTTTAGTATTATGTTTGGGTTCCTTTCTCTTAATTTTCTGTGTATTTATGATAGGTTTCTGGTTTGTGATTACCATGAGGTTCAGATATAATAAGCTACATATATAGCACTCTATATTAAGTTGATGGTCTCTTAGGTTTGACTTCTTGCTAAAAGCTCTACTCTTTTACTCCCCTCCTCCCACATTTTATGTTTTTGATATCGTATTTAACCTCTTTGTGTGTGTGTGTATCTGTTACTCTCTTATCATGGAAATAGATAATAGAAATAAGTACTTTTGTATTTTGACCTTCATATTAGTTTCATAGGTTGTTGATCTGCTACCTTTACTATATATTTGCCTTTACCAGTGATTTTATTGTTTCTGGTTTTCTGGAGGTTTTTTTTATATATATAATTTTCTTATTCCTATTTGTGGTCTTTTCTTTTCCATTTAAATAAGTCCCTTTAGCATTTCTTGTAAGACTGGTTTCTTGGTGATAAACTCCTTTAGTTTTTGCTTGTCTGGAAAACTCTTTATCTCTCCTTCCATTCTGAATCATAACCTTACTAGATAGAGTATTCCTGGCTGTGGGTTTTTTCCTTTTGGCACCTTAAATATCTTGTGCTGCCCCCTTCTAGCCTGTAAGATTCCTGCTGAGAAGTCATAGCAGAAGTCATTGGCTTATGAGGTTTCCTTGTATGTAACTTGTTGCCTTTCTCTTTCAGCTAATAGGATTCTCTCTTTATCAATTCTTGTCATTTTAATTATAATGTGTCTTGGTGTGGGCCTTTTTGGGTTTACTTTGTTTGGTGCTCTTTATGCTTCCTGTACCTGGATGTCTGTTTTCTTCCTTAGGTTAGGAAATTTTTCAGCTATTATTTCTTCAAATAGACTCTCTGCCCCCTTATCTCTCTCTTCTTCTTCTGGGACACCTATTATATGGATGTTAGTGTGCATGATGTTGTCCCAGAGGTCCCTGAGACTGTCCTTGTTCTTTTTAATTCTTTTTTTTTTTTTTTTTGAGGAAGATCAGCCCTGAGCTAACATCTGCTGCCAATCCTTCTGTTTTTGCTGAGGAAGACTGGCCCTGAGCTAACATCCGTGCCCATCTTCCTCTACTTTATACATGGGATGCCTACCACAGCATGGCTTTGCAAAGCGGTGCCATGTCCGCACCCGGGATCCAAACCGGTGAACCCCGGGCCGCCTGAAGCAGAATGTGCGCACTTAACCGCTGCGCCACCAGGCTGGCCCCTAATTCTTTTTTCTTTTATCTGTTCAGCTTGGGTGATTTCCTCTAGTCTTTTGTCCAGCTTGCTGATCTGTTCTTCTGTATCTTCTACTCTGCTATTGAGTCCCTCTAGTGACTTTTTCATTTCCATTATTATATTCTTCATTTCTGATTGGTTCCTTTTTGTATTTTCCAGTTTTTTGTTGAAGTTCTCACTGAATTCATCCATTCTTCTCCGGAGATCAGTGAGCATCCTTATGACTATTAGTTTGTACTCTTTATCAGGTAGATCATTTATCTCTGTTTCATTTAGTTCTTTTTCTGAAGATTTGTCCTGTTCCCTTACTTGGAACATATTCCTTTGTTTCCTCATTTGCCTCTTTCTCTGTGTTTATATCTATGTATTAAGTATGACAGCTACATCTCCCAATCTTGGAGAGGTGACCTTATGTAAGAGATGCCTTATAAGTCCCAGCAGTGTGCTTCCCTCTCATCACCAGTTCCAAATTTTCCAGGACTGTCCCCTGTGTGGGCTACATGTGTGCGTGTGTCCTTCTGTTGTGGCAGGGTTGCTCTTGCTGCAGGTGCAGGGGGAGGCTAGGCTGTTCCCCTGGCTGGCTGATTGTAATGCTCAGCTGCGTGTGACTGCTGTGGATCCTACAGTCACTTTATCAGGCATGGGGAGCCCCAGCACAGTTGGCGCAAAGTCTTATAGCATGTTCCTGCTGCAGTTTTTCTGTTAAGTGAGTAGGCCTCCAGTGTGGCTGATTTCTAGGCTCGGGGGGCCTACAAGGCTGTTATCAGCTCTCTCAGGATTTCAGCTGGGTGGGGCTGGCCTTCAGGTGTTGGAGGGTGGGGCTGATCCCCTGTGTGGCTGTTTGGGAAGCACAGGTCTGCTGCAGCTGACCACCCCCACCACCCACAGGCCTGCATACCCCATCAACATAGTCCTGCCGCATCCGCATGCCCCAACCCACAGAAGCAGTCCCACTCACTCCGCTGCAGAGGCCCCACACACTCTGCCAACACAGCCCCACCGCTTGCTCATGGCTTGCTCCCCAGAGGCAGACCCACTCACCTGGCTACAGAGGTCCCATACACCCTGTGTATGCAGGCCCACACATTGCCCGAGGGCTTGCTGTTGGGCGGAGCCAGTCCCTAGGGTGGGCTGCCTGCCCTAGCTGAGCTGGATTAAATCAGTGCTCTAGTGGGTGGGGCAGACCCCTGCACTAATAGGCCAGGGCAAGAACTCCAGTGGTGTCTGCCAGCATCTGTGTCAGCATACCTGTACTAAGGAGGTCTCACCTCTCACTGAGATGTGCCCAGAGCCCATCAAGTGAGTCTCTTTTCACCAAAGGACTGTGTACCTTTTTGGTGACTTTAGGTTGCTTTCCGAAATGGGTAAATTTGTGCATGGGCCCTTTGAGAGCAGACTTTTCTTTCTCTTATGTTTGATAGCTTTTCTCGGGGTATTCCCATTGTTGCTAATAGCCAGCAAAGCCGGATATTATGACATTTGTCTTGGTTGTGCTGAGTCCAAAAGCTGCTTACTGTGGCAAAGCTCTCCCACTCAGATCCCGCATTCCCCCAGGGAAGGCTTTGTACCTTCAGATTGCTCCTGGCCAGGAAGCACCACGACTAGAATGTGGCTTTTTCTTCTGCAGAAAGGAATTTCTGCCTCTTCCACCTCAGTCAGCACTGTTGAGAGGTTGTGGGGTTCTTTTTACCCAGCTTTCAGTTCTCTCTCAGGGGTCATTATTCCAAGAGGAGTTGTAAATTTGTTGTGTCCTTGGGAGGAGGTGAGTTCAGAGTCCTCCTACACGGCCATCTTCCCAGCAATCCAAGCTCTGCCCTTAAAAAAGAATTGTTTTAATTGAGGTGAAATTCACATAATATAAAATGAACCATTTTAGAGTGAATAACTAAGTAGCATTTAGCACATTCACAATGTTGTGTAACCATCACCTCTATCTAGTTCCAAAACATTTTCATCACCTCAAAGGAGACCCCATACCCATTAGCTATCACTCCCCATTCCCCTTCCCTCCAGCCCCTGAAAACCACCAATCTGCATTCTGTCTCTATGCACTTCCCTATTCTGGACATTTCATATACGTGGAATTATACAATATGTGTCATTTGGCGTCTAGCTTCTTTGATTCAGCATAAAGTTTTTGAGGTATATCCAGGAGGTAACACATGTCAGCACTTCATTCCTTTTCGTGGCTAAATGATGTTCCATTATTTGGACATACCACATTTTTTACCCATTATCCATAGATGGACATTTGGGTTGTTCCCACCTTTGGCCTATTAAGCTATGCCTTCTTGACTGTGGGGGTGCTCTGCATTGGTGTTCCTTACATGCTCTGTGGGCAGGATGACCTGGCCCCAGATGGTCACACCGCATCACCCATTGAATGGCTACCAGTAGACCCTTAGAGAGAGCAAACTTTAATGGCCTTTTCTCCCCTTGAAGCTGCAGGATTTGTTTCTTTTTTTTCATATCAAGATAAATGCCCACAGGGGCCGGCCCAGTGGTGTGGTGGTTAAGTTCACGTGCTCCGCTCCAGTGGCCTGGGTTTCACAGGTTCAGAACCCAGGTGTGGAGCTAGCACCACTCATCAAGCCATGCTGTGGCGGTGTCCCACATACAAAATAGAGGAAGATTAGCACAGATGTTAGCTCAGGGCCAATCTTCCTCACAAAACACTTTTTTAAAAAAGATAAACGCCCAGAGTTTCCTTGGCATCTCCCCAAGAGTGAGAGGGGAAACAAGGCAGGTCTTTCCAGTGCCTGTCTCAGGTTACTTCCTCCAGCCTGGTAATTGGCATCGTTGCAAGTGAGGCCTGCCTCTGTGTCCCCAGCTTCCCCTCGGGACCAGGGCTGTCATTTGCAGACAGCCCCACAGGGACCCTGGCTGGCTCTGCCTGTCTTTCTTCAGCTGCCCTCTCTGTTGAGCAAAGTTTCCAAGTTTTTGCTGCATGTCCTGTGTCTGTGCAGCTGGCAGCAAGAGAAGGCCCGTCCCACTTCCTCCCTCCAGGCCCTCCGCCCGTCCTGCCCATATTTTCATGCTTGTGCAGGGTGACGGACTCCCGGCGGCAAGTGCTGGGAAACCAGCTCAACTAGCAGAAAAGAGACTGGCATCATGTCCTGTGTAGCTGGGACACGCCGTCTGGTCGGCCCTGGCTTCAAGCGGGGACCAGGGACGCCGGGAAATCACTGGCCTCCCTGGCTGCTCAGGCCATGTTCTCATGCTCGGCAGGACCTCACCCCCACCCTGTGGAGTTGGGGAAGGTAGCTTTTCACAGCACCAGGCTGGCGACATCCTGGCTCAGAAACCCCAGCCACGTCAGGGAGGCCTGTCTCCTGGGGCCGACAGGAGTCCTGAGGAAGGATTTTGTTGACCCTGCTCAGGACACAGGTGCCTGGCTAGACCCTAGGGTAGCACGAAGGCCAGGCTGGGTGGGCGCCCCTCCTGTGGCCTGGGGCAGGAAACGGGCAGCCTGACAAATGGGCCTCCCAGGGCCCTGCCTGTGCTGGATGCTGGCATGTGTGTTTATTCCCCTTCAAAACCTGGATATCAAAAGCCACTCATAGTCACTGCGCTCACCTGTAAGCCTTGTCTTTCTTGCCCATTGATTCCCGCGCCTAGACTGGAGTCTGACACACATAGCGAGTTACTTAGATATAGGTTGAACGAGGACTGCAAAGGCACCGTGATCCATCTGTTTCTGCAAAATGTGGGATTGTCCCCTCGAGTGAAGACTGTTCCCCTTCTCTGAGGCTCTCAGGTGTCGCTTCTGTGGAATTCATTCTGAAGTGAATTCTTTAAAGGAAGCAGAAGAAAAGCCTTGTTTTTTTTCTTTTTCAGTTTAATTTCCAGGAAGGTGTTGAAATCTGCAGTGGGTGAAAGGATACATTCTGAATTCGCTTTAGAAAAATTATCATAAAAGCAAAAGTCAGCATCTTTAAAATCAAGGCTTCCTAAAAAACAGATCACGTGCTTGGGTGGGTTGTGAGAGCTACGATTCTGATTTTCTTGGGAAGAGGCGACCAGGAGAGGACAGGGGAAAGGCTCCAAGAGAACCTGCTCCCGCCAGGCAGCGAGGGGGCCTGCGCCTTTGGAGGCCTGGCTGCAGGTGCACTAGATGTGCAATGGGGACACATCTCTGAGGATTTATTGAGCACCTCCTGTATTCCGGGGCCTGTGCTGTGCTCCAGGGAGGCGATGGGGAGCCACCACCACAGTGCACGCCCTCTTGGAATTTACAATCTGGCTGAGGAGACAATCCCAAGGTTGTAAAGTTTACAACTCTGAAGAGTGCTACAAAGAGGGGTACATGGTACTCTGGGAGGGTCGGTGGGGGGAGGGACCAGCTTCAGGTAGAAGAAGGTCAGGGAAAGCTTCCCTTAAGGGGTGAAGCTTGGACTGGACCTTGATGTCTGGGTTGCAGGTCAGTAGGTGGAGTGTTCAGGCAGTGGGAATAGCATGTGCAAAGGCCCTGGGATGAGAGCTTGGCTTCCCTGAGGGACTGAGGAAGGTCAGAGAAGGCAGTGGGCTAGAGAGGTGTGGGTGAGCCTGGGGAGGTAGGCAGGTTCTGGTGACTGTGGTAATGACTTTAGCCTTATCCGAGTGGCAACGGGAAGCTAGGAGAGTGTTTTAAGCAAGGGGGTGGGACCAGCTGTGTTGTACAAGGCCCTCTGGAGGGGCTGCAATGGCAGAAAGCCATTCTGTGGGTGACTCCGTTTCCCCTCCCTCCTTGACTTCTTCCCTCTATTAGACTTCAGCCACACTTGCCAGTCTCTAAACCGGTCCTATTTTGTCCTGCTAGCGGGACAGCCTGCAGTCAGCTCATGCAGTCCTCTGCATGTGGGATTGGTAGTGTCCCTTTTATGCAGCTGTCTTTCCAGACCTGCAGAAACACCAGCCTCCTCCACCAAGCCCTTTTCTGCCGGTGCCTTGCCCCAGGCAGCCTCCCCTGTGGGAGCAGGTCTCCCATCTCCCCACTATCAGAGATGTTTGTTTTCATTTTTGTTGTCCCTGCTCCCTCCCAGCTATGTGACCTTCCATCAAGTGCCCCGCCTCTCAGGCCTCAGTTTCCCCAGCTACAGAACGGAGACAATTTCTGCTGCAAAAGGTGGCTGTCAGGATTGAATGAGCTAGCCTGTGTGAAATGCCCAGAGCTCAGCACAGGACCCAGAAGAACTCCAGAAATGTGCCTGATTATCACTGGGCCGACAGCGTGTGCCTGGGGCACCGAAACGTTTTTGGCAAGAATGTGCTGTTTCAAAATAGCCATTGTAGATGGTCATCATGAGAAAAGTCAGGACTCTATTGGACTTCCTTATCTAATGTTTAGGGCTGTTTTTATTTATAGTGACATCCCAGTGCTTAGAGCTGCTACGGGACCCCACGGGGCTGTAGGGTTGTGGGTCCTCTGTGGTCATCTTGCCTGTCCCCTCATCTCTCAGAAAGGACCCTGGACTCAGAGAGCGTGGCCAGGGGTGGGGGTCTTTCCAGGCCAGCCAGATTGCAGACAGCTGGGCAGCACCCTCGTCTCCTGGTCCTCCCACCTCAGAGTGGGCGCATCGGCCCCACCTCCTTCCCTCGGCCTGGGTGTTCCCTGTGGCAGGCCTGGCTGAGGACATGGCTCGTGTGAAGCGGACAGTCAGCGGTGCCTGCACAAAAGTGCGTTTCTACTCTCTCTCTCTCTGCTGAACACCCTGAATAGGTGTTCAGGCCCTTGAAAAGGGGATCAGTCACCCAGTTTGGGGGAGCCACTGGTGCAGGGGAGATATGGCTTCCCACTCTTGTGGACGCACCAGGTCCCAGAAGAATTCTGTGGCAGGTCTTGAGCCAAGGGATTCCCCTAGCCAGTGTGACCTCACTGACCTCACGGGAAGACCCTGGGAGAGCCTTGCTCACCCCAGAGTTTATGTAACACCATCTTTCCCAACCACCCTCAAAGCTGCCCTGTGACATAAGCAAATGTGCGCCAGCGTCTGCCCAAGGCTGGCCTGGGAGTGTTTACCGAGCACCTGCTCTGGGCCAGGTGCTTGCGCACATCATCCACTGAATCATGTGGACCGTCCTGCAAGGTAGCGCTTGCCACTGCGTTTTTTAAAATCGAGACATAATTCACATACCATCAAATGCATCATGTGAATATGTATAATTCACTGAGTTTTAGTATATTCACAAGATGGCGCAACCATCACCACTATCTAATTCAAAAACATTTTCATCACCCCAGAAGAAATCCCATACCCATTAGCTGTCACTCCCCATCCCCAGGCAACCACTAATCTACTGTCTGTCTTTATGCATTTACCTCTTCTGTACATTTTATATAAACAGAATAATGCAATATGCAGCCTTTTGCGACTGGCTTCTTTCACTTAACATAATGCCTTTGAGGTCCATCCTCATTGTAGCATCCATCAGTACCTCATTCCTTTTTAGGGCCGAATAATATTCTACTGTATGGATGTACCATAATTTTTTTATTCATGTTGATGGACATTTGAGTTGCTTTCACTTTTTGGCTACTGTAAATAAATGAACATTTGTGTGCAAGTTTTTGTGTAAACGTGTTTTCAATTCTCTTGCGTATATACCCAGGCACAGAGCAGCTGGGTCTATGACATCTCCCTGCTTAACCGTTTGAGGAGCTGCTGGACTGTCTTCCTGAGTGGTGGCACCATTTGGCGTTCCCCTAGCAGCACGCCAGGGCTCCTGCTTCTCCCTGTCGTCTTCAGCTCTTGTCGTTGTCTGCCTTTGATTACAGCCACCCTAGTGGGTATGAAGCTCACTGTGGTTTTGATTTGCATTTCCCTGATGCCTGGTGATGCTGAGCATGTTTTCAGGTGCTTATTGGCCATTTGTCTGCCTGTTTTGGAGAAATGTCTATTCAAATCGTTTGCCCATTTTTGATTTGGGTTGTTTGTCTCTCGATTGTTAAGTTGTCCCACCAAGTCTACAAAGTTTTGGTAAATTGAGGCTCAGAAAGGGGATGTGACCTGGCCAAGAACACTGGGCTAACGAGCAGGTTGGTCTCCGCCTCCCACCCAGCAGGTCGGGGCCACTGTCTCCACCCAGGGGAGCAGCCTCCAGCCTCCAATTTTGACCTGCCTCCCAGACCACCCCAGGTCCTGTCCTTGCATTTAAAGGGGTAGGGCCCTGCAGCAGAAGGGTGGGCCGGAAAGGGGGGAAACAGCAGTACTGAGGAACCAAGCCAGTCGTCTCTTCCCCTCCGAATCACGCGGACCTGGCTGACGTGGCCCAGGCTGAGGGGACAGCCTGGGTCCTGTGGTCGGGAGCCTATTTATACTGGCTGGGCCGTGTTGCAAGCTTTTCCTGCTGGCAAGAGGGACGTCACTGGGTGCTGACCTCACCAGAAATGCTGACGCACCTTCCTCTCACACTTCGATCAGATGGGCAGCCGAGCCTCCTCACTTTGTGGCCACCCCTGTCCTCTCGCAAGTGTCTGCCCCCTCCCACCCACCTCTGGACTCTCCTCCGGTGTCCCTATTCCCTGCAGCCCTCCGACCGTGTCCTCCTCTTACAAGTGGTTATGGGCTGAAAGGTGTCCCTCAACTTCATATGTTGAAGACCAAACCCCCTCGAACCTCAAAATGGGGCTATATTTGCAGACAGAGCCTTTAAAGAGGTGATTAAGGTAAACTGAGGTCATTGGGGAGACCCCAATCCAGCATGAGTGGCGGTGTTATAAGAAGAGGAGATTAGGACGCGGACACAGTCCCAGGGGCACCATGTGGGGAGACGAGAAGAAGGCAATCATCTACCAGCCAAGGAGAGAGGCCTCAGGATGAAACCGACCCTGCCGACACCTTGATCTCCGACTCCTAGCTCCAGGACTGCGAGAGAACACGTTGCTTAAGCCCCCAGTCTGTGCTATTTCGTTACAGCAGCCCGGGTGAACTCATACATAAGCTCTGCTTGCCTTCGGGGGCCCTGATCCCCGGGCTTGCACACGGCCCTCGAGGAGCCGAGCGCTCAGAGCATCGTCTCGAATTTGACAGCCCTGGTTTGGACGCCCTGCTCCTCTTAAATGTTCCCATGCACGGCAACCTCGTGTCTCTGGGCTCAGAGGCCTTTTTAAACGAGGAGACAGTACGGACCGTGGGGGAGACAAGGTGAAGGCACATGGCTGTCCCCCGAATGTGGACGTCGGTCAGGCATCACTGAGGGTCAGGAAGCTCTCCAGCCAGCCCTGGCTCTCCTGCCCGGAGCAGGCCCCGAGCCGCTCTGCACTTCAGTTGCCTCATTCAAGGGAGCCGAGGCATCCCTGCCGGCCGCCCTTCCTCCCCGGGCTGTTGCAAGATGAGGTCAGGGATGTGAAATGAAGAAGGATCCTGCTTGGCGTGGGCCCCAGGAAGCAGCCTTGTCGGGGTGGGCACAGAGATGAGGAATTCAGCAGAAGCGACACTCTCTGGAGGAGAATCCAGAACTGGCCCTCGGGGGTGGTACTGGTGAGGTAAATTGAGCATGATGCAGTAAGTGCCATGCCGGGGTGCCAGGGAGTCCGGGAGGGGGCGGAGGCGTAGCCTCCTGGGCATGGGGGTGTGTCTGGTTTTGTCCACTGCTGGCTCCTCAGCACCTGGGAGTGGCTGGCACAGAGTAGGGCCAAATAAAAGTTTGTTGACTGAATAAATGATTGATGGTGGCGTGTCTACAGAGGGACTAGCAGGTGAGTAGGGTCCAATAAAAGTTTGTTGAATGAACAAACGACTGATGGTGGGCATGTTTATAGAGCGAATAGCAGGTAACAGCCTTGGTGGTTGAGATTGGTGCTGGGGCAGAGATGCACATCTGGTCCTCCTCTTCCTGGTCACCTCCGCTTTCCTAGTCCAGGCTCCACGGGCCCAAGGCTCTCCCCAGCTGGAGCAGCTCAGGCTCCCTGGCAGCCCCCTGGCGTCCCACCCTAGCTCCCCAGCCTTCCGGCACCCTCCTCCCTGCCAGGCTCCGGAGGGTATAGGCCAAGGATTCTCTTTCAGGCCTGGGCCAGCCCTCTGCTCCTTGTCTGCCCTTGCCTGGGCCTCAGTTTACTCCGCAAAGAAACAGCAGGTTGCCTAAGGAGGCGCAGTCTCCAGGGCCTTTCATTCTGACGCTCAGAAGTCTGCAAGCAGGGGACCAGCCCACAATCACTATCTTTCAGAGAAAGTGAAACTTGGTCCCCAACCGTCATGGCAGTGACTCCCCCTCCCAGGCTTCCCCTCTGAGCTCACAGCTTCCCCATCTCCTCCACCCCCCACCCCGCCCCCCGACAGTTAGTACTTGGAACTAGACTTTCATCTTTCCTTTTTCCTTCAAAGAACTTTTGCCTTTTATGTCCATGACGGCAGCAGCGCCACGAGGTGGGCTGGGAAGTGCTTTTCTAATCCTCATTTTACAAGTGAGGCCCAGAGACATTACGTGACTCTGGTCACACAGTATGTCAGCAGGCTTGAATCCTGATCTGTTTCTCTTGCCCCAAGCACCCGGTTCTCCCCAAGGACTCTGTCTGTAGAGAAAGGGCCTGGCTGCGGGCCTGGGATGGGGAAGACCGGCTGTGTGTGGGGTGCATGGTGGAGGAAAGGAGATGGCCGGGAGCCCCACGGGGGGATGCAGGTCCTGGGGCCAGAAACACAATCTCAGGGCTGCCAGCCTGGGTCTGGCTCTGTGCCCAGAGCCCGGTGGTTTCCGCTCACAGATGTCCCAACAGCCCCGCGGGAGGGCGGGAAGGGGACCCAAGAAGGAAGATGTCTCGCTCCCTCAGCCCCAAACCACTGTGGCCTGTGAGGCCAATGGCTCCTGGGCTGAGACTGGCCCGCGGGCTCTCCAGGTGCCCAGTGGCAGCCTCTGCCCTCCATCCCGGGCATAGCCCTCCTGCAGATGGCATGGACCCCTCGCTCCCAGCTTACCCCAGGAAGGCTGAGGCTGCGGTTTGCATCATCCTTGGGCGTGGAGCTGACCTCGAAGAACGAATTCGAAGAAAACAGGAGGAGGAGCAGGCATGCCACCGCACCCAGCGCCCATTGGCCGCCTGTGGAAACTTTGGTTTTTGGGGTCATGTTCCCAGAAGGCCTGCCCTCCCCCTCCCCCTTCCCACCCACCTCACGAGGTGTTGGCCAATCGCCCCAGCGGGCATAAAGTGGCTGCCAGCCCGCAGGGCTCCCAGCCGGGAGGTGTCACCCCCAACAGGCACGGGCAAGAGCTCGAGCACCCAGCATGCGGGCACAGCTTACACAGAGGATGCTGCTCAGTAAGTACTTCCTTCCTCTCTGCTAGCACCAGCTTGCTGTGCCCACAGACGCCAGCGGGGAGCAGGGGCACCCTCTGTCCTCTAGGAGCTGGGGAGGCTGGGCACCGGATAGAAAGGATGTCAAGAAGGGGAGAGAGCCAGGAGGTCAGGCAAAGAAAGGGGGCCACAGCAACTTTACAGGGTGGAAAACGGGTATCCCTGGAGGGCTTCCAAGGGGAGGTGATGTAGAGGCAACTCTGGGAGCCAGGGAGTGAGGGAAGGGGACGGATTAGGGGAGAGGCTGGGGAAGCAGGAGGGAGGTGGGAGATGTGCTGGGCAGAGCAGAAAGCTGCAGAAGCTGAGCGGGAAAATGGTGCAATGTCTGGAGGGGCTGCGAGGCCTCCTTCTGGCCTTGATTCGCAGGGTCTGGAATGGACAGACGCAGACAGGCTCAGGGCCCTGGAGCCCACGTAATCACACAGCACACATAGCCACACCCACAGGGTGACATGCACACAGAGTCGTGTGACATCATCCAGAGCCCTTAATCTCACCAACCTGAGAACCCCCATAGGCAGCCCGGGGTCTCCACGGTGGATGGAGCGCAACACCTGTGTGTGGCCAGCTACTCCCTTGAGCCTTGCACAGACCTGGGTGCCCACCCAGGCAGACACTCTAGTCCCAGGAGCACACTCACCCGGGCCCCCCGCCTAGGCCCAGCAGCAGATACCTGGGGAGGTGTCCACAGGTGCCCTGTGGTTGCTGCGCCTGGGCGCCCAGCCCCTCGGCTCTCCCCAGCAGCGTCTTCCCCAAGGGGCCAAACGGTTCTTAGGAAGGGAACATGGTGTCACTGCCTTCCGGGCCATTGCGCCACAGGCCCCTTCCGACCACGTGGCTGCCGGTGCCTGGCGGGTGGGGGTGGGGGGAGGCGGGTGAGCAGTAACTGTGCCAGCCCCCCAGAACGCTCTGACGGGCTCACCACCTCCCTGGTGGGCCTGACAGAAGGGGCCCTTTATGGAGAGGGGAGGGAGGGGCATGAGAGTTCAGGGGACAGGCTGGCCTTGTGTGACCTGGCCAACCCTGCTCCTTCTGCACCTTGGTCTTCCTGTTGGTGAACTGGGGGCATGGACTGGATGCTCTCGCACATCCTTTCCAGACGGAAGCTTTGGATGGAAAGGCAGCCTCTTTTGGTTCCGTAGACGTAGCTCAGGGTGCCAGGCTGCTCTGGGGCGCCCAGCATGCAGCCTCTCCAGCCCATCTGCATGGAGGGCCAGCGTTTGTGATGGGGGCCCAGGGTCCTGTGGCAGTAGCGTCCCATAGTCCAGAGGTCTTTCGGAGAGCAGCCCCACATGGGCCGCCCCACCTCAGCTCCTCAGGCTGCAGGAGTCCCAGGCGCAGAGTTCCTGTCTGGCGCCACAATC
Source organism: Equus quagga (assembly GCF_021613505.1). Taxonomy (NCBI): domain Eukaryota; kingdom Metazoa; phylum Chordata; class Mammalia; order Perissodactyla; family Equidae; genus Equus; species Equus quagga. The sequence continues at coordinate 86,689,545 of NC_060281.1, read as the reverse complement.
TCCAAGTCTTAAAGGCCACCTTGGTGAAGCGCAGCCACTGTCTCCAGTGCTGGACAGTGACTCTCTGGGGAGGTGGCAGCGGCCCGGCAGGTGCTCCGGTGCACACACAGTGCACAGCCTGCCCTTGAAGGCACAAGGCCCGGGAGGATGGGATGGGCTGCGACCTCCAAGACCCTCTTGGGTGCCTCACCTCTGAAAGCCGCCCCCCTGTGGTTTCCTTGTCCAGTCAGGTGATATCCCCTTCTCTGCCCCAGGTCTGGTCCTCGGACTCCTGTTTCTGAGCACAGCGGCCATGGGCAGCTGCTCGGCCAACTACCAAGGGCTCCTCCAGCAGCTCCAGAGTCAGGCGGACTTGCTGCAGGACACCAGCCTACTCCTGGACCCTTATGTGAGCGCCTGGCCCCTGCTAGCATCTGAGTCTCAGACAACTTTGGGGTTAGAGCAGGAGTGAGCCCCAGAGAGGATCAGGCCCAACCCCCACTCACCCAACCCCAACTCAATATGGGGCGGGTGGGGAAACCGACTCCCCACGTTATTCCAGGGTCGACATCGAATCTCAGGCCTAACCCTGAGACACCAAGGAGAGGATGCATCTTCCCTAGCTCAGTGGGTCTGGAGCACGAACCCCATCGCCACTGCCTCACGAGTCTGTCCAGCACGCTCACTGCACGCCTACCAGGCGCCTTGTTCTAGGCCCTGGAGATGTAGGGGTGAGCGAGACGAGTCCCACCCTCCTGAAGCTCACGGCCACCTCCCTGCCAACACTCCCCCCACCACGATCACTGCCTGTGCGCTACCCCCACCAGCTACACCATCCCTCTGACCTTGCCTGCAGTGACCCGGGAGTCCTATCCCCTCTCAGGCCTCAGTTTCCAGATCTGTACAATGGGAGGACTGGATGGGGGATGCGGAAGGTAGCCTTTCAAGGCTGACCAGAGCAGACTTGTCTGTGTGTGACGGGGGCTCCAGCTCACTCCCTGATTCTCCTTTCCCTCCAGATCCGCCTCCAAGGCCTGGACACGTCTGAACTGAGAAAACTCTGCAAAGAGCGCCCCGGGGCGTTCCCCAGCCAGGATGCCCTGTGGGAGCTCAGCAGGTGGGACCTCCTGCGCACCCTCAATGCCACGCTGGGCCAGGCCTTGCACAGGTTGACCGCTTTACAGCAGGATTTCCCCAAAGCCCGGGACTGGCTAACGGTGACAATGAACATCCGCGGGTTCCAGAACAACATCCACTGCCTGTCCCAGCTGCTTCGTGCCTCCTCGGAGACGGCCAAGCCCACTCAGGCAAGCCCAGGGGCCTCGCCACCCCCCATCCCTGCCTCAGACGCGTTCCAGCACAAGTTGGAGGGCTGCCAGTTCCTGAGCGGCTTCCACCGCCTCATGGGCTCAGCAGGCCAGGTCTTCCGGGAGTGGGGGAAGACCCCCCGCCGGAGCCGGAGACATAGCCCCCGCCACCTGGCCCTGCGGAAGGGGCCTCGGGGGGTGCAACTCTTCAGGAGAGGCCGGAGACTCGTGCCCAGGGGGCAGCTGCCCCGGTAGCCTTGGGGGCTCCCCTGGCAAGTGGAGGACCAGCAGGCACTCTCCAGGACTGCACCTCCCAGGGGCCTCCAAACCTGCTCCTCTCCATTCCCCACCTCTCAGAAGCACTTTAAGGGGTCTACCTCCTCCAGGCTGGGGGGATAGGGTCAGGCTATTGCACCCCCCAGCCCTGAGTTCCCCGGTCCCGGTGGGACGGTCGGGTCAGGCCACGAGGGGCCAACTTTCCATTGATTCAGGGATCTGATGACACAGGCTGACTCATGGCCAGACTGACCCCTCCCCCTGCTCCGCTCCCCAGAGGCCTGCCGGCCCTTCCCTCTCATGACTTGCAGGGCTGTTGCCCCCAGACTTCCTCCTTTCTGTGGTGGCGCGGTTCCAAGGGGAGGTCAGGACCCAAGCTGGCCTCCTGAGCCTCATCTCAGTCTCAGGCCAGACACCTGGATGTCTGGGGGACCTCACTTTAGGCAGCTGTGACAGAGGCAGTGCTCCTGGAAGGAGCACTGATCTGGGGGATGCAAGGAACCCAGCTTAGCCTCTCATTCGCTGTGTGGCCTCAGGTAGGCCACTTTACCTCTCTGAATCTCAGTTTTCTCTTTGTGAATTGAGGGGATTGGGGACAGTGTAAAGCCTTCTCCACCTGTCAGTTGCTGGGACTTGGTGACACAGGGTGCATATCAAATTCTCTCCGTGAACTGGGACACACAGGGCAAATGGACAGGGGGTGCAGCCCAAGGTCTCTGTTCTTCCCAGCACCTAGAAGCTCCTGGTCTGGGGTCCTGGCTGCTCCCCCTGGTGGTACATCGTGGAATTTTCTCATGCTGAAACCATTGCCCTCCTGGAGGGGGTCCCAGAAGCTGCTGGGACATTTCCTTGGAGGCACATGACTAATTTATCAATTTTTATCTGTTTTCTATTTATAAGGCTTATTTATGATGTGTATTTAATCTTAATATTGTGCCAACATATATTTAAAACTTGCCTGGTTTCTAAAGCCCCTGTGTCTCTCTGTTGCCTTGGGGAGAGGATTTGGAGGAGCCTGGCCTCTTGGAGAGGGGGGGTCCCTACATGGCAAGGCCACAAGTGGCCACCACCTGAGAACTGGGCTGGAGGTCCCTGCCCTGTCCAGGAAGGGAAGTCGCACGTCCCGGTCAGCCGGGGGCTCTGACTGTGGGGGCGTCTCAAACACAGACAAGGCGTTCGTTGTGTCTGAACAGGTCTCATTGGGGACGCTGGGGACCAGGGTGTCGGAGTTGGGGAGGGAGTGAGGAGGGGGGAAGGCTGGAGTGTGTGCATTGCTCTGGGCCCCTGTGGGTGTGGCGGGGGGGACGTGTGCTGGTGTGCGTTGTACAAAATGAGCAGGTTAATAACAGGTCCTGCCTCACACGTAGCCTATGACCTGGTATGTGCTTGAACCTGCCTCCTGATGGGCCCCAGGGGGGTAGGGTTTCCATCTGGCCCCCTGAAAACTGGGCTCCCTCACGATGCTCAGGGCTCCTCCTCCGGAGGGACACTTACAGGCTGGTGATGTGCTGGGGCAGCCACTACAAAGGAAGGGCTGACAGAAGCGGATGAGCTTGTCCCGGATCGGTCCCTGTGCACCCTCGCTTCCTGGGACTGGGTGCCAAGTTGGGAAAAGGACTTACCATCCGGGTGGAGGAGAGCCCCGTGCAGGATGCTCAGCAATAGATAGGATTCGCTCTGCAGGTGAGAAGACTGGGGCTCAGAGAGTTTGAGTCACCTGCCCACGCCCTCAGAGCAAATTTCCTGGGGGCATGCACAGTGTGAATTCAGGTCCCACAGGGACGGGGCATTTTTCTGTTACCCTTCAGCCTCTGGAACTCAGCCGACAATTTTCTGAGTCCCTAGTGGCACAGAGCTCCCAAGTGAGGGGGCAGACAGACAACAGACAAGCCACAACAAGAGAAGCATCTGAGATTGCAGTCAAGCAATGTAATAGAGCCTGAGGGCAGGCAACGGGGGAGCTCAGGGTGGCATCTGGATGAGGTGACATCCACCCTGCAGGCTGAATGACGTGCTGGAGAAGGGGTGGAGTCTCCAGGTGGTGGGAACAGCTAGGGCAAAGTCTCCGAGCATTCAAGGATCAGAGAATAGTGAGTGAGGGCATCACTGATTTATCAAAAAGGCCCAGAGAGAGGAAGTGTCTTGCTCAAGGTCACAGAGCAAGTTAGTGCAGAGATGGGGCTAGAACTCCAGGCCCCTGACTCAAGGAGCAGTCTCCCTGGGCAGCTGCCCAATGTGGGTTCCAGGCTATTTACCAAGTACCTAGCAAGGGCTCTCCACTGCCCCCTACTGGGCTCTCCCTTGCTCTCAGGGCTCCTGCCACACTGGCCACCTTTTGGCTCTCAAAATGCCCAGGGCTCACTTACCACGAGGCCTTCACCTATGCTTTTCCGTCTGTCTGGAATGCTATTCCCTGTCCTTTTGGTCAGTGCATCCTCAGCAATTCTTCCCCACTGCCTATGGTGTGGGTCCAGCAACTTGGTCATCAGTTCTCTCAAAACGGACCCACCAGGGGGGCCCTCACCCGGTGTGGCATTTGCATTACTGTCCGCCTCCCCCACTAGCCTGGAGCTGCCGAGGATGGAGACCGCACCTGCTTCCATCTGCTCTGTCCCAGCACCCAGCACAGCGCCTGCACCCAGTAGGAGCTCAATAAGGAGCAGGGCAGACGGGGCCCTGGAGGAAGTCAAGGCGCCGAGGAGTGTGCCAGGGAGCATGGCCTAGACAGGTGCCACCCAGGTGCGGCCAAGAGCCCAGCTCTTTTCTGCCGGGCCCAGCATGGGTGGGGGGCTTTCCTTGGGCTGGGCTGCTGGGAAGTTGTGGGTGGGAGGTGGCAGACACCAAAAGCCAGGCACGCTTGGGTTCCTGGAGCGGAAGGGGAGCTGACGCTGCGGCTGGCATGCGGCTGCCCACAGAGAGGGCAGAGGTTGGTCTGCGGAGGAAGAGCTGGGAAGCCCGGGGTGGTTGCCCCCTCCCCTGCCTGGGCCCTTTGCCAGCCCCCACCCAGTGGATAAGCCGCAGGAGGCAGGAGAGGTGTCTGGGACTGGCTTTGAGCTGGAGCAGCGCCCCCACCCCTGCCCTGAAGAAAGCTGATCAGGGAGCTCCAGACTCTGGGGCAGGGTCTCAGGGGTCCCTCTTGTGAGGACTTGTCACTGCCACACTGTGTCCTGATGAGACCACAGCTGTAGGTGCCCCCAAACCGCCGTCTCCCGCCTGGTCCTCCCCTGAGCCCACATCCACAGCCCCAGCTCCAGGAACATCTGCTGGGAGCCCCGTGAGCACCTCGAGGCTAAACTCACCCCCAGCCCCACATCCTTCTGCCTCCTGTTTACCCCCATGGCAGTCCCAGAGCCCCAGCCCACCCCTTCTCGCCCGTCAGCCTCTCTGCTCCCCATTGATCACAACGTCCCATAGTTTCTCCCACACCCCGTCTCTGGCACGTGCCTCCTTCTCTTTCGATCGCCAGCCAGGCCCTGGCTCCCTGGACATCGTCTAAAATCTCCCTATCGTCATCTCTTCTGCTCGCAAACCTTCAATGACTCCCTCCTGTCCTACTGCCCGTGGCATCAATTCCAAACTCCTCATCACAGCATGCCAGGCCCTGCCTGCTGGTCTCTGCATTCACTCCGGGCTCAGCTGGCCCCCATCCCACCCAGGCATCTGACCTCCCTGAGGCCTGCATCTCCCCCTTCCCACTCCTCCCACCTTCCCACCCTGACGCCTGGCTCAAGTGCCGCCTCCTTCCCGATGCTCCCACCCATGGGGCTTGTGGTTTCCCTGGTGCCACGGGGGGCTCACAGGGAGTCATTTCTGGACTCTGCACCCAGAGTCGGAACCGGCCCTCTCTGATCACCCCATCCCCCCACAGCACCAACTGCTGTGTGATTGGGGTCCCCATGACCACCCGCTGTGACAGGTGCAGAACGGGGGCTCCAATCACGCTTTTGTGCCACTGTGCTGATTCCCCCACAAGACACGTTTCCCTGGAGTGGCGACACCCTGTGAGCCTGCAAACAGTGAATGCTCCGCCTCAACGGCCCATGTGAAGGGACAAAGTGGCCTCGGGCCAGGAGTGAGCTGGCACAGGCTCAGGAAGATAACAGGGTCCTGGCACGACCCTGCCATTGAAATTGACTCAAAGCCGGCTTTTCTTTTTCTTTTTTGAGTATTTCAGGGTGACAGGCACAGCCCTCAGTCAACGCTGCATGTAACACACACTGATGGAAAGCTCCCTAGGACAGGGGCCCAGAGGGCAGGAGAATGGCCAGGAGAAGGTTGGGGGTGGGGGTGGTTTCCAGCACTCACTGTCTACACAACAAACCCAAGGCTTGCACACAGCAGAGCAGGGTCTCCGGCCTCCACGTCCTTGCCCCCTCGCTGTCCACCTGTCTAAGGGGACCTTTTCCCTCTTTCTCGAGGGATGAGAACGAACTCAAGAGCTAAGCAAAATGAGCTCAAAGCCAGCCCTCCTGCCCATAAGCTGCATAACCTCCAGCTGAGCCTCAGCTTCCCCCTCTGTACAATGGGCCCGCCTCCCGGGCGGTGACAGTGGTTTCCCAGGAGACAATGCAGACTCAGGCGCTCTGTCAGCGCTGTCATAAGCTGTCACTGGGCAGGTGCGTAGACAACCTTCTCTCCATTTCCTCTCTCTCATTTTCCCTTTTCCTTGTTGGTTTTCTTTCTTTACAGCTCTTCTCTCTTTGTCCTTGTCCCCCCTGCCACCCCGCCCTCCATGCCAGGCCTGGGACCCGGAGCGCCCACAGAGACCCTTTCCCACGCGGAGGGAAGGGTCACAGTCCACGGTCAGAGTGGGGAGGCCCTCGGCTGGGCCAGCCCGGCTCCCTGCTTCCCGGGCGGCCCCGAGGGCCAGGCTCAGGGAGGGGCGAAGGTCTCGGGGGAGGGGGTTGGGCAGATGGGGCCCTGGAGCCCGTGGGGGAGGGCAGACCTGACGGACCAGGAGCCTCCAGGGTTCTGAGGTGGGTGCCAGAGCAGGGAGTGGTGGCTTGGGGGGACACTGTGTCCGGGGGGCAGCTGCAGCCCTGTGATTCTTCCAGGGATGGGGACAAGGAGGCACGGCCCTGGTGCACACGGCCTGCGGCAGGTCTGAGTCAAAACACCTAAGGCCGACCCCGGCTGGTCATGCGGAGGGCTGCCCAGTCATCGCCTTATGCCGGCCTGGGTCACCCAGGCGGGCTGGGCGCGGCCCAGTCAGCCATGACTCAGGTCCCAGCGCCCTGGCCACACGGCACCGGGCAGGGGTGCCAGGTACCGGGACGCCCCCTCCCCACTCCTGGTCCCACCTCTCCCCTCGGCCACCCTGAAGCCCCTGCCCCGACCTGTGTCAGGTGCAATCTGGCCAGGAACCTGGGATTCTCTGCCCCTGTGGCGCCCAGCCCTTCAGCTGGGGGTGGGGGTGGTGGGGGGTGGGGTGGAAGTGGGGGGAGCCTCAGGGCCACTCGGCCTGGACGGGAAGTCAAGTCGGGGGCGGGGTGAAGAGCCGCCTCCAGAGAAGATTCAGCAGGAGAGGGAAGCAGAGGGGGCCTGGCCCCGAAGTCGATGGTGTTCCACTGAAGACCCAGAAGACTCCCTGTGAGACTCCAGAGGGTCCTGCACGGGTGCAGACCACGGTAGGCTTCCCCAACGGGCAGGGCCGGGGGCAGATGCCAGCTCCCCAATTTATCTCCAGCACGGGTAAACGTCACCCCCTCCCTCATGTGTCGCGGAGCCCCTGGTGGCCCACACGGCTCCCCAGGCCTCAGTCTCCCCATCTGTGTAATGGGCATTGTAAGAGGTACCCTGCACATCTCTCTGAGGATGTTGAGGTGAAGGGAACAGACCAGATGTGAGGGTGTCGTGGGGACATATGAGGGGTTAAAGATCATGGAAGGGTTAAAGGGCAGAGGAGAGAGCACTGGATGAGGAGGCCGGAATCCTGGCTTTGTGTGATCAGAGGGGTGACCCCTGGGGGGGGGTCTTGATTCCTGGTTTCCCAAGGGACCCTCAAGTTCTCTTTTCCCCAGAGCACTGGAGGGTCCTGAGCCCACGGTGGCCTCCCTTCCCCTCAGATGGAGGTGTGGCAGGCAGAGGGCCCCTGTCCCTCTAGAAGGGGCTGCAGTGGGTCATGGGGTGGCCCCTGCCTGCCTCTGATTTGAGGAGAGGGGAGGGGGTTTTTACCAAAGTGGAGGCCCTCACGGAGGTTCTAGGGTGTGTGGTCAGTCAAGGTCATGGCCCCTATACTTTTGACCTTGGGCCAGAGCAGGACTCGAGTGCTCTGTGCTCCTGGCATCTGTAAGATGGGCCTGTGTGGACGCCGCGGCTCCGGGGGCCATGGCGGGGAGAAAGGAAACAGAAGCAGAGTCTGCACAGAGCTTGGGTCGGGGGAGGGCACCTGGGCACAAATAACCCGAGAAGGGGCTCGACCCCCATCTTGCCATCAGCAGTTCCTGAGGACTGGGGAGAGGCTTCTGAGAGGGCGAGGGCCTGTCCTGGGTGGGGACTAGGTGGGCCTGGGCCTGAGGCGGGTGGGAAGGGGCAGCAGTCTCCTTCCTCTTCCCCCCCTTCCCCTCCCTCTTCCCCTCCCCCTTCCCCTCCCCCTTCCCCTCCCGTCCGCCTCCTCCCCCTCCTCCCCCCAGGGCTCCAGCTGGATCCCGCGCCCCCACCGCAAGCCGTGTGCGTGTCGCCCTTGGCGCCCCCTTGAGGCCAATCCTCAGGGCTCCCTGAGGAGGTGCTGGGCAGGGCAGGGGCTCCCCCGGAACGCCTCCGTGCGCCTCCTTCTCCTGCCTCGGCGGAGGGCCTCTGCGGACCCTCCATTCTGAGCCTCAGACATCCCCACCCACTTCCTCAATCCCCAAATCCCGCCCTGCCCAGCCCTGGGGGACGCCCTGGCGGAGCGGCGGGTCTGGGGCTGGTGCGGCCTTGGCCGCTGGGCAGTGGGGGGCGCTGCAGTCCGCGTCTTGGAGCCAAGCTGAGTGCTTGCGCGTTTGAGAACACAAGGCAGTGAGTCCTGGACCTGGTCCTCACTCTTGCCAGGCCCAGCTTTCCTGTCCCTCCCCACCCCACAGTCCACGCCTTGAAGAGCCTTTTCTAGATCCTTCAAGACTGATGGCCTTCTCTAGGCCCGTTTTACAGATGGGGAAACTGAGACTCCAAGAAGCATCTTTCTGGATTTCGCACAGCAGATCAGGACCAAAACTCAGGGTTCCGGACTCCGGGTCTGGGAGTCTGAGCGAGGCATGCAGCCCACATGCTGTTGGGGATGTGCCTCTAATTTGCTGTGTGGCTTTGGAAAAGTGGCTTCCCCTCTCTGGGCCCCACCTGTGAAGTTTTAACAGCTAAGATAATAATATCAGTAACCCAGGCACATCTTCAGTGTCTGCCTGGGCTTCCCAGAGGGCGTTGCTAACTTTGCAGGTTGATGACCTTGTGTCCCATTTTGTAGGTGTTGGAACTGAGGCCTGAGGGGTGAGGTCACCTGTCTGAGGTCCACAGCTCGTAAGTGACAGAGCTAGGACAGGACCTGAGGTGTGGCTGATGGCAGAGCCCACCTAGCCCCTCCTTGTCCCCACCTCCCACTCCCACCACAGTCTCATCTTTCCAACTTTTCCCTTTTTCAAGTGGGAACACTGAGGCCAGCAGAGCCCATGGTGGTCTCTAAGTGCCCCCCAGGCTGCGATCTCTGGGAGAGGTATGTGGGCTCTTGGACTCTGAGGATGGGGAACTGCAGGCTACCATCCTCCTCTATGAGGGTCCCCTGTCGCCAGCCCCCTGGCCAGAGTGGACACCGGGGAGACCACACAGCCGAGGGGCTCACAGGGGTGCCAGCCCTCCAGCCAGCCCGCTGTGATCGCCGGGCAGGCGCGGTCCAACCCAGAAGGGGAGGAAGCGGAAATGGGGTCCAGGGTGGGGCAGGAGGCCCGGCTGGGCAGGAGATCAGAGCAGGATTGTGTCATGGAGTCCTGCGGCTGATAAGCAGCTGAGCAGCCGGCCCAGACAGAAGGAGGGGCTCCCGGGGGGCGAGTTATCCTCGGGACCCCCAGACCCCACTGCTGCCCGTGAGCCCCACGGGCTGCCCAAGCACACCTGGCCTCCTAGCTCGTGTTTTAGGGAGGCTGTGGGGGCGTGAGGGGTGGGGCATGGGTGGAGAACTGGCTCCATCACACACTGCTTGACCTTGGGCAGATCATTCAACTCTCTGAGCCTCAGGTTCCATGTCTGTGAAACCAGGATGAAAATGCCTCCCTTGGAGATGAGAGTTAGGACCGGAGATATTAGAGGGCTCTAGCGAGCACTTTGTAACGATATGTTTTGGAGGACATGGGTGAGAGAGAGGCTCATGAAGGCCTCTGGGGCCTGCAGCATGCTGGCCATATGTCCCAGAAAGGGCGGGAAGGAGTGGCCCAAGGGTGCAGGGTTGGTGGGCGATGGGCAGCAGACCCAGGTCACCTGAAGGATGCAGGGGGAGGCCTGGCCCTCTCCGCCTCGCTCCCCATAGGCTGTTTCTCCCCCTGGTCCCGTCCCCCCGTGACATCAGGGAGCCCATCCTTTCTTCTCTCCCCAGGGAAGAAGCCGGTCCACCCTCCACTGGGCCCCGTCCCTTCCATCCTTCCCACACACTGGGATGGGGCCACTCTGCTCTTTCCATCTTATCACGAGGCCTGAGGCTCACATCACCTCCTTCCATCCTCAGAACGTTTCCTCAGGCCCTGCAGACAGTGAGGGAAAGTTTGGGGAGAGGGCCCGGCTGCGTCCCTGACATCATCTCTGGGGTCGAGTCAGGGTGGCCCCAGTGAGCCGGACTCGGAGGAGGGGAGGCCGGGCCCCACTTTGGTGCCAGCCGGTTTCAGGCTGAGTGGGTCCGTGGGGCTGCTTCCTGTTCTGTTTATTGCTTCTGAGTTCAGGAAACCATTGAGTGAAACATCCTCCCCCTGCCCCCGCCCCGCGATTATTTAATAGGAGCCGAGCTGTGGTCTCTCTCTTTTGGAAAATCCAGTGGGAGAAGGAAGCTGTCAGCTCAGCTCTGACATCAGCTTTGTCCCTTTGCCAAGAGTCAGGGTGGCCAGGGCGGCGGGGGGGGGAGCCTGGGTGGGGTGCAGAGGAAACCAGCTGCTGGTGGCCCCCGTGACGTGAGGCTGCCACACGGTTCCCAGGGGCGGGGGCTGCGGGGTGAGGAGCAGGGATTGTTGGAGACACACTCAGGGGCACGCGCACACACATGCACAGGGTCATGCCTCCCCACCCGTGCCCAGAGACCACTTGCCCCACACAGACTTACACAGACACGGGGTCAGACACACACTCATACAGGACCCACACGCACATTCACACAATCACACACAGGGCTCACAAAGTCAGTCAGGGATGTGTACACTCCAGCTCTCTCAAAACCACACACAGGCAAACAGACCAGCATAGACACACGTGCACACACACAGGGCTGAACACAGCCATGCAGACACACAAGGCCCTCAGCACACACACACACATGCAAATGCACGCTCAGGCCCAGACAGACAGACAGACCCACAGGGAGCCCGGTGGGCACTCCCAGACACAGGCTGGGCCTCTGCACCACCGGCTAACCTGGAGAGGGCACTGGGGCCACTTCCTCCTCCTGCCACCTGCGGTGAGGTTGAAGGGCTCCCCGGGCAGAGTGAGGAAAGGCCTGTGACTATCCAGGGCCCCACCCGGGCAGGGCAGGGCAGGGCAGGGCGGGGCGGGGAGCCCGGGGTCTGAGGCTACGGAAGGGAGTGGACTGTGAGGGCCTGGGCTCTGGGAGGGCCTTTGTCCCAGGACCGGTGATGCCAGGCCTCTGCCCCCCACCATGAACACCCGCCCTGCCCCTCCCTCGGCCCCTCCTGCCCATTCCTGAGCTGGAAGGGACAGTGGCTAAGGTGGAAGTCAGCACCCCATGCTGCCAGCTGCTGAGTGACCCTGGGCAAGTCACTCCCCAGCCCCTCAGGGCTTGGCTTCCACCATCGATACTGGCGGCTTACAAACGTTCTTGACCACTACTCTCAGTTAGAAACACACAGCACCTCACAACTGGGATGATGCACACGCTGACACACACAGGCAGCATTGGGGGGGGCGAAAAGGTTTCGTGGAGCGGCGCTTGCCCTCGCTCTGGGCAATGCTGGGTGATTTCGCTATTCCATTTCCTTTTTGAAAGTGCCAGTGGCAGCCCTCTAAATTGAATCCGTGACCCACCAGGAGGCAGAGCCCCACAGGGAGAAAATCTCACTCGGCATCTGCCCACGATGGTCCCAGGCTAGTGTGAGGGTCAGGGAGAGCCCGGAGAGGTCAGCGTGCTGGCGGAGCTAAAACGCTACCTCCGCCAAGTGCTGATGACCGATTGGCGAGGAGAGCGCCCCACGGTACAGATGGGGAGGCCGAGGGCAGAGCCTGGCATGGGGCCCTGCCCGTGATTAGGGCTCTGTGGGCTGCTGCTTGCAATTCCCTTGCAGTTTCTATCAGAATTGAGGAAAAGATGCAGTCACTCTGATTCACCTCCAGGGGGGGGATTCCTGACGCAGAACAAGTTGGGAAATGTCAGGGCGATGCTGGCGGCAGTTGGCCGGGGGCTGGGGGCCAGGGTGGATTCTGGCCCCTGCTTGGCTCTGAGGGGGTGTAGCTGGTCCCTGCCAGAGATGTGATGGTGTGACGGTAAGAAAGGGCAGACTGCAGGCCCATAGCCTGGGCCTCAAGAGCCTCAAAGACAGCTGGGCCCTGAGGCGGGAACCTCCGCTTAGTCCCCTGAGGCCGAGCCTCTGAGAGGCTGCCTGTTCCCCCAGGACCCACGCCACACTCTGGGCACTGAAAGGACCCGGAGGCCCTCCCTGGCCTAAGTCTCAGACCATGGATGGTGTACTGACCCCTGGACCCACACCCAGCCCAAGCCCCTAACTCAGGCTGGGGTTCACGCCCCTCCCGTGACCACAAAAACTCTGGTTAGAATGGCTCCCACGTGCTAGGCACTTTGTGTTTCCCACTTAACGTCCTCATGACAACCTCCTGAGGCTGGTGACAGCATCCCCCTTCAGAGAAGACACCTAGGCTCAGAGAGAGGAAGCCAGTTGCCCCAGGTCACATAGCTGAGAAATGGTGTGGGCAGGATTCGAACCCAGGGTCACCTCTAAGCCACACCCTTACCCATGGGCACCACTACGAGCCCAGACGGCCCAAAGTTGACTTGCAACACCGAGCCACGGGCCACAGGAAAGGTTGCAGGAGAGCACGTGGATGGCTTTGTGGTGCCACGAGGGGGGGGGACAGGTGTAGCTACACCCTCATTTCTCAAGTGCTGAATAATGGCTTGCTTTGGCCTTTTTGGACAGGACGCCCAACAGCCAGGACTGTGCCAGGAATTTCCAAGCTTCTCCTGTGTCCTCTGGCTGCCCCTCCCCAGCCCTGGTCCTGGACCATGCCAGGCCCCCAACGTCCTCCCCATCTGAGGCTCCCATGCTCATTTCCCAGGTGGGAACATCAAGGCAAGGGGCCGGGTGTGAGCTGGTGGCTGAGAGCCGTTGCTGGTTGGTTTTCAGAGAACTGAGATCTTAGCTGGGCACAGGGGAGGGCGATGGTAAACAAAGGAGGGAGGCCGGCCGGGCAGTGGGGGTTGCCCGGAGCGCTCAGTTTCTGGGTCACTGGTCTTGGGGAATCCCCAGTGCCCGGAGAGCTGCTTACCTGGTGAGTAACAGCTGCCGGCTGCCCACACAGGATGCCTGACTGTGAGGGGACCTCCCTGCCACCCCCCTTGCCAATGGCCGCTGCCACGCTGCCCTCTTCCCCGAGTGCCCTGGGGCCCGGGAAAGAGACAGACAGAGAGGCAGGGGGCTGGCCCTCGCCCCCGCACCCCCCCCCGGGGCTCCGCAGGGGGCGGCTGGTGATTCAAGACCCTTTGAGCTGAGCTGTGTCTCCTTCCTTCTCAGAAGGGGCCTGGGGGTGAATCAGCTCCTGGGGGCGGTGAGGCTGGGTCAGCCGCTGTCCTCAGCTCAGGCCTGGGGTGGGGGTAGCCGGGGGCCAGGATGGGACAGGGGGAGCGTGGGCACCCTGCCATGCCAGCTCCCCACACAACCTGTTGGATGTTTCTGGGGTACCCTGATGCTGGATGCTATAAGGGTGTCCTGCCTCCATTATCCGTGAGGAGAGGGTGGACGGGGCCCTCTTCTGCCCACCTCTCCCCTCCTCCGCCCTGGAGTGAGCCCAGGTTGCTTCGTCTGTAAAACGGGCACAAGAACTGCTCCTGCACGGGGAGGCAGAAGGATGAACACGGACGTGTAGAGGGCTTGCTGGGTACCCAGAACTGTGCTGAGCCCTGAGCCCTCACAGCAAACCCACAGTGCAGGTGCCATTATTCCCATTTTACAGATGAGGAAACCGAGGCCAGGAGGGGATCACTTCCTCAAAGTCACCCAGCTCATAACTGGCAGAGCCAAATCGCCAACCAGGCTCTGACCAAGTCCGAAGTCCATGCTGCCAGCCACCAGCCTCCGCGCCTCCTCTCCACGAGAGCTTCGGCACAGGCAGCTCTCGGGAATCCTAAAGTGCTTTTAGAAAGTACTTAACATCCACTCTGGTGTAACCCTGAGCCAGGTGCTGTCAAGAGTACAAATGAGTATCAGACCAGATCCAAGCCCTCGAAGAGTGAGGAATAAGACTCGTCCGCATTTGAAAGGAGAGTGGGCAGGAGGAGGCAGACTCAGCCGGCCAGGGCTGGGGGAGTCCGGGGAGGCATCCTGGAGGAGGGGGCCCATGGGCATCTTGCCATCCTTCGTTCCCCTGTGGCGTGAGCTGCTGTTGGCATCACTGTGGCCTGCAAACCAGAGGCCTGGGTTCCAGACCCTGCTCTATTGTTAACCTTCTGTGCAGCCCTGGGCAAGTGCCTTCACCTCTCTGAGCCTCAGTTTCCCCATCTGAGAAATAAAACATCTGTGACGTTCTAGGCAAGGCTTGTGGATGGTGGGTGAGAATCAGCAGAAAAGGAGGGGCTGGGTGTGTAGGAGAGAAAGCGCTGGGGGGCCTGGGAAGGCCCCAGACTGGAACGTGGGTTCGCTTCCTGGATGGCAGAGCCACCTGGAGACAGCACCCCCAGGCTGTGGCCTGGCAGCCCCCTGCTCAGGCTGAAGGCGTCCCATGTGGGCCTCGACTGTCCCCTTCATGCTGAGGCCGGTCAGATCCCCAGCAGGCCAGTGTGCAGGAGCAGGACAGGCTGGGGATGAAGTCACCACTGAAAGGGGCCGGGCTGGGGCTGCCACTCCAGGGTGGGGCCTGGGGTCACAACCCCTGGAGCAGGCAGCCAAGAAGGGAGGATGCCTTCCGTGAGGAAGCTGGGGAAAACACACATACACACAGCAGCGTAGAGAGGGAGGGAAGAAAACAAACTCCAGGAGACCAAAGCCGGCCTGGAGCACGGCCTGGGCAGCCGATTCCCGGGGACCAAGGCCACGTTGCAGGCAGCTCACGGCCCAGCAGCTCCGAGACCCTGCCCGGCCTTCCCCCAGAGGCTCAACGCAGGTGGTGCCTGGACATGGACAGGAGAGGGAGGCTGGGCCTGGGGTGCCAAGGGGCCCAGAGCACTTGGGGAGCACGGACCAAGTCAGGTACCCTGAGAGGGGAAACTGAGTCACAGGAGGGGCCAGCCAGGGCAGAGTTAAGTGTCTTCTAGACTCTGCCCCCACTTCCTGTTTCCTGTGGGGTGGGGCTGAGACTCCATGGCAACTGGGGGTGGTTTATGGGGCTCATGTGGGGTCTAGGGAGCCAGAGGGCAGTGCAAGGCCCTGGAAGCCAACTCGGAAGGATGTAGGGGAGAGACCGGGGCAGGAGGGCAGTGGGACAGGGTGCTGGCCTCCAGGAGAATCAGGGCACCTGGTGGCAGACTCGGGGAGGGGGGGACAATGGGATGGATAGATGGGTCACAGTGGGGCCCTGGTCAAATGGATTTGGGGTCCACGTCAGAAGAGCCAGGCTGAGTCAGGTGACAGGGTTCCGGGAGACGTGGGGGTGGGAGTGGAGGCTGATCCGGAGTTCAGTGCTCCGAGTGGTCAGGCCCTTGTGTGAGAAGCTGGGGGTGGGAGGATTGTGAGAAGAGGGAGGTGAGCTGGGATGTCGTGGGGTGTGGGGTTTCCCAAACCAGCCTGGGGTCGGTGGGCCTCCTGGGGGTGTACGTGGACCCCAGAGCAGGTGTCTGAGATGGGCAAGTGCCAGGTGGGGCCTTCCGTGGCCTCTCAAGGAAGAGACAAGGTGTGGGGGGGCAGGAGGAGGAAGGAGAGCCCAGCTGGGCTGTACCAGCCTCCTTCCTGCTGGGAAGTGCCAGCTGGGATGGGCCGTTTTATCGCCCCACATCCCAGGCCCTGCTGGGAGAGCATGAGGGAAGCCAGCCTGGATAGGGCAGGGTGTGTGTGTTGAGGGGCGGGGGGAGAACAGAGCAGGCACGAGGGCTCCTCCTGGTGAGATGATGGAGGAATGTGTGGCTGAACAGGTCTGAAATGTGGCAAGATGCAGGAGCTGGGGGTGTGGAGGATGGGTGAGGGGCTGGGCAGGGCATTAGGGGTCAGGGAAAGGCTTCAGGGGCTCCCTGGCCTTGAAAAACCAACTCTCTGACCTTGTTTCCTGGTCAAGGTCAGGCAGAAGGGCTGCGGTGGGGTCCCCAGGGGATAGCGTGCCCAGCCCCTCTCCCTGCCCCCAGCATACGTGTCTGACCAGCACGCCCCCATCGCATTTCGGTAAATGCTTTTTACTGGGGAGGAGTCCCTGTGCTCATTTTGCCCTAGTCCCCACCATTCCTTCCTGCCCCCACCCACTCCTTTACAAATCCACCTGGTCACAAGAGACACCAGAATTTGCGACCTGCC
The DNA here is from genome assembly GCF_021613505.1 of Equus quagga. Lineage (NCBI taxonomy): Eukaryota > Metazoa > Chordata > Mammalia > Perissodactyla > Equidae > Equus > Equus quagga. The sequence goes on along the minus strand of NC_060281.1, from coordinate 86,673,134 downwards.
TTAGAGACTCTAGAAGCGTCTTTTCCCCATCATTTTCTGATCCTGAGACCCAAGGGGCTTCCAAGGCAGGTCTGGGAGGGGCAAGCTATTTCTGTTCTCCCCAGCCATCCCTCAGCATCCTGGGGAGGGAACCTGGATCCGATTAGCCTCCCTAGGTCTCTGCTTCAGGTGTCCCTCCAGAATGGAGATGCTGGACTACCCACCCCTGAAGCGGTAGATGGGGTTGCAAAAAGTTTAGGTAAGCCCCAGACACACACCACCTACCCAGAAGCTCCTCCCCAGGCTGTCCCCAAAGAACCGAGTCACAGCAACCCTCACATCCTCCAACTTCCCAGCCCCCTCCCCAGCCTCACAGGTACCTGTGAGCAGCAAGGCAGGTTTGCTGATGGCAGTCATGGGGGCTGGTCCTGTGGGACCCTGGGCAACCTGTTCCCTTTGGAGCTCCACTTAGCCCAGTGGCAATGGCCAGTTTGGAGGAGGTGAGGTGGCTTCCAGGCCCACGTTCAGTTCCGCTTTATTGCTGTCTAAAGTCCACACCGAGCCCCAGCCCCTCTTCCTGGAGCCTCCTTCTCAGCCAAGCCCCAGCCTGCCTCCTCCCCACAGCCCCCCCACCCCCCCCCCCCCCCCCCCCCCCCGCGCCCCGGCCCGCCCCCCCCCCCCAGCCCCCCAACCCCCCCCCCCCCCCATCAGAGGGCCACAGGTGCCAGCCTCCATCTGCTTGCCTAGCCTCAAGCCCCCTCCCCAAACCCAGGTGAGTCAGGGCTGTCTGGGGCACCCACTGCCCGGGGACCCCGATGACTCGGCCTGGGGACCCTCCTCCCTCTCCCCATCTTCAAACAACTCCCAGGGCAAGCCACTCAGGAAAACCACAGGGTGTTTTGTAGAAGAGTTCATTATAATTTTATCAATCAAATTCTTAGAAGAGGGAAAAAGTCTGCTCTCCCCACCCTCCCCCCTCAGGCCCCCCCCCACTCTCACTTTCTTCCATTCATAATTTCCTATGATGCACCTCAAACAACTTCCTGGACGGGGATCCCTGCTAAATATAGCTGTTTCTCTCTCTGTCTTACAACACAGGCTCCAGTATATAAATCAGGCAAATTCCCCATCTGAGCATGAACCTCTGAAAACTGCCGGCATCTAAGGTCTCCTCCAAGGCCCTCTGGAGTCCAGCCCATAATGAAGGTCTTGGCGGCAGGTAAATCCACCCGCCCCGCGCCGGCTTCCGCGCCCTGCGGCGGGTGCAGCGGCAACGTGGGCACTTGGCGATCGCGAGCGGGACACCCACCCGCCGCAGACACACCGACACTTGGGGCGCCCGCGCAGCCGGCCGGGCCGCTGGAGGCGCTGGGTGGCGGCCGGGAGCGAGCGCAGGCACATGGTCCCGGCACCGCGCGCCCGGCCCGCCCGGGGGCCAGCAGGTTGGCGGGCGAGGGAGGGGGCCGCCGCAGCCTTCCTCCCGCTCCTCCTGCTCCTCGCTCCTGCCACTCTCCTGTGCTGCCCTGCCAGCTCTGCTTTCTCCCGGATTCACCCTCCCTCTTTCTTTCTTTCTTTCTGTCTTTCCGCTTTCTCTTTTCCAACCGCGTCCCGGGCTGCTCCCTGGGAGGGGCGCCGGCCGCCGAGCAGCTTGCAAACTCCGGCCCGGGACGGGAGCAGGTGCCGCTCCATCTGCTGGCGCCTGGAAAGCTGTGATCTGTGCTAGGTGAGACGGGGGTGTGGGGGCCCCCCAGCCATCCCCGGGACTCAGCATTGCCTGGGGATGCTAGGAGGAACAGGGGACCCAGGAGAAGGGAACTTGAGGCTGCCACTGTCCCGGCAGAGGAGATCCGGGCGGGACGCTCTTTGCCGCACCTCCCCCCAACCTCACCGGCTCTCAGCCTCACTGGTCCTCTGACCCCAGCCCCTGCTGCTGGGCCACCTGGAAAGGCCCTGCTGAGGGGACCTGAGAGTGGAGGGGGAAGCAGGCGCCCCAGGGGGAGGGGCGATCCAGGGCAAGCCGGGACAGCTCCCAGCTCTTCTGTCACCTTTCACTTTCCTTCCTCCCCCGCCCACCTGGCTGCCTTTGACCTTTTCCCTTTTCTCTTTCCTGGTCGCACCATTCCCTCCGCCGAGCTCTGGGGGGGCCTGTGAGACCACAGGATTCTCCTCATCCTAACCTAGGGCCTGGGACAAGGAGTAGAAGACAAGAGAGGGAGGCATGGAGGCGAGGGGGAACAGGAAGTTTTGAATGATGATTTGGGGACGAGGATGGAGGGGGACAAAATTGCAGAATTTAGGGTAGAGTTGAGGGTCCTAGTAGGGGAGTGGCCACATTTGGAGAAGGAGAGCCATAGAAGAGATGGGACAGGGTGGCAGAATTAGTGGACAGATGGCCTAGGGAGCCAGGATCAAGTGACAGGTTTGGGAGGGAGAAGAGGGTTAGCAGAGGGGCTTCATCCCCCTGTCCCCCTGTGGTGTCCATGGGAACCCGATTCGGAAGGTTGGAGTTGCAGCGGATCAGTGGGCCTGGAGCAATGCTTAGGACTCTGGACTGTCCTTGGAGGTGGGCAGCTGAGGGTCTCTCTTTTCCCTGAGACCCCTTGGCCCTGGGGAGTGATGCCTTCCAACCAGACAATAAGGAGGTCTTGGGGGTTTTCCTCCTTGAGGGGAAGGGCTGGAGCGTTAGTGTCACCCTGGACCCAGCTTGCAAGTAGTGGGAACAGCTCGTGTCTGGCCCCTCTGCTCCTTCTCAGGAGACAACAGGGAGATATAAGAAGGTGGAGAGAAGCAGAGATCTGGAGAGAGGGAGACACAGAAACAGATGCAGTGACATGGGAAAAACTAGAACTGGCCAGGGGAAGATAGAGCTGGAGGTGGAGCTGAGGCCCCCATGTCCCTGTGGAGATGAGGCGCATCCTCTCCCATGAGTCCCCTTGTCTGCCCCCCCAACTCCCTACTCATGGCGCCTTCCTGCCCGTTCCCAGGAGTTGTGCCCCTGCTGCTAGTTCTGCACTGGAAACACGGGGCAGGGAGCCCCCTTCCCATCACCCCTGACAATGCCACCTGTGCCACACGCCACCCATGTCACAGCAACCTCATGGACCAGATCAGGAACCAACTGGTGCAGCTCAACAGCAGTGCCAATGCTCTCTTCATTCTCTATGTAAGTCCCCCAGGAGACCGAGGGAGGAGGAGGGTGGGGGGCGGGTTGCTGTGCTGACGTGGGCCAGTGGGGCTGGTCAGGAAAGGGACCTTTTGGAGCTGGGAGGAGAGAATGGGGAGGGGGCTTGGTTCAACCACACCAGACTCCCACAGCTTCCATCCCACCCCCAGCCCAGGCTCAGAGACCGGAAGCCACTTTCCTAGGACGCCCAGTTAGGCAGGGGCAGAGCTGTGGGGAGAAGGGTGGGGCTGGCACTTCTAGTCTTGGGATTCTGCCACCACGTGGAGCAAGAGGCCAATGAGAGACAAAGGAGAAAGAGACAGTGAGGTGGCCGGGGAGGTGCTGTTGGGAGAGACGGCGGGCTGTGGGTGTCTGGGGTGCAGAGCCGCCCAGGAAGAGGGTGATTGTGGTGAGTAAAAGGGCAGGTGTGTGTGGTGCACCCGCTAGAGGTGAGAAGCGACATTTTCCTCTCTGCTCCCATGTGGTCCTGATGATGGTGATGGTGATGATGATGATGATGGTTCCTTGCATGGTCTAGCCCTTGATTCTTTACCAAATGTGTTCACATCCATGATTACTTCCGACTCTCATGACAATCCCAAGATGCTGACAGGGCAAGTAGCTGGGTCCCCAAGCCATAGGTGGGAAACTGAGGCCCAAGAGTTTGCCCAGAGGCTTGGTGGCAGGGCTGGAACACCCATCTCAGGCTCCCATGTCACCTCCCCTCTGCCCCTCTGCCCCTCAGTACACGGCCCAGGGGGAGCCGTTCCCCAGCAACCTGGACAAGCTGTGCCGCCCCGATGTGACGGACTTCCCACCCTTCCACGCCAATGGCAAGGAGAAGGCCCGGCTGGTGGAGCTGTACCGCATCATTGCCTACCTTGGTGCCTCCCTGGGTAACATCACACGGGACCAGAAGGTCCTCAACCCCAATGCTCTCAGCCTCCACAGCAAGCTGAATGCCACCTCGGACACCATGCGGGGCCTCCTCAGCAACGTGCTCTGCCACTTGTGCAGCAAGTACCACGTGGCCAACGTGGACGTGGCCTACGGCCCTGACACCTCAAACAAGGACGTCTTCCAGAAGAAGAAGCTGGGCTGTCAGCTCCTGGGGAAGTATAAGCAGGTCATCGCCGTGGTGGCCCAGGCCTTCCAGACAGGAGATCTTGAAGCGTACAGTGACCCGAGATCCTAGACCCAGGCAACTCTCAAACTGTGGCCGGGGCCCAGAGCTTCACCAAACCCAACTGGGGACTGCTGGCAGACCCCGAGGGGCTCCTGGCCAGTCCACTCCCCTGTGGGGTGGTCTGTGATGACTCTGAACAGAGTCAGAATTCCCATGGGCAGAGCCTATATACAGCGCCACCTAGAAGAAGGCGCCCCTTCCTCTGGGAGACTGCAGCCAGGCACTGGGGTGCCGGGCTGTCGAGGGGAGTGTGGGCCAGACATCTGCCCCTACATGTCCCCTTAGCCAGGGGCTTTGTGAGCAAACCGCACAAGTTGTCTACAGCGACCCTGACCACAGGGCGAGATGGCAGGGGTCGGGAGAAATTGTCCCTGGCAGAATGACCACCATCAGTGCCTTCTGCCCCTTGGGTAGACTTTGGAAGTTTTGGTTGGGATCAGGTAGGCCCGAGGGGCTGGGGTCCCAAAGGATTCCTTAGCCCCTACAGGTATGGAGAGTGGAAGTTTGAGAAGGGAGCTCTCGTTTGAGACGCTGCCTTCTCTTGAGCGTGTTTGGAGAGCTCAGGCCTAGGGACTGTCAGGTGGAAGGTTCCAGAAGGAGGTCATTGGTATTCAGACTCTTCGGGAGGCAAAGAGGCCACCTTCAGGCCTGAGAAGGAAGGCAGTGGAAGGAAGAGAGGTCCCGAAAGGCTTGGCGGGCTCATCTTCCTCTTCCTGCAGTCTTTCCTGCCGCCTGGGATGGCCAGGGTCTGGCGGCCAGACCTGAAGGGGGGCTTGTGGTGGTGAGCAGGTTGCAAAGTCAGGTGAGGAGGTTCTGAGGACACCCAGAGTCTTCCTTCTGGGCAAAGTCTGTAAGGGAGGGGACGGACGGGGTAGTTCAGAGTGGCAGCTCACATCCAAGGCCCATGGAGGCCCTGTGAGGTCACACAAAGGTACTTGAGGGGGACCAGAGGCCCTAGTCTCTGGTCCCTAGAGCAAGAGGACAGCAGAACTTGAGGTCAGGGTCTCAGGGAAGCCTGAGATCCGAGAGTGCTGTGTGTCTGACCCAGCATGAATGTCTATTTATTATGATGCCCTATTTATATTAACTTATTGGTGCTGTAAATGGCAGAGTTAACTCCCTTTTCCTGCTCCCTACCGGAGAGAAATAATATGACAGCTCCGTCCGCTGGGGCTGGGGCCAGGCCTCGGCAGGGCCCGGTCTGGTCTGGAAGTTGATGTTACAAGTGGGACAAGCCTTGCGGGTGAAGCTCAGAGAAGGGTCAGGCTCTGAGAGAGCTGGTCAGCTGGATGGGGGCAGGGGACTCGGCTGCATCCTGTGCCCCCAATGGGGCTGTGCTTTGTGGATACCAGGATCCTGGCTGCAGGGTGGGCCGGGTGGGTTTGTGTGGTGGCCAGGGGCTTTTTTCCCAGGGCTGCCATGTGGCTTGGCTCCAGGGGGCTCCTTCCACACTGCGTTCTCTGGCGCCTTCTGGAATTGTGCTGCGAGGGGCAACGTTCATCGTCGAAAGGGCGCCCCTGGAGCAGTGGACCACGCAGTCCTAGTGTCTCCTTGCCTGCCTCTGTCTCCTTGTCTCCATGCTGCGTCTAGACCAGCAGCGGAGGGCCCTGAAGCAATCCTGCCCCGGCACCCAGCATGCTCGCACATGGGGAGGAAGCTCCTTCTCGGGTGGCCCAAGAACACCCACAGAGGGCGAGAGGGCCTGGCTGGACCTCAGGAAGCTGGGGCAGCGCAGGGAGGAGCCCCCTGCTCTGGAGAGGAGGACCAGGAGGCCCTGGGACACAGACCAGGAAGCTGCGGTCCCTTCTGCCCCCCCGCCCCCCACGCCCCCACCCATGTCTGGGCTCCCAGGCAGGGAACCCGATCTTTCCTTTGTGCCGGGGCCAGGCTAGCGGAGAAACGCCCTCCAGTCTGGGAGCCGGGGAGGAGGGCGCGGAGCCGGGGCAGCTGCTCAGAGCAGCGTTCTGGCTTCTTCTCAAATCCTCAGCAGGCGGCGGTCCCAGCAGTTCAGCCATCGCGATCATGGTACTTTGCTCTCCCTTGGCACCTCTCTCTGTCTTCTCTAAGCACTTTACCTACGCCCACTGAGGGCAGGCGGGCAGGCAGCAGGCAGGCCCGGCCTGGGGTGGGGTGGGGGCCCGAGCTGGGAGTTGTCCCTCCCATTGGCAAGACTATTTTGTGGCGGGTGGCAGAGGAGACCACGATACTCGTATGTTTTCCGACGCCGTCTCAGTGTGGGTCACCCTCGCTCTTGTCCGGGGTCTCTTCCTGCTGCCCGCCCATCACTCTGCTCTTTTGGTGAACATGGCTCAGAAGGCTCGGGGCCGGCTGAGTCTCCCATCATCTCGTCACCCAGTGGACACAGACTCCCCATGCCGGGCCCACATGGGCAGCCTCTGAGGCTGGGAGACCAAGAGAATCTGCTCCCTGGGGCCCAACACAGCCCCCGGCTCCACTGTGCTCCCACCACCCACACCCTCCCCTCCCTAGCCCTGGCCATGCCCCTCAGCACCCATCCTCAATGCTCTTTCTAGAACCAGTCCAGCAGATCGGCACCCACTTTGCACAGCATCCCTGAAGGATGGAGCCTCTGTGGAAAAAGCTTTCCAGGGCTGGCAGCTGTCCTTTCTCTCGCGTCTCAGCTGCTGGTGTGGACCCACACCTGCATCCGGGGTCACGGGGAGACTCTGTCAGCAGAGAAGGGAGAAGGACGGTCATTTTGCAGTTTATCAAGAGAGGAGTTTGGGGGACCTTATTTATTTTGAAAATTTTTAAATGGGAAAGCCCTGCTAGTTTATTTATCTCTCCTCCTTGTTGTCTTCCTCCTTGCCTTCTCCTTGTCCCCTCCCGGGGACCCTCCCCGACAGAAGCAGGCCAGCTCTGCCCCGCTGGCTCTCCAGAACAGACATAGCACATGGGGGTGGAGGCCAGAGTCAAGTGAGAAGTCAGTTTCCCTTCACATGGTACAGATGTCCCTAGTTTCTGATCACCCCGGCCTCCCATCCCGACCCTGTACCTGGGCATCTCTCCCGTCTACACCGTGAGCTCGCTGCCTCCTTCCCTGTTTCCCTCCTTCCTTTCTACTGGAAAAGACTTGGCCTTGGGGGACGAATTCCTCTTTGATGAATGTACCCTGTGGGAATGTTTCATACTGACAGATTATTTTTATTTATTCAATGCCATATTTAAAATATTTATTTTTTATATTGAAGGAATATCTTTTTTTTTTAAGAAAAAAGAGAAATTAATAAAGAATCTGCTCTTGGCAAGCTCTCTAGAGTGTATTGATGTGGGGAGACGGGGCTGGAGCGGCCGGGACCATCTCTGTCCTGGGCACCCAGCCGAGCAGAGCTCTGCTTGGCAAAGGGCAGGAGGAGGGAAGAGGGGGCGCTTCCACAGGGCAAGGGTGGGGTGGGCAGAACTTTGGCACAGGCAGAGCAAAGTGGGTGGGGTTCCAGATCATCGGGTGCCGCCAGGAAAGGGATGGGCTGCCCCAAAGTGGGGAGGGTATTAGTTGATGTCTTAGCTCCCTCACACCCAGCCCCTCACTTCCCTCCCACCGTAGTCCCATAAGTCCCTGAGAGTCAGCATCCCCATTTCGCAGAGGGGGAAGAGGCTCCGAGAGGTGAAACCACTTGCCTAGGGTCACACAGGCAGAGTGTTTAGGGCCACTTCTTTAGCTCCAAATCTCATGTTCTTTCCCCTACATGGAACATCAGGGACCTAGAAGAGACTAGCTGCCAATGCCTCTGTCCTCAAGGAATGGTCCTTTGACCCTCCGAGGGGAGCTAAGGGGAACAGGCGTGAGTGACCGTGGAGCAGGACGTTTAAGGGTCCTGTCTGGAATCACACAGGATGCTGCGTCCGGAACCAGGGCTTTTCTATTGGGCTCTCCTGGGCCTGAGCAGCTCTCCTGCAGTGGACACTGCCATCCCTCCTCCGGCCTCGCACCTGGGGACCCCCTTCCACTGCAACCTTCTTCCCAGCCTCCTGGGACCTCTTCCTTGGGGTACAAGCGAGATTGGAACTGGCTGGCCACAGACCCAGGGGCTCTGGAGCAGCCCCTGATGTCTCCCCTGTGCTTTGCTCTGGGATGACTGTCCAGCCAAGAGTCATCTGGGGACCTGGCCCGTGTTTCTGAGAGTCCCCTCCTTGCTTGCTCATGAATGTTTATAAGTGTCAGGTCCTGTATTGGGTTCCAAAGGTGACCAGGATACAGTCCATGCTTTCCGGAAGCTCCCAGGCTGGTGGGGACAAGGAATGAGCACATCCGGAGGATGTGAGCGATGGAAGGGGCACACGGAAGGTGCGAGGCCAAGACCGAAGGAGCACTGGGGCCGTAGTCCTCTCTGCTCGGTGCAATGAGACGACTCGACCCACGACATCGGCAACGCTGGTCTCACCTGGGCTGATCAGCAAGGCAGAATCTGGCCCCCTCCCGCCCCCAGACTTGCTGATTGGAATCTGCCCTTTAACAAGATTCCAGGAGATTCGTGAGCAAATTAAAGTCGGAGCAAGGCCACCCTGCGTGTTTTCCGCCTCTCACTCCTCCCAAGTCCACAACGGCGCCAAGCGTGAACACATCGCCGAGGGCAGGCGGGCAGCGGCTCGCAGGGAGAGGCCGCTGTGAGCCCGACCCATGACCCACACTGCCACCGACTCTTCCTCGCAAAGCGCGGCAGGCCCTCCCAGCTGGCTGAACCCCACGGCCGGGCCACACCCCGATGGCATCCCCCTCCTTCCCCTTCGCTCATGGGAGACAAAGTTGAAGCTTTTCAAAAGAAACTTCTACTAGGAAACTAGAGAAAATGAAACAGATACCACAGCACAGAAATGAGGGGGGTCCAGAGATGCGAGGTCCTGGCTGCCATCCTGTCCCCGGTCCTCCCCTTGCCTCTCTCCGGGGTCTCTCCAGTCCGAGGAGAGGGCAGGTGTTCTGTACTCTGTCCTGCCCCGAGAGAACAAAGCACTGTGAACTGGTTATTGGGTCACTCTTCCAACAAGAGGCGAAAACGATTCCTAGGTGGGAGGAAGGGAGGCGCCTGCTCTGCGGGGAGGGCCCTGCCCTTGAGGCCTGGGTCCTCTGGACCATGTGCGGCCCTGTGAGCTCAGCTCCCTTATCTGTGAAATTGCAAGAGGAATCGGTGATGAAGGCACTCCTAGCTGCTTCACCAGGCTGCCGAGAGGAGCACATGAGCAGGAAGATGGAAATGCTGTGTGAACCAGGCCGGCCGGCCCGTCCACAGGTGGAGATGGAGAAAGCAGAACAAATCTCAGACACTGGTGCTGTCTCTGTGGGGGGAAAGGGGCTCCTGTCCCCCAGGGAATGCAGAAGTGGAGATCTGACAGCTCTGAGTCCAAGGCCAGGCAGCCAGGCTGACTGGGAAGGGGGCGAGCAGGTTGGACAAACTTCCAGCTTATGCCCCTCCTAAGGAATCCTGAGCCCCAGTCCTGGAGGAGACCCGCACAGAGAGGCCTCCTGATCTCAGGGATGTGGGGGAGCCAGAGGGAGCCCGGATCTCCAGCTGAGCTGTGTCCCACCCTGGCTCTCAGGAGGTCAACAGGACAAGGAGGGGGACCCCCATCCCAAGAGGCTGATTGTCAACAGCTGTCCCCCTGAATGCACAAGCCCATAGGCTCTGTGATGGCCCTGCACTTCATAGTTTACTACGTGTTTTCTCATGCCTCGTTAGGTCCTCCCAACTGTTCTGAAGGTGGGACTAGATTACTGTCTCTGTTTTACAGATGAGGAAACTGAGGCCCCACGAGGCTAAGGGACTCAGCTCGTGAGAGATGCTTTCCATGTTTGCTCATCTTTATGGTCATCATCTGTCTACTGACCTAGTCAAGATGGGCAAGGGCCTCTATGAGCCACCCTTTATACCCAAGGAGCTCAAGGTTTAGTGGTAGAAGAAAGAGAATTTCCCAGGTTACCTCTGCCCTAAATTCAGATGATGAAGAAGAATTCGTTTATCATGACAAACAGCCACACTTTCAGCAATAAAATTCACATCATAATGGAACCATGATGTATTTATTTCCTTACTTATAGTCTTTGTTCTAAACAGCATGCAAAGCTGCTTACCACAGAAGGCGCATAATGAAAACACTGATAAAATAGGTAAAGAGAATCAGCATCAGAGAAGATATAAACAGAATGAGAAAACTAAGACCACAGAAAGAAAGAAATGTTTCAGATCACGAGGGGTCACATAATTACTACGGCTGAGCTTCAAAGTTGGCTCTGAGATTCCTGGCAACTAAAGGAAAAAGGGAAATGTGATCTGTTATGCAATTCTCATAGTCAGAAAGGATGAGGCTTTCTCGAGCCTCAGGGAAGCAGAGCGTGTCCCGGGACTGGGTGCTGAAGGGGATTTCTCCTGGGAGACCCACAGCGGGTTATGGGGAGGTGATGGCCCCCCCCTGCAGCGAGTGGATTCCTGGGGGCTGTTTCTGCAGTGGTCTTTGTAAAAGCTGATGCTCAGCGCCCTATGCAGCCCAATGATGGGGATTCTACAAGGGCCCAGGATGACGTGGGGACAAATGGGCTTTGGCCCAAACCAAGAGCAGACATCTGAGTCCTGAGGGTATTACAGGGGCGAAATATGCCTCAGAAACTCCCCTTGTCCCCAGGATTTTGAAAAACCTTTTTATTGACGTATAATACACAAAATGGACATCAGAGGACTCCCTCCTTCCTGGAAGATTCTGTGAGGCTGGAGTGATGCCAGGCGGTGCATGTGCAAGGGGCGGGAAGGATGGCATCATGACGGAGACAGGGATTTGGGGTTCAATGGGCCTTGAGTCTCTGTCCCCGCCGCCCTCCAAGGCCACTTGGATCCTCCGGGACCCAGCAGGAAGGAAGCCTTTGCTGGCCTCTGGCTTCAGCGTCCAGGACACTTCCCGCGCCCCCTCCTGCCTGAGCAGAGCCCAGCTTGAATCCATCCCTTTGACTTGGGGGAAGCACCGCCCTGCTTTGGCCTCACTTCGGGGGCCAAATATTTCAATTATGAGGACGTGGTCAAGCCCTGCCCACTCCAGCCTCAGTGACGGGCCGTGAAGAGAGGGTGTCTCTGGGGGGAGAGGTGGGCGGGATGCAGAGGGAGCCGCAGACGGGAGAGGGGACGGGGGCTGAGCGGGGGTTGGCAGAGCAGACAGGCCTTCTCCGCTGGCTGAGAACAAAACCACCGGCAGCGAGGAAAATATGTGCGAGGCATTTTTGCAATTCCAAGAGGCTCGGTCCAGCTCTCGCCCAGACGGTCAATGAATCAAAGCTGGGAAAGGCTCTACCTGTCAGCAGACTTTCTCCTGGCCCTGCTCACCAAGGCCCCACCCCTCTGGCCCCAGCAGGCCAGCTGGAACCCTCCCAGTTCCCCAGAAGGACGGTTCTTCGAAGAAGAGTGTGTCACAAGCAAAAGCCAGAGGCAGGCAGCCCACGGGCAGAACCCTTGGCATCCTTCTCTGCCTGTTCTTCTGGCAGGAGCGTAGCCTGTGTCGCCTGTTACCTTGGGTTGAATGGTGGCTCCCGAAAAGATATTTCCACGTCCTGGTCCTTGGAACCTGTGAAGGTGTCCTTATTTGGAAACAGAATCTTTGCAGATTAATTAAGTTAAAGATCTCGAGGTGAGAGCATCCCAGATTATCTGAGTGAGCCCCAAATCCAAGGACAAGTGTCCCTATAAGAGACAAAGAGGAAAGAAGAGGAGAAGACCATGGGAAGGTGGAGGCCGAAATCGGAGTGATGCGGCCACAAGCCAAGGAATGCCTGGGGCCACCAGAAGCTGGAAGAGGTGAGGAAGGATCCTCCGCTGGAACCTTCGGAGGGAGCTCAGCCTTGCCAACCCCTTGGTCTTGGACTTCTGGCCTTCAGAATAGCGAGAGAATAAAGGACTGCTGTTTGAAGCCGCTCAGCTTGCGGTAATGTGTTACAGCAGCCCCAGGGCACTAAGACACCCATCCATTCCTCTCCAAGGGGCCCTGCATTTTTATTTGCTAACTGGTCCTGCCCAACTTAACCTTCTCCACTCACCTGCCCCTCGCCCCCTTCCTCTGGCGACAACGCAGCTTGGCGGTCTGTTAAATGTCACATCTTTTCACCTCCCCACACCTCTGCTCTGGCTCTTCCCTTTGTCTAAAATGCCCTTCCTCCTTCAGTATGTGAAAAATTCTTTCTGGTCCTTCACGGCCTGGCTCACATATCACCTCTTCCAGGAAGTCTTCCTTGACTCCTTCAGTTTGAATCTCCCGTGTCTATTTTAGCTCCAATTACACGTTTGTACCGGACTCTAGAATTCACCAAGCTCTTCCTTTATGTGGCTGTGTTTCACAAGGACAAGGACACTCACTGTTTATTGAGCACCTATTCTGCACAGAGCATGTGGGAGGTACTTTCCACAGGTGCAAAAATAAGAGCATCTCTTTACTGAAGACCCGTGCCAGGCACTTGACCATGTGACCTTGTGCCAAATGAGCAGAGTGCAGACCTGCCGCGTCCATAGCCCTGGGAGCTAGGAAATGCAGGATCCAGGTCCCACCTCAGACAGGCCGAACTGGAATCTGCATTTCAGGGTGATCCTCAGGGCATTCGGTTCATTCGAGTCTGAGAAGGGCTGACCGACCACCTGCACAGCACTGGGGCTCTGACACGCCTGCGTTTGAATCCTGGCTCTGTCCTTTCCAGCAGTGGGAGCTTAGGCAAGTTTCTTAAATTCTCTGTGCCTCAGTTTCCTTGTCTGTCACATGACCCTCGTCTGGCCGTTGAGAGAAGTAGATGCCATAATGCTTGGCTTATAGGGTAACCAGGCCAGGTAGCATCTGAATATCCAAATCCCCTGCCTCCCCTATCCTGCCCACAAGGGCCGTCCGTTCTTGATTCATTTCTAGAACTTTTGAAAGTCCTCCAATGTGGTGACCTTCCTAAGGGAACCTCAGATCTCCTGGAGGCAGCAGAGGAGGTACTGGGATGCAAGGGGGCGTTTCTGTCTTCCCCACACCTACCCTGGTGCTGGTCTGGGACCCCTGTACCCCCCTCAATTGGGTTCAGCCTGCAGCATCCTCCAGTTACCTCTCCTCCCCCCAGGACCCCCGGGAGGTCCTCTTCCCAGCAGCAGAGAACCCCCAGGGAGGTGCTGGAGAAGGGGGAGCCACGCGTGAGGTCAGCCCCACGTCAGCCCCTCTCACTTTCTTCGCCGTGGCTGGGAAGAGGCCGCTGAGCGGGTGCCAGCCACGGGGGAGGTCTGTCCCCTGCTCCAGGGCCAGACCACAGGCAGCCACACTGGGCTGCAGCCAGGCCAGGGGGAGGTGTTCTCAGCCCCCAAGCTCCTCTGTTTCTGGCCCTGGGGACCACTCCCCAACCCCAGATCCACCAACCACCAAGGGCTCTTCCAAGCAGGTGAGGTCATTCTCTCCACCAGACCAGCCTGATGCAAAGAAGTCAGCCACCCACGGGGCAGGATTCCGCACCCCCAAGTCCTCTGTCCAAACTCTCTACCCCAACAGCAGCCATGGGGCCCCGGTTCCCTCTGCTTCTCTCCCTCCGAGGGCCCTGACGAGTTGGCTCCAAACACCTGTCAGGGGAATGGAGCTGGGTGGGATTCCCCGAGCCCCCTCCAGCGTCCACGCGGGGCCAGGGGGACAGGCCCAGAGTGGGCCTTTGAACAAGCTCGGGTTGCTCTGGGGCACAGACAAGCTCGGGACCCTCTGGCTTCAGGCACAAGCCGCTGCCTACAGAGCACAGGCTGCACTGGCTGGTTAGTCTGTACTCACAGGGACTTTCACCATAGCTGGGCCCAGACAAACCCTTTCTTCTGCTTTTTAGGGTTTCCCAGTGGTACTGTTCTGCATGCCCGGAATGTTCTTGCCCAAGGCCTGGGGAGGTTCATGGGCCTCTGGAGGGTGGGCGACTACAGGTTCCCCAGGGAGACCCTAGAGGACTCAGCAGTTCTCAGCTGGGGGCAATTTCATCCCACCCTCCCCTCCCCCTGCCCCGGATGTTTGGCAACATCTGGAGACACTGTTGGTTGTCACACACAACTGGTGGGTGTGCTACTTACTGGCTTCTAGTGGATAAAGGCCAGGGATGCCGCTAAACATGCTACAACGCACAGGACAGGCCCCGCCAGAAGCGCTATGGGCCCAGACATCTGTAGTGCTGAGGTTGCGGCCCTGGTCAAAATGAAGCCATCCAGGAGCCCCTCTTCTCTCACATCTAACCTGCTGCCCCCTGCGAGGCTGACTGGATGTGCAGCTTCAGGCTTTGTTTGTGTGTGCACGCGTGCACGCGTACACACACCCACCCTCCCCCCGCGCTCCCCCACAGGAAGTGACCCGAGAGGTCAGCAACAACGCAAGTTCATGCACAGAAGCATTGGGCGGCCCCTGGAAAGCTCAGAGGACGGGGAGCCAGGAAGTCTTCGTCCTGGCTCTGGGCAGGCATCCCCATTACTGTGTGCCCCGGACACGTTGCTTCACCTTTCTGAGCCTCGGTTTTCGCATCATAAAATGAGATTGGCTTGCGAGAGCACGGGCTTTTGGGCCAGGCTCCCCGGGGGTTGGAGCCTGGCTCTGTCCCTGACCAGCTCTGGGAAGCTGGGCTCCGTACCTTCCTTCTCTGAGTCCCCATTTCCTAGTATGTAAAATGAGGAACCCACGTCTCACCTCACAGGGCTGCTGGGAGGATAAAGGAGATAAGATGCAGAAGGTGCCCCGCCCAGGGCCTCCACACGGTGGGCGCTCCTTGAAGGGTCTCTTCCCGGTCACTTCCGAGGTTCACGCCAGCCCGGAATCTGCGCTGGAGTCAGCACACTATGGCCCGCCAGCCATGGGTTGCAGATAAAATACAGGGCACTGAACTTCAAATTTAACTGGATGTCCTGTATTTCTATTTGCTACATCTGGCCTGTTGCCTGCTTTTGTAGATAAAGCTTTATTGGGACACAGCTGTGCCCATTCTTTTGCATATCGTCTCTGGCTGCTTTTTGTGCTACAATAGAGTCAAGAATGTGCCACAGAGACTTTAGGACAGTCTGCGAAGCCTCAAATAGTTAGTGTCTGACCCTTTACAGAAAAAGTTGCTGAACCCTGGTCTACATGGGAAGTAATTGCCTCAGGGTGGTGGGGAGGGTGCCCGGAGCCCGCGGGGTAACTGCCCCCTTTTTGGGGCAGTGGATAGAGGAGCAATGTGCAGAGGAAGGTGGGCATCCTCGATTACCCTGGGGACACAGCCTGTAAAAAATTAGAAAGAGGCCTGGCCTCAGGGGCCGGGGGCCTGAGTACCGGACCTGGCCCCTCGCTGACTTTCCAGTGACCTTGGCAGAGTCCTTTCCCCCCCTGAGCCCAGTCCTTACTCCCTTCATTTGTTCAACAAATATTTATTAAATGCCTACTATGTGCTAGATGACACTGGACATGGGTCCCCGCTCTCTTGTGGCTTCAATTCAAGTTGTGGTGAGAGAGGATGGAGGAGCCCACAAATACGCAAGCTGGTGCCAGCAGAGGGGAAATGCCCTGGAGGAAATAACGAGGATGCTGTGGCAGAGCTGGGTGGCTAGGGAAGTGACATTTGCGTGGAGACCTGACAGGGGAGGAGGAGCCTCAGTTTCCGCATCTACCACCTCCTCCGGGCTGCTGGGCTGCTGAGGGCAGGAATGGGTCAGCTCTGGCCCCTAAGAGAGGCGCCTTTCATCGGTCATCTGGTCTGGAGAAGAGGGGCCAACGGGGCTGCCACCTGGTGGGGGGGTGAGGGTGGGGGTACGGGGAGGAAGGGATGGGGGAGGGGAGGAAGGCCCTAATCCTGACCCCGCCAGCAGCTACCTCCCTTCCTGTTTTCCTGCACCTGCTCTCAGGAGGATCCTGTCCCCAGCCCACAGCCGGCCTGTCTGGCCTGACCCCAGCGGCCAGGCTGGAGGACCAGGAGGGCTGTGCTCTATGGGCTTCCTGCGGAGGCAGCTCAGACCCCCTGGGCTGGCCAGCAACTGGGAGCAAAATGGGCCAGAGGCTCACTCCCACCCGCCTGACCCGGACGTCCTGGAGGTGAGGAACACGGCCCAGGCCTCTCTGGATGGGAGCGGTGGGGGGTTGAGGGTGGTAGTGTGACAGCAGTCAAGTCTCATTTACAGCCCCACCTATGCTCCCTGCGCCCCCGGAACCCCCAGCAACATCGCTTTATGCCCCACGTTCCCGCTTCCACAGAGGAGCTTCCCAGTTGTGAGTTCTTTCATCTGGACCAGTTTTCTGGATTAATCTGATGAGTGAATTGCCAATGATGATGGCACGAAGCCACTTCAGAGGTGCTGGTGGACCTGTGGCGACACCGCCAGGTCACGTATTTACATTTTAATTGGGGCCTTCAGTGCCCTGAGGCAAGCGAGTGAGTAATGGTGGAATTTTAGGCACTTGGGAGTCAGTGGGGGGTAAGGCCCCTTGGAGCACACTGAATACAAAAAAAAGGCCCTTCAGGTGAACAGGGCTGTAAAGTTTACGAGCGTCAAGCTCATCTCGTAGGCATTCATTTATTTAATTTCATCATAACCCTGTTGGAGAGGCTAGTCTCGTTTTAGAATTTCATTGACATATTCATACAGTGCCCAGCCCTCCACCGGTTTCTGGAAGCCCAGGGTGGAAACACGAGATGCCTTTTACAGGGAGGCCATGTGTCACTGTAATTCATAAGACAACAGCCGAAAAAGAGCCAGGAGGGCATGGAGCTTCAGAGAAGGGGTGGGCGTCCCTGCAAGGATCCGCTTGACCCGAGCCTTCTGACTTCTGGTCTCATGCTCCCTCCTCTGTCCCAGCATGGCCCAAAGTGGGTTCCACGGCTCTCCTTTCTCAAGGCAAGTTCATTGGTGGTCAGAGAATAAAAGGACTGCATCAAAATGTTTGGGAAATCCTGGTTTAAACAAAATGAAAATGACCTCTTCGTTGCGGGACTTCTCAGAGCCTTTATGACAGTCTGCTGGGGTGGAGCATGGCGTGTGTCCATGGATCTTCCAGGACTACATTCCATGGACATGGTCTAGGAAATGCTGCTCTTCCTACTTCCTTTAATGTCCTGTTAGGCATCTTTCTCAGAGGCCACTGCCTGCCTACCCCACACGAAGGCTGGCACAGGGCTAAATTCTGTCTGCAGACCGGATGTCTTCCACACTGCCAGACTTCCAGCAGAACCTGGGCTTCTTGTGGGGAGAGGGAGGGAGTCGACCAGGTACAGGTCCTCCCGCCCTAAATCTCAGCTTTATCTCACACCTGTCAAGCCAGGGACCAGAGCTGAACTCCAGGTGAACTCCAGCTGAACTCAGGAGGGGTCCCTGAGGAGCCACCCCCATCCACTCCAGCCACACGAGGCCTGGCCCAGGGCCTGAGTCAAGGTTGGGCGCCCCGCCCCCGTAATCTTTCTAAAACACAAATCGGCCAATGCAGCTCCTGCTTAAAACCCTCTGTGGCTCCCCAGTACCCTCAAGATCGAGTCCAAAGCCTCAGCCTGTGCTCTGTCCACTCCTGAGCCTCTTTCCCTCTCGCTTCCTGCTTTATGCTCCAGCCAAACCAAATCGCTTGTGGTCCCC
This sequence comes from Equus quagga, assembly GCF_021613505.1. NCBI lineage: Eukaryota > Metazoa > Chordata > Mammalia > Perissodactyla > Equidae > Equus > Equus quagga. Next base: position 86,655,247 of record NC_060281.1, on the reverse strand, counting down.
AGGACTCACCATGCCCTTTCCTGCTTCCCTGCTTCTGTGCATCCAGTCCCCATGCCTAGAACACCCTTCCCATCCTCTTTCCTCTGTGTGATTTCAGCCCTCCTTAGAAGGCCTCCTACCGTGAGCTCTTCTCCTGTAAGAATTCTCCCCGCACCCCTAGCTGGCATCTCCCCCACATTCTAGGAAATGCTCCTGTATGTGTCTATCACCCCAGCTCGTCCCAAGACCCCTGTTCTATTCCCTCAACACCTCAGAGCTGCCCAGAGGACCATTCTGTGACAGGTACTCACAAATGTATCAGGAGACACATGGGGTCCCAGGGTACAACATGGGCCCACAGACTAGCTGCATGGCCTTGGGCAAGTTCCTAGACCTCTCTGTGCCGCTCTCCTCTTCTCTAGAATGGGGTCACTCTGAGTTGATAGATACACAACATAGAACAATGCCTGGCCTATGCTAAGCGATATGCATGTTATGCTATGATGACAATGGTGGCCTGAGTACCAGGGGCCCTGTGCCAGCTCTGTCACTGACTGGCAAGCCGTGGGCAAGAGCCTTTTCCCAGCTGAACCTCAGCCTCCCCAACCTCAAAACAAGGCTGTGGGATGACTGATCCCTGTAGTGGGTAGGATGGTAGCCCCCGGAAAAAAGATCCATCCACGTCCCAGAACACGTCAACATGACCTCCTCTGCCAGAAGGGTCTTTGTAGACGCAATTAAGTCACAGATTTCTAGATGAGATCATCCTGGATTATCCAAGCGGGCCCCAAACCCATGCCAAGTGTCCTTACAAGAGAAGGGCAGAGGGAGATTTGAGGCACACAGAGGGGAAGGCCGGGCGAAGACAGAGGCAGAGCCATGGGAGTGAGGCAGCCGCAAGCTGAAGGATGCCTGGAGCCGCCTTCTAGAGGCCACCAGGAAGCGGCAAGGAAGGAGTCTTTCCGGGACTCTTCGGAGGGAGTGTGGCCCTGCCAACACCTTGATCTCAGACTTCTGGCCTCCAGAAATGTGAGCGAATAAATGTCTGTTGTTTTAAGTCATCCAGTTTGTCGCACTTTGTTGTGGCAGCCTCAGCAAACTAGTACAGTCCTTACGCGGCTCTCCTAACTCCAGCAAGAACTGCCTCAGATTCTCACAGTGATAAGACGTGGTCCCCATGGGCGGCCCCATCTGAGTGGAAGGAGATCCCTTCTCCTTTCTCTGAGATATTGCTGCTGAGACACCTATTCTTCCTCCCTTATCATCCCTTAATGACCCACCAATGTGGTTAGAGCTGAAGGAATCTTTTGAGATCCTCCCTCATGCCTCTGTGCCTTAGCACAGGCTGTTCCCTCTGGAGGAAATGCTGTTCCCACTGCCTCCGTCTGCCACTTGACCACTCAGCCTCCAAGTGGGCTCAGACATCCCCTTCTCGCTGAAACCTTCTCCAAACTCTCGCCCACCAGCTGCCTGGCAGAGTTAACCCTCGGTCCCCTGGCCCTCTGATGTATCAGGGGCCACGTCTTTATTCACGTCTCTATTATCGGCTTCTAACTCAATCCTCAGCCCTGAGCAATCACTCAACCCCTGTGTGTTGACGGGAAGGCTGCTCCAGTCAAACACCCCCAGTTTCCGGGTTAGGAGACCAAGCTGGGGCTGCTCACGGCCACTGCGTGGACGGTGTGGGAGGCCCCGGACAGCAGGGCTGAGAACTCTGGCTTCAGCCACCTGCAGGGGACTCTGCCTTTCTGAGCGCCAGTTTCTTCATCAGTCAAAAAGGGAAAAGAACAAACAGCAAATCTCAAGGGGATGAGAAAGCGTTTGTGTGGCATTTCAGTTACAGCTTCGTGGCTGCTGCTCCCTCAGGGCTGTGGCCGCTGCTGTCAGGCTGGGACCAGACCGGGGTGTCTCCACGCTGGGCTCCATCGTCCAAACACGGCGGGGCCTGCGGGGTGTGCTTCTGTCCTAGGCCTATAACCCCTTCTGGGCTAATGAGTTCCATAAGTTTATCTTTGCTGGGTACTGTGAATTCCTGTTTATCCAGGGACCCACAGAAGTAAACAGAATCCTCGGATGACCAGAATTTTCCATCTCAGCATGTTCAAGGAGAACGCGAGTCACAGCTATCCCCGGGCCTTGTGAGACCCTGAGGGGCCTCAGAGTCACCACATAGCCCCTCCACATCATGTTCAATCGCGTTTCACCATTTGGTGGGTTAGTTATAGAATTGCAGACCTTGGAGCTAGAAGGGCCTGCAAGAAACCCCTTGGGTTTCAAACTGGGCCCTGGGGGGCAGGGAGGGGACCCAGGGCTCTTTCGAGGTGGGGTGGGGAATGGGGCACCCCAAGAAGGCAGAGCTCAGGGTTTTAAACGTTGGGGTATCATACGAGAGTTTCCTTTAAGGGGAGGCTTCTTTTGCTTAAAACAAAATAAAAACACCCACAAGAGCTCAGAAACCACCGATGTGGTTCAAATCTTCCTCATCTCACAAAAGAAACCTCTGGGGCCCTGAGTACTGGAGCAACTCAGCAGAGTCACCCGGCTGACTGTGCGCCAGGGGCTGGACCTCTAGGCTGGCCTGAGCCCAGGAAGGGCGGGGGCTTCCTGCCACCCTCGCCATGACTCCCACTGAATCAGGACACCTGGGTAACAGGAAGACCCTCTGCTCTGAGCATCCCCTGGCAGGAATTGAGCGGGTTCCCCTTGGTTATCCCAAAGTGACCTCCTTCCAGCTTTGAAGAAAAGGAATCGTTTGGGGACCCAAGGTTGGGTGAACAAGTTTGTGGTCACTGTCCCCATCCAGGTCATTTCCTCCTGCAGGGGAGGGTCCTGCCCACACGGCCTACCCCTCGTCCTTCCTGTGGAGCCCGCTGTCTGGACACTGGCCGACGTCTGGGTCAGAGACCTCTGCTCGGGGGCCGCAGGGAGCAGACGGGCAGCGAGTGGCTTCCCAGGGACCACGGGGCTCGGGCGGGCAGCCCTCGCTGGCGGCGGGGGGCGGGGTGGACAGCTCAGGCTGCAGACTCAGGCAGCTCTGCTGACTGGCCAGGTTAGGGATGCGCTGAGCACACATCTCTGCCTCGCCTACTGTGTGGGGACCCAGGGGCGAGCAAGGCCCAGGTGGCCTCCAGGAGCCTGCTGTCTAGCGAGAAGACAGACGTGGAGACATTCAGATCCTGTGCGATTTAGGGGAGCAATGGGGTGCTGGAATATAAGAAAACAGGGGACATGACTGAGATAGGGGCAGGGAGGGGCTCCAGGGGGAGCGACACTTAGGGTGGAAGGAGGAATTAGAGTGAGCCAGGCAGAGGCGTGGGGGAGAGCGGTGTAAGAAGACAGACAGACCGACCGAGGCAGATTACGGTATTAAATGAGATGATGCATACGAGACTTACCATCACACAGGCCACATGGGGCTCAAAAAATGACAGTGACTCTTGTGGTTCCTCATCTAGAATGGTCTAGAATGACAGAATCATGGGATCTCAGGGGATCTTAAAGGTCCTATAAGCCAGTGGTTCTTAAAGGGGGGGGGAGTGATTTTGCCCCAGGGGACACATGGCAATGTCTGCAGACATTTTTGTCACAAAGGTTGGGAAGGACAGTTCTGCTGGCATTAGTGGGTAGAGACCAGAGAGGCTGCTGAAAATTCTACAGATGCAAAGGTCAGCTGCCACCTCAAAGAATGTCAGTCGTGTTGAGGTTGAGAAGCCCGGCTCTAGGCTCACCTCTCTCAGAATCCACTCCCCACTGAGCTCTCTCCACCAGCCGATTGTCAGGCCTGCACTTGAGCACCCCCCGGTGATGGGGAGCTCACTACCCCCAGGCAGCCTGTTCCACCTGTCTGTTCAGTGTATTCATAATATTTCTTTTCACAGTGTGGAAATCCCTTCTCCGTGTTTCTATAACCTCCAAGCATTTGTCCTAGTTCCAGCCCTGGAATCAGCCTAATGCAGCGTCTGTGTGGGAAGCCCTCAAATATTTGAGGACATGTTTGGAGTCTGGAGGACGTGCTTGTGAATCTTCCCTGCTCCAGGCCGAATGTCCTCCACGTGACCCAGGAACTTTGACCGGGGGCGTGGGGTGGTCCCTTGCCTGTGTGAAAAGCTCAAAGATGTCACCACCCCCACTCAGGAGTCAAGAGGGCCACTGAGAGCAGGGCCGGCTGGTGAGGTCCGGACCCAATGTCCCAGTGCTCTCCTGCCTGCTGCATGATTCTCTCAGTCATGTGGCTTCTCCGAGACTCAGTTTTGCCTCCCATCCAGTGGGTAGAAGGACACCCTGGCCTCCCGTGCTCAGTGCTGTGATGCTCAGAGGCGGTAACAGATGGGAAGGTGCTTTGGAAAGGTGAAAACACTGCACAGAACAGTCCAAGAGGTCAACATCCTCAGGCCCGCAACCCCCTTTTCCCCTGGATCTGCATTGTCAACTAGCTATCTTCATGGATGACACTGTCTTCCTCCTAATTCACTGGGCACAGAGGCAGAGCAGCAATGTGGATCCCATCTTACAGATGAGCAAACGAAGGGGCAGAGGCCGCCATGAAGACACGGCAGGGCCACAAGCTGAACCCAGATCCTCTGGCTCCAAGTTTGGGACCATGAATGCGAGGGCCACGGCGGGGAGGAGGAGGCGGTGTCAGGGGCTGAGAAAAGGGAGGTTGACGGGCACCGTGCCCATCCCTAGGGCCTGCTCCTTCTCCACCCACACTTTGCCGGCCCCTTCGATGCTGCCGGTAGTCGGGTTCAGCCGAACACGACTGGCGGGGTGGCCGTGGGCCACGTGCGCGTGGGCCGTGTACCCACACCCGGGGCACCTGCTTCTCTCTCACACTCCCCTCCTCTTTCGCTTCCTCTCGTGGCTTGGGTTTCCTTCCTCCCTTCAAAGCTCACACATTCTCTCCTCTAGAAGCCACTTTCTTTTCTTTCTTGGAATCTGCCCAGGGAGAGACACCTGTGTTTCTGTTTCGATTTCTCCTCAGGCACCCGCATTTCCTGGGGAGGAATGGGGAAGGCGGATGTGGCCAGTGGGCAGCAGGTCATGATCCGGCTCCGCCAGGTTGGGAACCTCGTGTCTGAGAGGTCTCGATCCTTCTGTTTGCAGGTCCTGACACTTGACAACCCCCTCTCCTCATGCCTCCCTCTCTGTCATTGCAGCCTCAGAGACTCACAGCTTCAGAGACAGGAGAGTTTTTGTGGGAATCCAGGCCCAGAGAGGAGCAGCGGCTTACTTGAGGGAATACAGCCAGGTAGGGGCAGACGGGAAGCCCCTGTCCTTCCCACTGTGCCAGACAGGAATTCTCTCTCAGCCTCTCCCCTACTCCCACGAAGCCCCTGAGAACATTCCCGGAGTGTGCCTCTGTTCCCTCTACCTGTGATTTCTTTTTCTGCCCCTCACTTTCTTGCCCAACTCATTCTTCAGGACTCAGCCCAGAATCACCTACTCCAGGAAGCCTTCCTGGATTGCCTTTCCCTTTGCTCCAGCTCCCCGTCCCCAGGTGAGAGATGTTCCCCTCCCTTCCCACAGCTGTAGACTCATGTGGTCTCATGTGGAAAATTTACTTTCACACCAGGACCCCAGTGACTGTCCTTAGTCAGCCCTACCCACCAGGCAGTCCCCTCCCCTTGCCCGGCCTAGGATTACTGGTGTCGTGAATGGAATTCTTTGCTTCTCTGCCCTCCCTCATTGTGAGCTCCTTAAACTCTGCACCTTAAATCTTTTCTTTTTAAACAGCTTTATTGAGAGAGAATTCACGCACCATACAATTCAGCCATTTAAACGATTTTTAGTGTGTTCACAGATATGTACAACCATCACACAGTTGATTTTAGAACATTTTCATCACCTCAAAAAGAAACCCCAGAGCCAGGCCTGATTGCCCAGTGGTTACAGTTCAGCGCTCTCCACTTCAGTGGCCAAAGTTTGGTTCCTGGGTGCGGAACCACACCACTTGTCTGTCAGCAGCCATGCTGTGGTGGCAGCTCACATACAAGAACTAGAAGGACTTACAACAAGAATACACAACTACGTACTGGGGCTTTGGGGAAGAAAAGAAAAAAAATAGAAACCCCTTACTCGTTGGCTCTTGGCCACCCTCAACCCTGAGCACTAATCTCCTTTCCGTTTCTATGGATTTCCCCATTCCAGACATTTCTATGAATGAGATCAAAGAATATGCGGAATTTTGTGACTGGCTTCTTTCACTTAGAATAACATTTTCAAGGTTCATCTATGTTGTGGTAGGTATCAGACTTCATTCTTCTTTTAATGGCTGAATAATATTCCATCATACGGATAGACCACTGTTGTTTGACCCTTTGGGTTGTCTCCACCTTTTGCTTATTATGAATAACGCTGCTATGAACATTCCGGTACAAGTTTTGTGTGGACGTATGTTTTCATTTCCCTTGGGTATACACCTAGGAGAGGCATCACTGGGTCGTGTGGTAATTCTATGATTAATTGTTTGAGGAACTGACTGTTTTCCAAAGTAGCTGCACCATTTGACACTCCCATCGCAGCGGATGAGTGTTCTCACTTCTCCGCATCCTCTCCAACCCTTGTTATCACTTGCCTTTGATTCTAGCCACCCGAGTAGGTGTGGAGTGGGGAGCTTCACACCTTTTCATTGCCAGGCAGCAAGGCGTGGTGACGGAGCCCTGAAGACAGACCCAGGGCTGGAAGCCCAACTCTTCACTTCTGTTGGGTCTTTCTGCCTCGCTGAGCCTCATCATTCTCTTCTGTGGAATGGAACCACAGCACGTGGCTGAGAGACAGTGAATGTAAGGTGTTTAGCATAGTTGCTGGCATACAACACATGCTCAATAAATGTGAACTATAATAACAGCTACAGTGATCACTCCAAAAACCTTGCACAGTTTCTGGCACACCGTAGGCCCTCGTGGGTGTGGGTGGAGTAACTGATGGCAAGTGTGCCCCGGGAAGGGCGCCAGCTGAGGGCCTGGGCAGGCCTGGAGGGGGCCCTGGGAGGAGCTCACAGCCTCTGGCTCAGGGGCCCCTTGGCCAGAGCCCTGTCCAGCCCAGCTCTTGTCTGGCATGGGGAGCAGTTTTATTTCTACAGGCGTTTTGCGACTCAGCACATGTAAGCTTCCTCCTGATGGTTTGAATTAGAAAGCAGCTGATGCCTTCTGGAAAACCCAGGGAAAAACATTATTGTTGGAGGCCAGTCTCCTCATTGGCAGAGCCGACTGCACTAGTCTGGCATTCCGGAGCACAAAAGCCTTCGCCGGCAAAATCGGAGCCTTCCCATCGGGGCTCCCCTCCTCTCCGCCCTCCCTCTCATCCAGCCCTGGCTGGGCCTGGCAAGTGCTGGCTGCCGGATGGGAGTCAGGACAAGAATCCTCTGGCTGTCTAGGCCCGTCCACTCCAGCAGCAAGTTGGTGGACGAGGTCTGACTCAACTCCCAGCCTGGCAAATGTCTGGGGTCTGGCGTGCAGACGAAGGTGGTACCCACTGCAGGGAACAGGGCCAGGAGGAAGGTGGCAACAGGCTGGCTAGACACGGAGATCGGAAAAGGAGAGAGTGTTACTGCTCTTATTGGACGAATGAGGAAACTGAGGCTCAGAGAGGTGATGTCAGCTGCCCACGGTCACAGAGCCAGCAAGTGGTAGCCTGAGGACTAGACCCCAGGCCTGCTCTGAGGCCCACCTTGCCTTTTTGCACTGAGAATGGGGGTAAAAGCACTTTGTGAACCAAAAGGCATGGTATACCTGGGAGGGTTTTAAATACCATTCCTATTGCTGTTTTCCTGGGGAGGTGGTCAGAAGCTGGCATGGCCTCCCCTCCAGCCGGCCATCGGCCTTGCTGCAGCTTCTGCTTGGTCACCAACAGTTCGAGCCACATGACCAGGGCTGCCTTATCTCCTCGAGGGTGGCAGGCCCCTGTTCCCAGAAGCCCGGCTTCAGATGGGCAGCAGCGATTGTAGAGATCTGCAGGGCCCCGATAAAGCCGCTGCAGCAGGGGACAGACGGATGGAAGTTCCCCTCATGCCACTTCCTTCAGTGGCTGGTATGGCCCCAGCTCCTTAAGCTCTTCCACTTCCTCACAAGGATAGGGGCCCGGAGTGGCCAACAGAGCTCAGTGGGGTTCAGTCCCCAGTAACCCGCCCCCATTCCTGGCATCCCCCCTTCACGGCCCTGGGTCTGGACCCTGGCCATGAGGGTGCTCTTGTCTCCACCCCAGGGAGTGTTGGGACGAGCAGACGAGGTGACACTCGATGTGCACGCGAGAGGCTGACGCTCTTTATCCATCTCCCCAGTCCGTGTGCCTTAGCCATGTTGTCCCTCTTCTTTTCTGTCATCTTTCCAAACCCTGCCCCTCCTATAAGGGTGAGTCTGAATGTCACCTTCTCCCCAAAGCTGTCCTGGACCTCCTCTGGCCTGTCACCTCCTGTGCTTCCTCTCGCAGCATTGGAATCGGCCCCTTCAGAGAATAAAAGGACGGGAAGGATGGCTATCCACGTGCTGAGCCACAAATGACTTTGACACTTTTCCCCTGCTGTGTATGTGTTTGCGTCCCATCTTTTCTGCACTGTGCATAATTTCCTTGTATAATTAGAAAAGAATTCCAAATAAATGCTATTGTCGAGAAGGATCTGCTCCACTTGGTGGAACGCTTCATTGAAACCATGAGCCTTGCGTCTGTCAGTGCTGCGTTGACCGTGGTGGTCCAGGCAGTGGGTCTTACACCTGATGCCCTGTGCACACCCACTCACCATGGGACACGGAGCAGCAATTCATTCCCTTCGGGTGTGACTCTCACGAACTCACCAGCCTCACCTTTGTCCGCTCCAGCCCCGGGGACATCCACCACTATCTGTTGGAGGTGTCCCCGGAGTCCTCACCCACTCTCCCATTTCCGAGGTCCAAGATGCTGTCACAGTGCAGCTCAAATTCCATCTCCTCTGGGCTTCCTGGCCATGCCTGCCCTGAGCCCGGCTCCTTCTTGGCCTCAGGTTGCTGATTAACTGCCTCCCCCGCTAGACCGTAAGTTCCTTAGGAACAGGGGACACATCCCACACCTCCCCGCCTCCCAGCGCCTGGCATGGAGCCCGGCACACAGCAGAGCAGGTGCTCAGGAAGAAGTCGAGTGCAGGAACCCTAAGAGTGATGATCACGGTTATGATGATGGCAGCCACTGTTTCCCGGACACTGACCTTGAACCTCCACCGCTCAGCTCGTTACCTGGATTATGTCATGTAACCCCCAGCAACCTAGAGACTCAGGTGCTGATAAGTGCATCTTACAGAGGAGAAAAGGCAACCGTGAAAGGAAGGCCTGGACATCAGACTGTGTGCTGGGGGCGGGATGCTGGGGTGGCGAACCACCTCCTCCTGCCTTAGTTTCCTCTGCTGTACAGGGGCCTGACACCTGTGCTCCTTTCCTCCCTCCAGGGGGCTGTCGGGGTCGAACAGGACAGCGAGCACGTCATCGAGTGCAAACAGCTGCATAAATGCATGGCGTGGTGGAGTAAGTGCTCATTGGAGGACCATCCACACCCAGCTGGCTGGGGAGGAATGGGAATTTTGAACGTTCCCTTCCCCCTGGCTCTCTCAGGATAAGAGCAAAACTAAGGACGATTATAGGAGCTCTCATTCTGAATGGGAGGACTCAAGCGCTGGGCGGGTGGGTGCTGGCCCAAGTCCCTGGCACCCCCCTCCCCCCCAACTCCTTTCCTCCTCCCTTGCCAGCACCAGCCTCACCTGCTGTCTTTCCGTCCTAGTCAGAGCCAAGCTGCCGCCCAGGCTGTGCCCTCTGCCTGGAATGCTGTCCCACTCCGCTCACCTGACCCAGACCCACCCTTCAGCTTTGAGCTGAGCTGTCAGCCCCCTGGGGCAGCCTCCCCAGCTCCCAACCCTGGTCCGTGCCCATTAGAGGCTGGCAGAGCCCTAACCTCCATGGTGGCCTCATCTTTGCTCTAATGAAACAATTAACCACATAATTATGACATCCGCCTCTCCTGCCAGGCCCATGGCTGCATGGGACAGGGAGAGCCCTTTCCCATTTGGGCCACATCCTGGGGCCAGACACTTGGCTGAGCACGCAGGTGGAGCTCAGGGAAGGCTCGCCAACTGTCAGAATGAATGGAAGGAGGGAACGGGTGGACATTTCATTCAGCCCCATCCCTCACCCAAGCTCAGCCTGGCTGTGCTGTGAGCCTTGCTGGGTTCAGCTGAGGAAGCTAATTTGTTCTAAAATGTTAGGAGTATGTGGTCTACGAGCTCTGGAGCCAGATGGAGTCTGAGTCCCAGCTCCACCACTTCTTAGCTGTGTGATGCTGAGGCAGTGCTGAATCTCTCTGGGACTAACTATAAAACCGGGATAATAACAGTGCCTCATTGGTGCTATTGATACGAGGCTTCTATGAGTTAGAGATTACAATGAGTATGACTGTAATTATTATTATTATTGCTGGTAATGACTCAAAGGATTCCTCCTCCCAATTAATATCTTTGTCCTGTAACAGCAGGGGCCCAGGTCTTGACAGGGTTGGAAAGGCCTGGGAAGGGAGCCAGGAGCCCGGAGCTCCAGCTCAGTGGCTGGGCCGTGTGACCAGGAGGAAGTCGCTCCATCCCTCCCGCTAGCGAGATGACTAACACCGGCAGCAATCACATTTCCTAATTCGCTCCCTCACAGGGCTGTGGGGGAAGATCAAACAGCGACATGAATGAGAACTATTCTTTCTGCAAATATTTGTTGAACACCTACTGTGTTCCAGGGCTTGAAGAGGACCAGACAGTGAACAAGATCCCAGGAGCCAGAAAGGAAGGGATTACTACGAAGCCAGCAAGTTCTCTAGAACGAAAGTTCTGCTCAAGCGGGGGGCAGGTGGCAGCTGAGGCATCTCTGTGAGTCTGAGTCCAACCTGAGTTCCGCGGAGAAGGTCCTCCCGCCTGCCTCCTTCTACGGTGCAATCGGGGCACCTCTCCCCTTCTCGAAGCCTCTGAATCTTTATTTATGAAACAGGCTTGGAGGTGGGCATAAAATATACCTTCGTCACCAAGCTGGTGCAAAGATGAAGAGAGTTCACACGTGTGAGGGCTTAGCACCGAGCCAGACACGGCTGTCAGTCACTGGATGGTGGTTATTGTCAACGCCGTGACCTTGCCGCCTGACCCTCAGCTGGCACCTGGGGTCCGTGAGTGAGATGCAGATGCGACATTGTCCTTCAACGAAAGAGAGAGACCAGGAGTGTGGCTGGTGCCCGGGCCCCGCGTTCCCTTCCCGCCTCAGGGCCAACTTTTGTTACACTCACAGGCACAATCGTAAAAGAACATAAAAAGGTTGCAATTATTCCAAACTGCTAATAATAGAGGATGGCGCATCTACCTACTATCTTTTACTTACGTACTATTTGAACAATAGGTTACTTTTTTAGTTTGTGTTTCTTTATCGTGACAAATATACATAATATAAAATTTACCATTTTAACCATGTTTAAGGTTACAGTCCATTAAGTGGCATTAAGGACACTCACTGGGTGCAACCATCACCACCATCTATATCCAGAACTTTCCACCTCTGCTAACTCGAACTCTGCATCCTTAAATGCTAACTTCCCGTGCCTCCTCCCTCCAGCCCCGGCGACCTCTATTCTACTTTCTGTCCCCATGATCTTGACTGTTCCAGGGACCTCATGTACGTGGATTCCTGTAGGATTTGTCCCTTCGTGACTGACTTATCTCACTTAGCATAGTGTCTTCCACGTTCATCCATGTTGTAGCATGGGGCACAATTCTATTCCTTTTTAAGGCTGAATAATATTCAATAGATTAATTTGCAATTGGAAAAAAATACAGATAAAAAAGGACAACAAAAAGGATGACTGTGTGAATGACGGAAGAAGGACTAGGCGGGTGCATGCCAGGGGCCTCCCGGGAGTGACTCCAATTCTGTGAATTCAGATGGGGGCAGCAGGTCATCAGGGTGATGGCTTAGGACAGGCACCCTGTGAATCAGCCCTGGGTTTCCTCTATCAGAAGAGGAGGGAGTTGGGCCTCCCATCAGGGCTCAGGCCCCACTGCCCCACGGCCAAGTGGACAATGAAGACGCTCAGCCCGCCAGCAAGGGCTGTGACTCACAGGTTGTGAGGCCAGGCAGGGCCCCGAGCTCAGCCCCCGAGGCCCCAGCCATTCAACCTGGGCAGTAAAGGGCTCCGAGTTCCGGGGCCCCTTCAGATACCGGCTCTGCTCCCGGACTCTGGGGACGACCCAATGGGCCCGGTGAGTAAGGAGGCTCCAGACAATCCCTCCTTTCATAAACCGCCTCGCTGACTAATGCCTGCCAGTCACGCCGGGCCCTTCCACCCCAAAACCAGTCCCTGCCTCGGAGCTGGCCCTGTGGGGTTCTGAGGGAGGGGCCCCCTATCCCCGTTGGTGATGCCCTCATGCCCTGCGCCCCCAAACTCTGGGCCCCACTGGCCAACTGTCTCTCTCCAGGGCCAGTTTCCCTTTCTTCCTCCTTTCCTCCTGTCAACTCCAAGCCCTCCCCCTGGGCCTTGCTGGCAGGTCGGTCCTGCCATAATCAACCCTTTGCTGAGGGGCTTCTTGTACACCCTCCTCCCGCCCATGCCTGGCCTTTCCCCTTAGAAAGAAGTGCCAGGCCACCCAAGGCTGGTGTCACCAGGGGATGTCTCTAATGGGGGGATTTCAGGCACTTGGGCAGGCCTTGGGGAGAGGTAAGGGACTATTTCCGAGCATGCGTGCAGGAGCATCATGAGATGCCTACAGCTCCCATGAGGCACATGGAGAGGCATGGGAGTCAGACCTGAGTTCAACTCTGACTCTGCCACTCATTAGCTGGGTGACCATGGGCAGGTACCTTAACCTCTCTGAGCCTCAATTTCTACATCAATTAAAAAAATGGAATGGGACTGGGATTAATAATCCCTCCCTTCCAGAATGGATGTGAAGCACCTTCCAGAGAGACTCTTGAGTTGGCCTGGGTGGAGGTGACAGTCCCAACAGAGAGGCTCAGGAAATGGGTTCAGGATGCCCTGGGGAGTACCTGCTTTCCAAAGGGGAGGCCTCAGCCAAGGATCATGTGACTGGCAAGGGACAAGTTGAGTCCCTCTGACACCTTGGCACTCATGGTAGCTTGATTCACCCGCTGAGAAATGGCCTCTTGTTCTCAGGGTTGACGGGAGGGTGAATGACATTCTTTCACGACACCACAGGAGGGCAGGGAGCTGCACCCCTGGAGGAGAGCCTGGCATGGAGAGTATAAGACATCAGATGAGAAAAACTACCCCTGTTTGGTTCTCAAATAGAATCTCTTTCCTCTTTTGTGAGGTAGTGGGAAGGCAGAAAGGGCCAGGACCAGCTTCTCCTACTAACGAGCCCTAAGGAGGCGAATGTGGAAATGACTTGGCAGCATCTGAGAGGCAGCCTGGAAAACTGGGAAAAGCTCTGGCCCGGGAGGCAAGAGCCACGGGGCTGTCCCAGCTGTGGCTGTGGGTGAGTCACAGCCTGTCCGGTGACATGGCCCTTATCTACAAAGGGAGGAGGTGAGATGTGAGGTCTTTTCAGGCCCTTCCCAGCTCTAAGTTCTGTAACTCTGCAGCCATCTCTTTAAAGATGAAAAGCAGAGATGCTGAGCTAAAACAGATGTGGCGGATAAAGCCAAGATAATCAGCCCAGCGGTTTCTCTCTCTCCGATGCCCTGCGTCAGCAAGGCCTTGGGTGAATTCTGGCATTTGCACATTTCGATAGGTAATCAAGGCAAATCTGTGGGCCTGAACTTCCGGAAGAGGGGCTGATCAGACAGTTTTTACCCTCAGCCCTTCCTCCTTCCTAAACGGCATGTGTGTGAGGTGGACCTTCTGAATCCACGGGCTCCAGGCTGCCTCCTGGCACCAAGTGTCTCCTAAATATGATTTCTTTGCTCAGACCCCCACATCCTCCCGACCTTCCACATCAGCAAGAGTCTGGGGATGCCCATTCCCCGAGGAAGTATTTATTGTGTGTCTCCCCAGCATCTGGCGCCAAAATAAAAGGTTCTGGGGCAAGTGTATTGGAGGGAATTCACACGCAGAGCTGGTGTGAGAAATAAACTTCCTGGCCCTGAGGGGCTCCCAAGCCAGGGAGAGAGATGAGAAGGTGGTCCAGCATCCACAGGCCAGAGCTGCAGAGCTGCATACCCAGCTGGCCTCTGGAAAGGTGGGACGAAAAGGGGTCCCAGATGGGAACTGACACGAGCTATGGTGGGGAGGCACCTAACAGATGTAGGCAACACACAGCTCTGAGGGCTGCATTTCATTTTAAAGTAACCCCCCATTTCCATCCTACACCTGATTGGTTTCCTTCATCACCTTGATGAAATTCTATAATTACACATTCACTTGTTTATCTGCACACCGCCCCCCTCTTCCTCCCGCCCCCGGCTCCGTGCAGAAGGAAAGCTCCGACAGGGAGAGGCTGTGGCTGCTTTATTCAGCACTCTCTACCCAGTGCTGGGACAGACCCTGGCACAGAGACGGTGCTGGAAAAGTCCGTGTGGTGTGCATAGAGGCGTTGGAGCAGGCGAGTTACAAAATTAAAGTCATGTTTCCGGGATGGCCGAGTGGCAAGGCCAAGCCAGAGTTGGGCAAAGAGGTTGAACGTTCCGTCATTTAAGAGCCCAGGACATTTTTTCTTCTAGCTTCCCAATCAGTGGTTTCTTGCCCTTCACCGGAGCCCGGGGCATGGCGCATCTGGGCCGGGAACTCGGACGTGTGTGGGAGGGATGCGAAACTGTGCCGGCAGCCCCAGAAAAGAATCAGGCTTTGTCCTCATCTTTGCATGCACCTGTCATCCCAAACCCTTAACAAACATTGTGTCATCACCTTCCAAACCTCTCTGTGGATTCGGCCCCGGGGGGCGGGGGCGGGGGCGGAGGGGGCGGGGAGGCGGCGCTCAGGGAGCGGCATTCCGCGCATTCCTGCCTCCTGACAGCTCCTGGTACCACGGCTGCGAGCCCGGGATGTCCAAAAATTCCAGCTGACTCATCTGTGGGTGAGCAAGGCCAACACGAGGGGACGGGTGGAATCTCCTGGAGCTCTGCCTCTGTCGAGGTCCCCAATTCAGAGCGGAAAGTGGGATGGGGGTGGAGGTGGAGAGAGGGGGCAAGGATGTCCAAGATGTTTCTGCTTGATTGATACCTAGGTGTCACTTGAGGTACCAGGAAGTGGTGACAGGTGCAGCACGGTGTCGCGGGTGGGAGCCCGCGCGGGGACCTCAGGTGCCTGGATTTGAGTCCCGGCTCCATCCTTATCACTTTTGTAACCTCCTCAGTCCTCTCTGGGCCTGAGTGACCTGAGTGGAAACGGGGGCGGATCATGGTTCTGACTCCACAGCATAGCGGTGAGGATGAAGCAAGAGAGTGTAGGTCAGACACTGAGCACAGTCCTGGCACACAGGAGTTGCTTAACAATGGTGACTTGTGCTAGAATGTCACCCTTCTGATGCAATGATGTGAGCCTCTCTTCTGGGCGGGCAGGCGAGTGTGTAATGGACCCTCGCTCAGTCCCACAGGACAAAGGCTGCAAAAATGGCATGTGGGAATGTCCCTGCCCTGCTTTGGGATTTTGGGTAGAGTCACCCTCTCTCGGAAGCCCTCTGCCCCGGATCCCAGCCGAGCTTCCCCGGCACAGAGGGCTGTGACGGCACTCAGGGAATGAGCCACACTGAACAGGCAGTGGCTTTTCTGGTCCTCACGCAGGCCTCCAGATGGCTGATGACCAGATCCCTGCCAAATTCCTCTTACCTCCCCCTAAGACTTGCTGGTCAGATGCCAGAGCATTTCACAAAAGGGGGAAATACAGTCCTGTCGTCACCACCTCATTACTGCGTCACTAGAGCCTCCGTCTTGGCTCCACCTTCCAGCTGTCTTCCCTGGGGGTGTCTCTAAAGGTTTTCCCCAGCTGTTTCCCAGGGTTCTTGGAGAGAGTGAAGTCCGGGAATGAGGATGGGATGCACTGTGCGATGTGACCTTGGGCCAGTCACTGGCCTCCTTCACTTTCCCCAACGGCTGTGAAATGAGGCTGGCTGAGGTCATCCATTTCCGGCAGTTGAGTCCCAGGGGGTTCCAGCTCCTGAGTGCAGGGGAGAGCCAGGCGGATTAACACTTGTTCCTCTTCAGCGAGAGAGCTCAGGGGTTAGGAGAAAAGTCAGCTCTGGGCTGAAATCCTCACCTGGTGCTTTGGCCGGCTCTGTGACCTTAGGCAAGGCTCATACCCTCTCTGAGCAGTTACCCTACCTGTAAAATGGGCATACCAATCGTCACCCGGGGTTGTTGTGAGAATTGAGATGACGCATGCACAGAACATGGCTCAGTGTCTGGCACTCACAATGTTATATTTTTTTCCCCCAGAAATATGGGCTTGCTCATCCTCACTGAACTGCTTGCTCACAGAGTGAGGAACCGAGGCCCAGTGGTGATTGGTGGGAAGAGGGTTCAGACCATGTTTCCAGGTTTCAGCCGCCACGCCAGCCAGCTTGAGGAAGCTGCAGTAACTCAGGGAAAAGTCCCACAGTGTCTGCTCCAGCTCCCTCAGGCGGCTCTCAGAGCGGGTGCCAAGAGATGGCTTGGCACCACGCTCTCTTCCTTCTTGCCTTTTAGTGTATTTCCAGATGTTTCAGGCAGCAGCCCGTGGAGTTCTTTCAGGTTCTCTTTCTTTAGATCTCCTTTCCTGTAGCTTCTCTTTCCTCCCACTGGCTGTCGTAGATTTATAGATGAAAAAATACATCTTTCTCATCACCTTCGAAATCGCCCAACCACAGGCCCTGTCTTAGATCTCTGGAGAGGTTTTGGCCAGCCAGGCTTCACAAAGGGAGGGCCGGCCAGCCGGATACCTTATAAAATGCTCCTTTTACCAGCAACAACATGAACTGCCTTTTTAGTATTTTGCACTTAGATTTCGTTAGTTCCATCACACACGTGCCTGCGGCCCTTGGAAATGGTAGCCCGGGAGTTCTGGTGACCCAGGGCAGGAAAATGGACCAAGCTGTCTCCTGAACACCTACTATGCGTGGCCACTGTGAGGCCATCTCGATCTTCCCAACCCCATGAAGTTGGCGATATTAGCCCCCTTTCTTTTGGATGAGAAACTAAGACTCAGAGAGCCTAGTATGTAACTTGTCCAAGGTCACTGGGCTACAGAGAGGATCATATTGGCCCAGCTTCAAAGCCCTGGCCCTTTCCTTGACAGACTGATGGGCAGGAGCATGGCTACACGGCCTGTGCATGGCCCTGGCTCTGGGCCTTTGCTACCAGTTGTCTGCCAACCTCGGTCCCAGGCCACGAGCTTCAAACTGAAATCTGGCCCAGTAAGGAGGTCATTGGCTTTGCCTCATCACAGAGGAGAGAGTCAAATCAATTCCCGGAGAAGCATCAGCAAAGAAGGGGTGTGTGTGTGTAAGGATGAGTGTGTATCCATGTGTGAGCGTGTATGTCTTGTAAGGATGTGTGTGTGTTTGTGCATAAGAGTGCATGTGCCCGCGTGTGTGCACTTTCGAAAAGATTGAGGGTGTGTGTTTGTGTATGGATGTGTATGCACAGAGTGTGTGTTTGTGTGTGAGGATGTTTGTGTGAGGATGCATGTGTGTGTGAGAATATATGCGAGGGCATGTGTGCTTTGTGAAAGGATGTGTGTGCACACACGTTTGTAATAGGATGCACATGTGTGTCCCTGTGTGCGAGGCTGGACATGTGCACATTCATGTATCTTCATATGCATACATGTGTGAAGATGTGTGGGGATGTGTGTGGAAGACTAGGGTAAATGAATGCACGCAGGTATATATGTGCCTGCATACATGTGTGAGGATGTGTGTGGAAGGGTGAAACACATAGGGTGAATGCATGCACACTGGTGTGCGCACGTGTGCATATATTCATGCGTGTACATACACATGTGAAGATGTGTGCGTGTGTGCATTCACATGTGAAGACACGTGCGCGTGCATTGGAAGCAGAAAGCAGATGGACGGTGGGGGCGGGGAGCACTGTGATCTTGACCAGATGGATTCTCGGTTTTGCCAGACCTCCTTGGTGTTGAGTACCAAGAGTTTCCCAGCACCGTAGACAGATCTTTTTAAAAAATGTATTTATCTTCGCATGTGGTCAAAGGGCAGCATTTAAGCAAAGACAGGGTTTCTTTTTCTGGAGGACTGGACCTGCTTCCCCAGGCATCGTGGACAAAGGCTTACCTTGGCCGTGTGTGGACTTGGCCAAACCAGCTTCCTGGGTCCCAAGTTGCCCTGGACCCGCACTCCCCTCTCCACCTCAGGGTGTGGCTCCCCTTATCTCAGGGCAGATTAACTTCCCTGGCTCCAGCTTTGTTTTGGCTCATTAAGGAGGAGCCACTGAGAGCAGAGGCCTCTCCTTTCCACCCCCGGGCCTGGTTCTGCTGAAAACCCTTGATTTAGAGCTCCTCGCTTTGCTTTCCCTGGCTGGGTGTCGGGGCAGCAGGGGAAACACCTAAGGCCGGGGCTGTTTTGTCTGCTGAGACTGGGGAGAGGGATTTGGTTTCCCCACAGCCGAGCAGCCTGCAGCCTAGGCTGGTCTGGGCTGTTTGTTTGTTGAGTGTCTGTTCCTCAGGGTGGGTGGGGTAGGGCTGAGAACGCTGTAATGGGAAGCAGGAGAGTGGAGCCTCAGGCTTGTGCAGATAAAATTCTCCTCTGAGGGCGGACATGCTTGAGGGTGCGAGGGAGCCTGCTTTTCTGCACGTGTCCTGCCAGGGAAAGCCCCTGTGTTCATTTAAACCTTTTTTAATCTTTTTCTTAAATTCATTCCACCCCCACCTCCCACCCCAAACCCCTGCTTCCCTTTATATTTCACCTCTCAGGGATCATAAAGACCATGGTGCCTTAGCTCTGAAGGGACACAGTGGTCACTGGGCCACACCCTCTCCGTAGAGAGTCTCCTCCATAACATCTCTGAGCATCATGTCCACCCAGCCTGGCAAGACCCTTTCAGGGCCACTAGACTGTAAGCCTCCTGAGGGCAAGGCCTGGATCTGTCTGGAGCCTGTCATTGCCCCAGCATCTGGCCCAGTGCCTGCTGCCTGGCACATAAGAGGCCTCAGCAGGTATTTGTCAGATGGGTGAGGATGAGGTAACTTGCTGCTACAGCAGATAGACGGCCCTTGGTAGACAGCCTTAATGCAAAGATCCCTTGGATCTTTCAGTTAAATTGTTTTGAGCCAAAATTTGCTTCCCTTTGAATGCCAGCCCTGGAACAACACAGATTAGCTGTACCACGAAAGCCCTGTAACTAAGAGAAGGCAAACATGATACGCCTCCAAATGCCTCAGGATCCAAGCAGAATGTGTTCCCATAACCATGCCTCATTATCATACAGAGATGAGCAATTTTTTCAATGGACATCTTGAAATATGGTTCATGAGCTGGACCCCAAATTCTAAATGTAGCCTGGTCAGGGACAAGCACACTGGATGTTGTAAGATTGTATCCCCCAAAAAGTTATGAAGTCCTAACCCCTGCTACCTATGAATATGACCTTGTTTGGAAATAGGGTCTTTACAGATGTAATCAGGCCATATTGGATGTAGGATGGGCCCTAAATCCAGTGACGGACATCTTTACAAAGAGAGAGATTTGGAGATACACAGACACACTCATGGGGAAGAAAGCCGTGTGAAAACAGAGGCAGAGATTGGGGTGCTACAGCTACAAGGCGAGGATTGCCAGTGATCCCTGGCAACCACTGGAAGCTACGAGAAGCCTGGAACAGATTCTCCTGCAGAACCTCCAGAAGCAACCCACCCTACTGACACCTCGATCGCAGACCTCTGCCCTCCAGAACTCTGAGAGAATACATTTCTGTTGTTTGAAGCCACCCAGTTTGTGGGACTTTGTTACGGTAGCCCCAGGATGCTAATCCACTGGACCACTCTCCCCCTTGACTTGTACATCAATACAAAACATCTTTCTTTGTAACCCTGTGGTTGCACTGTTAAAAAATTTAAAGGGACCAGCTAAAAACTACTGGAATTAATGATAAAAATATTCAGAAAAACGACTGGACAGAAGATAAACACACCAAGGTCAAGGCATTCTTGGGAAAACTCAACTTAGAAAATTTCTTTAGCCCCAAATTAATTTGCTGGTTCATTATGATTCCAACCACAACCCCAGAAGATTCACTGATTTTTTTTCTAAATAAACAAATCCATATTTAATGAATGAGAGAAAACGGCAGAGATAATTCTGAAAGAGAGGAGTGAGGTGAGATTGGGAGAGGCCTGTCCTACCAGACGTTAGAACATATTATTATTAAATACTCATAAGCATGATACAAAATAGTACCATAAACCAGCAGACGCTGCTTCAGTGCCTATTACCCCCTTCCAAAAACAAGCTCAAAGTGAGGGGCGATGGGCAAGACAGGGCCCAAAGAAGACAAAATGGCAATGTTGAGGGGCTGGCCGCATGGTGTAGTGGTTAAGTTTGCTGTGCTCCACTTCAGCGGCCCGGGGTTCGTCAGCCATGCTGTGGCGGTGACCCACATACAAAATAGAGGAAGAGTGGCACAGATGTTAGCTCAGGGCAAATTTTCCTCAGTCAAATAAAAAAAAAGGCAATGTTGAGAATTTGGGGCACTTGGGTGCTTGCATAGATCAAACAAAATACCTTGTCTACCATTTAGGATCTACAACATGGAGTGTCACCCCCACCCAGAGAGGCCCTGATTTATAACCCCATCAACTAAGTTGCTTTCTTGGTGGAAGGGAAGTCCTGAGTCCTACTTCTGCAACATGAAATGCCTCCCTCCCCTCCCCCAGGATGCATATCTGCTGATAGCTGCTGCATCTCCTTGGCTAGTTCCGGCACTTACTGTGTCCTCTGAACAGGGGTTTTGTAATCACCAGGACATCTTTTTTTCAATCCGGTCATTTGAATTTTGAGAACCAAATTAGGTTGGGGAAGCACCCTGAATTTGCAGACTTAATATGCTCAGTTTCATCAGAAGTTTGCTGAGCATCTATGATGTGCCAAGCTCCGTGCCAGGCCCTGGGCCCTGCAGTTTACGACATGTAGTTATCAGTGCCTGGCACAGGATGGGTCTAGGCCAGGCCCCTTAGGAAGCTGGACACAGATTGGCCAGAGGAAGGGTGCGGCCAGGCTGTCAAGTGCCACTGACCACAGCTTGGTGTTTCTCACCTCATTACATAAGAATGACCAGATGCATTACAAATACAGTCATTTTTATTGAGTGTGAAGGAGTAAGTTCAAATGTTAAATTATACTTGAGGGCATTTTGGGGAGAACTTTCTTTGCCACAGTGATGGTCACAGGGAACACCAGATCCCAGATGCTGAAGCCTGGGGTCTGAAGCCTGGGTTAGGACCAGGGAGACGAGAGAAGTGCCAGTGCGCAACTCAGAGGGATGCTGTGCAGGGTGCTGGCAAGTTAGGGCCAATCTTGTGGGCCAGTGGAGGGAGGCTACATTAGGGGCCTGGCCTAGATCGGTGGATGGTGACCCCGGATGCATATTATAATAATCTGAGGAGCTTTAAAAAAATCTATGCCCAGATCCCAGCCCAGCCCAATTAAATCAGAATCTCTGGGGGAGACTCTCTGGCCCTCAGGCATCCGTGTCTTGTGGCTAACACTCTGTTGGTGTTTCTAGTGTGAAAGAATTACATTAGAACTCTCTGTTCTCCCAGAGAGAGAGAGCTCAGTTCTCTGAGAACAGAGATGGGGCCAGGAGTGAGGTTGCCATTTCTTGCTGAATTGTACTTAACCTGCTGCAAATGAAAACACACACACACACACACACACACACACACATGTGCAGACACACATACACTCATATACAAAGTGTGGTCAATACTGCCATTTTAAACAACATCTCTAGTGTACATGCTGTCAGGTATCATCATGACTTGGGCATGTGTGGATGAAGCCGTGTGCAGAAGACAATTGCAATGGTATGTCAACCTTAGACCAATCTCTAGGGTTTATGCACAGTGCTTGACGTTTTTCTTTTTCTTTCTTTCTTTTTTTTTTTAACCCATTATTGATTTCTTTTTGGATGTATAGGAAAAAGTGATTCTGGAGATACAGAACCAAACAAACTAGGGCTTTCTCATCCTACAAAGTCAGCGCCCATGTCCTCTACCTCTCCACATCCTTATCTGGTTTCCTCTGACTAAAAGTAATGTGAACTCCATCTTTCTTTGAGAGTCTCTCTGCCATTTTCTTGGCTGGGGGCATCGGCAAAAAGTTGAGAAGTTTCTTCTTGTGCCTTTTTTTTAAGAGTTTGCCTACAGAGTATGTTGTGAGATGGGGGAGCCTACAAGGCTTTTTCTAGAAGTTTCTATCCTTCTCAGGGATTTGCTCTAGTGGAGGGTAGGGTCATGGTTCTTAATTAGGCATCTTCTGCTGATGCTGTATAGTCAGACACATTCTGACTTCAGAGTCCTAGCCCCATGTCCCCAATGTAAGCTGGTCACCATGTGATATATCCCCCCCAAAAATCATAAGGTTTGGGGATGGAACTTCCCTCTGTGTGTGTAAGAAACAAACCTTGGTCCAGATCGGAATTGAAGAAACTGAAACAAGAAAATCCAACCCTTTTCAGAAGCTCCAGCCCTTTCCTGTCCCTGGGTGGCCCTTAGCCTGACACCCAGTGTCACCTCCAGGGAAAAACCTGCCTAAAACTCTAGTCCTAAGAAAACCCCTACTCTGAGAAGGAACCTGGGCAGCACTGTCTGGGCCACAGCTGCTCTCATGGAAGGAGCTAGACTAGGATGACAAGGCAGGCCTCTGTGAAATCTTCCAAGGAGGTAAGGAGAAAAAAAATAAAGATTCCTCATTTACATTGAGAGTAAACTTCCTGCCCTATTCAACAATGAGGCATTCAAAATCCGCCTGAGTAAAAGTCCCCTGATGCAATTGCAAGGGTGAGCAATTTCATGTCAGGCTGTTGTTATGGGGTTTATACATGTTCTAGCTAGGGCTTGAGGTGAAAACCGGAGCCAAAAACAATAGCCCTAAACCCCACATGCACAGAAACCTCATTCCAGTGGAGTTTCCTTAAGAGGGAGCACAGCAGACTTTTCACAAACAAAGTGACTTCAAAGGTAGGCTTGCATCACTCGCCTCCCCCACTTGACACTTCCCCTTAGCCCAGACCCGGCTCTTGTGTTTCTTGGTTTACTTTATGAGATTCTCACACACACACATTGCAAAGCAATTATCCGAGCTCGAAGGCCAACAGGAAAGTAATTGTAACTGAGTACTTCCTTTGTCAGGCGCTGAAGCTGGCCCCTGCAATGGTGACAGGAGGTGTGGGCAACTCGGCACCCAGTGACCAGCAACCCCTCCCCCTGCACTGCTCTCAGACTGAATTCCCCAGAGAGGAGGACGCCAGTGGGATGGGGGAATGGGGGAATTTTCTTACATCACTTGACGTGCTTGCTTTCACTCCCAAAATCCTGAGTCATGCCTGAAGCCGAATTGCCTCGGGTCTCTGGCTGAAACCAGAGGTTATAGATTTGGAAACTTGACTCCATCAGCTGACTCTTGGCCTACTCATCAGAGGAAATGTGTATTATTTTAGAAGCCCCTCTTCAAGCTGAAGTGCCTTCTAATTGAGGGGATTACGTGAGGAAAGTGGCTCTGTAGTGGCTTAGTAAGCTGATGCCATGCTAGTGAACAATATTTGACGTTCGGTGAGTTTACAGAAAGGGCAGTCTCTCTGTTTGTTTAAACCAAGATTAAGTGAAAGGAAAAGTTTTTCTTTCCCATCCCAAGACAAATGTGAAACACATGTTTTCCCTTTTGACTTTGTAGTACAAGCCTCACACAATTCTTCCCGCCCCCCTCAGCTGTGAGTTTTCAAGGATTGTAGAATGTTTCCTCTTTTTGGTGGCCAAAGCCAATATAAGCCTTTGTATTTCCAGACAGTGGAGCCCATGGTCATGCTCCAGTGATTCCAGGTAACTCTGTGGGAGGGGTTCCCGGGCCTACCGTTTTATCAGTAGGTGGGATGGTAAGATCTAGGACAAGGAATCCTGTGTTCAGGGTATAGCTAGGCCTTTGCCTGTGTGCCCTCCCTGCGCCCCACTTTCCTTAGCTGCAAAATGAAATTTGTTGAACTTGAAATGTCTCCGGTAATTTCCGACTCTGGAAAAACTCTTGGTTCAGGTTGGTTTTCTGGTATGTGGGAGACATTCCTAGTTGAAGGCACCCTTAGCATGGGCTGGGGGAAGTGTGGGAGACCTCAGTCAAGGAGCCTGCCCTGCCACTGACTCACTGTGACCTTGTACAACTCACTGGCCCTCTTTGTGAGTCCTTCTTATCTGAGAGAGGAGGTTCACCAGTTTCGCCCCTGACATAGCGGTTCAGATATGTGACAAGCCTGAATGAGATGAGGGTATAAAGTACTTTGAGTTCCTTGGACTAAAAGGATCGTTCATCTTGGAAGATAAGTTAAAAAAAAAAGTCCTAGCCCCAAAATATTTTTTGTATTATCTCGGAAAATAAAGTAATGAAAATCAATATTCTTTACTCTTGGCTTTCCTTCAATCGCTACTGGTTCAGGGAATGCAAGCATCAAATGACCAACATGGGCTATGAAAATTAGGATTTCTTCCCCCTATGTTGGCCAAAGCAATGTTTTTTATCATGTTGCTACTCTGCTCAGAAACCTTCAAGATTCCCCTTGCCTCCAGGATTCAATCCAAAGTGACATTCAATTCCCATTATGGCCTGGCTTCAACCTGCATTATTTATCACCTCTCCTACCTAAAATCCTAGAATTTGCTGGAATCTCCACTATGATGCCAGAATTGCCCTCGTAAACGTCTCCTCACAAGTGGGCAACCAGTCTCTGCTTGGACACGGCGGGGAGAAGCCTCTGATACTCAAAGCAGTCTGGCCTTTTTCAAATCAGCCCTAATCATTAGAAACTTCTCCCCTATGTTGAAGCAGAATCTGCCTCATCATAAATCCCAACCACCCATGGGTCATCTAGGAGCTACTCCAGTTCAGCTTCATTCCTCTGCCTCAATGTCTGAGGACAGCCATCAGGCCGCCCCTGAGAAAGCTCTTTTCTAGACTAAACAACTGTAGTGTCTTCAACAGATTTTCAGTGACTTGGTTTTCCGATTCCTAAATGTCATTGTCCTTACTTCTCCCTAGACGTGCTTCAGATGGTCAGTGTCTCTTAAAAAAAAGTGACCCTTTGAACTAAATGCAGTGTTCTAAATGTGGACTGGTTGGTGGAGCTAGTTTCTCCTTTGTTTTTATTTTTACCTATTTATTATTTATTTTATTCTTCATTTTTATTTATTTATTGTTTTGGTGAGGAAGTTGGCCCTGAGTTAACATCTATTGCCAATCTTCCTCTTTTTGCTTGAGGAAGATTGCTGCTAACATCTGTGCCAGTCTCCCTCTATTTTGTATGTGGGACATCACCACAGCATGGCTTGATGAGCAGTGTGCAGGTCCGCCCCTGGGATCCGAACCTGTGAATCCCAGGCCACTGAAGTAGAGCATGTGAACTTAACCACTATGCAACCAGGCCAGCCCCTCGCCTTTGTTTTTATGATAGTTAGGTTGGGTAAGAAATGTGACAATAACTCAGTGGCTTAAAGAATATAGAATGTTTTTTCTCCTCAAGTAACTGTCCGAGGTGAGTGATCCAGGCTAACGAGTGGCCCTGCTCCCTGGAGACATTCAGAGATTCAAGCTCCTTCCAGGCTCCATTATTCCACGGGGTGTTCTGGTCCAAGATTGGTTGCTGCCAAGTACCAGATGCAGCCAACAAGAAAATAAAAGAGCACAAGGAGGGAGTGTGCCCCCCTCTTAAGGGCCCAAGCTCCCAACACAGACCATTTGTTAGCATCCCACTAGTGAGAACTCAGCGCCATGGCCGTATTCAACTGCAAGGGTGCCTGGGAAAGTAGGACAGACCGGCAGCCCATCACCATGGAAGAGCGGGACAACAGATGTTGGTGGCCACAAATATGGACAAGCCTCATTGGTCTTTCCATTTGCCCTGGGGACACATCAAGCTCCTTCCGCACTCAGGGCCAATGCACTCCCTATCCTGCCTAGAATGTTCTCCTTCCCTCCCTCTCCTTCCCTTCACATGGCCTCAGCTTGAATGCCACTTCCTCAGAGAGGCCTGCCCTGACCACCCCAGGAATAGTGGGTCCCTCCTCACTCTCTTTCTGACCTTCATTTGTGTCCCTGCAAGCCCCTGTCATAAGCTGTGGTGATTTTGTGTGTGTTTGTGTCTTTTCCCTAGTAAACCCCAGGCTGCATGAGGGCAGGGACTCTGCCCGTCCTGTTCTCCAGTGTGTTCACTGTCCAATCCAGTGCCTGACACATTTTGAGAGGCTAAAGAAGGATTTGTTGAATTAAAGAATATACAGGCACTATATATTTACTAAATACAGTCACATTGTGGTAAACTAAAAAGTCTCTTTTCACTTCAACTGTTGCTGAGACATATTTCTTCTGCATCTTGAGAAGTTGATATTTTAACCCTAGATACAGTATTTTTACATTTATACCTAATATTTCAGCTGCTTGTTTTTGTCCATCATTCTAGCCCAAAAAGACATTTTTTGCTATATCAACTGAGACATTTATTTTTCCCTTCCAGATTCATATTATCCGAAACAATAATAGAGGCATCCTATGTGTTTCCTTATGTCACTAGTGAACATCGATGAAGATGGAAAAATGAAATGGGCCTAAAATGAAGCCCCTGTCAGTACTGGAGTCCGCCCTCCATCCTACCCTCAATCTGTCAACAGCTCTCTGGGGATGAATGTTTACTCAGACAAGCCATGCTCTTGACAAGAATCTCACTGAGCCCAGCTCTGTCAGAGGCCCCGCTGAAGTGAGATGCACGTAGAATTCAGGGCCTTCCATTCCATTTCTGTATAGGACCATAGAAATTTCCAACCAATTGCAAGGATCCCTTTGACAACATCCTCTAGTTTACCAGTCTAGTAACCTTATAAAAACAGGAAATGACTAGTTCTTAGTGAATCTATGCTTAGTGACTCGTAACAATTATTGTTCTCTCATAAGTGTTTACAAACCTTTAATTCATAATTTCTCCTGAAACTTTTCCAGGATCTACCCTCCTCTCCTTTCTGGAAACCCTGCCACATTGGTCCATTTTCTGTTTCCAAACATTCCTCCATCCACAGACCTCTGAGCAGTCCCCCCTCTGTTCCTCTCGGTAGGAAATGCTTTTCCTGCCCAACTCCGAATATTCAAATTCTGACCTCCCCTCCACACCTAGCTCAAAAGTCATCCCCTCTATGAAGCTGTCCCTCACCATTCCAGGCCTCTCTATGCTCTGAGTCCCTGTGAAATTTGTTAACCCTATCCCTCCTAAGGGCGTGGTGCTGTCACTTGGGCAGACTTTCTGAATGACACAGGCCTTCCTCTCCTGATGCCCAGCCTGTGCCTTGCATGAAACCTCTCCTAACAAGGTGTGTGAATTGAGTTGACCACTGAAAATCAGCACTCACTTATGCCCAGGGACTACCCTTCATTAAAACTTCAGCGTAAGCTGTGTTCAAGGGCCAACGATGTGGTCTTCCAGTGTGATTGGAAATTTAGAAAAAAAGAATTTTTTTTGGTAAAAGAAAAATTTGGTGAAGTATTATAAAGTCTCAAGGAAGCTGTAGAATTATTGGATTTTTCATACTAAGGGAAACCAATCTGTTTTTGCATGTGTGTGTGAGGAAGACTGGCCCTGAGCTAACATCTGTTGCCAGTCTTCCTCTATTTTGTATGTGGGACACTGCCACAGCATGGCTTGATGAGCACTGTGTAGGTCCATGCCTGGGATCTGAACCTGCGAACCCCAGGCCGCAGAAGCCAAGTGCGTGAATTTAACCACTATGTCACCAGGCTGACCCAACCAATCTGTTTGATATAAGATTCTGGGAAATCAAGATGGGTAGTGACAGATGATTAATCTATACTACAACATTGACAACATCCTGACTGTTCCAGTGGCTGAGGAGTCAGATCAAAATTCACAGCTACCAGCAAAATATTTTCAGAAGTGTTTACTCACCTTTCAGAAGCACTTAGACTTACAAAAGGTTTCAAGTAGGGCTTCTGTACCTGTATAGATTTGAAACAACTGAACTTCCATATAACGTTGGAAGAATAAGCCAATGTTATAAACGCAGTCCACCTGCATTTACCTTTCCTCAAGTGGCATCAGAATCTGACTGAGATGCTGATGCACATCCTACCATATTTGAGAGGAAAAAGTTAGTTCCATTAGATCATTGAGTCCAATTCCTCCCAACTACAACTGAAAACTTTGTACCCTGTAGGGGAGAGGACTCAGAAAGGAATGATTCTGCCCCTGCTGGATCCCCTGGACCTGCCACAGCTCTCACAAAAGCAGCCCCCCACCCCCACCCCGCCCCTTCCCAGCCTCCTGCGGCCTGCTACCTCCCTCAGACCAGAGAGAAACTTTCCTTTCTATCGAAATGCCAATGACTCTCATCATAAAAACGTCTCATTAAAAAACCCCTCTCTGCTGCTTGCTTTCTGAGCTTTGATAAATCCTGGATTAGTATGAAAACCACCCAGGCACTGACTCTCCACATTTCCCAATGAGCTGTCTGGAGCAGGCTGCTTCTTCATGAGTAACTTCCCCAAATGTTTGGGAAATTGCCCAAGGCCATGAACTTACGACCACCGGATAAACTTCTCAGAGCTGGGAGAGAAAATTCATCACAATGTCAGTCTCTAAAGCTCGCTCGTCTCTTGTTCGCCCTTTCCATGCTCTGCTGTCTTGCTCACAGCAATCCAGGCCCCTTTTATCGACTAGGAATGGAATTTGGGTTTCTAGTTATCACCAAGAACTTATGCCATGTGGCTTCTCAGCCTGCTCTGAGCTTTGCTCTTTCTTATAACTTTTCTGTGATAGGACATTCAGAGAGCAGGAGCAGCCGATTTTCCAGTTACTTCCATTCAGTGCTTCACTATCTTCAAAAGCGTCCATCTGTATATCTAGGAACTTGCCATGCTACGGCTGTTCTCGCAAAAGGTCCACATGAAAGTTCTTGATCTTAACACCTTCCCCGGTTTTCACTTCGTGTGAGCTCAGGGTCTCTTTCACCATTTCCAGAGTTTCTTTCCAGCTTCCACTTTTCCTTCCCTTGTTTCCTCTTGCTCTTCTTCCCTCTGAGGTGAGCCTCCATGACAGGAGCACCTCAAGCCTTACTAGAACGCGGTTGCCTCTGTCACCCCTTTAGCTGGTGTTAGTGATACCGGCTTAACACAAGGTTGACATAAGGGAAGCCATATTGTAGAAAAGAAACCATATGGTAACTCTGAATGACCTCTGACTAACTCACCCAGCGGGATATACACTCTCTAGGAGATCCACCTGCTCTGTAGATTTTATGACCCCTGCTTGTGTAGGTACCTCCCAGCATTGATAAGACGATAATTTTGTCCTTTTGAGTTCCTTAGGAATGTGATGACCCTGGACAGAGAGTCTATCTGGTGTGGCCACTCCCAGTCTGTAACACCAGAGGGTCAACATTCCCAACCTCCACCCCCGTGACCCACTGGCCTATATGACTGCTTCAAGATTCTGTGTCCCCATTAAGATAGTTTCTTTTGGACATTAGTCAGCCATCTTCCCTCTTGCTAGCGAGCTGTAATAAAATGCCCTTTCTCTGCCACCATCTTGCCTCTTGACCACTGACTTTTGTCTCACAGCAAGCAGATCGTGCCCTTCGTGTGCTAACAGAGGGACAGCGGGGACTCTCAGGTGGGCGGGCACGAGGCCCAGAGCAAAGGGGACTCGGGTGCCTGCCCCTACTTGCTTTCTTTCTTTTGCCTCTTAAGAGCCCACAGAATTCTTAAAAGCAAATTTAAAACCAGTAGGATCAATATTAAAAACCACTTCTACTGAAATTAAACGAATTTCAAAATTACTAAGTGTATTTTTGAAATTATCATTGAATTTTAAACATGATTGTTGTATAAACTTAATTGGTTTTGAATTCTCTGGTTTGGGATTTAACATAAGGTTGTTTTAATTTCGTTTTAAGCTCTGGCAAATGTGTCCATAGAGCTTTGGCTGCCCCTCCTGCCAAGCTGCCAACCAGCCATCTCTGTAAATGAGCATTTGGTGTGTACATTTACTTCTATACGTGCACTATGGAATGCATATTTTGGTCCAAATTTATAACTCTGCCTAACCTCAATATTTCTAATTCTTTTTTTTTTTCCAGGAAGATTAGCCCTGACCTAACATCTGCCACCAATCCTCCTCTTTTGCTGAGGAAGACTGGCCCTGAGCTAACATCTGTGCCCATTTTCCTCTGTTTTACATGTGGGACGCCTGCCACAGCATGGCTTGATAAGCAGTGCTAGGTCCACAGCCGGGGTTCTGAACCGAAGAACCTCAAGCGCTGAAGCAGAGCACATGAACTTAACCACTTTGCCAGTGGGCCAGCCCTCAATATTTCTAATTCTTGATTATAAAATGTGATTGCAGACCTTAGGGCAAAGCTGGTGTGTGCCTCCTACTCTCTCATCCTGGCCCCACCTGGGCTTTGTTTGCTCTCAGACAAGTCCCTTAACCTCTTCGTAGGGGACCCTTCTCTCTGGAAACTTCCCTCCACTCCCAACCCCTCCCCTCATGGCCGCAGAGTCAGGAGAATGGGCCTCTGTGCGATTCGATTCCCACTCCTGCCCCCTCACCTGACTCAGCTGGGCCATCGGACCATCTCCTGTGAAGACCTGTGCCTGGGTCCAAGGGGCAGCCTGTTAGCCTCCTCAAGGGCCTGGGCCTGTGACTGTTGGCCTTGGACCCATGGGCAGCCAGCATCTTTGGCCAAGGGACTGGGTATCAAAAAGAGCCATTATGAAGGGAGAGAAGAATGAGTTGTATGTATGGGAAGAGCAGAAACAAGGAACCCTGGGTTTCTAAAGGCTTTGCAGTGTCTAACTCCAGTCCCTTTCCAAAAATTGACTACATGCCTTGGGTTCCATGAGACACTCCTGCACAGTTATAACAAATTCTCCTCCTCTTCCTTTTTTTTTTTTTTTGCCTAAGCTAACCCAGAATGGGTTGTACCACTTGCACTTGTAGAGTTATAACTAATATACCCTGTAAAATATGAGTCCAAAACAGTTCACAGGAGTATTATAAGAATAAATTGAGATATTTGTATGAATATGCCATAGAAGTACTAATGTGAATTATCTTACGGTATTAATATTATTATTACTATCTGAGTTCCCCTTTTCCCCTTTGGATTAAGAAATACCATATTCATTGGCTAGACTTAATATTCCAAAGTTACTCTTTTATTTGGAATAAGACATTGAAGGCTGAGGGGATTTTGAAATGAAAACAAAAGGGTGGGGATTTTGAAATACAAATATTTTCAAGTAAGAATAGCATACTTAAAAAAATAATAGAGCACTTTATGCATTTCAGGAAAGGCGCAAGGAATATTCTTTCACTCCTTTCTTGCTTGCCTTGAGTCAGGAGTGGGGCTAACGATCGGTGTGGTTCAGGCCCCCAGGGAGCTACCAGCAAGCAAGGAGTGGGCAGCCAGCAGTTACAGCGTGTTCTAGGTGCTAGGATGGGAAGGAGGAGAGAAGAGGGCCACAGAGGAAGGCATCTGACCCAACTCAGGAATACTTCCTGAAGAAAATGATGCTTAACTAATGAAAAGAATGAATAGAAATTAGAAAGGCCACTGGGAGAGAGAGTGTTGTAGAAAACAGCCTGCTCAGTACCCTAGAGGTAAAGGAGAGTGTGCGTGGCCTGCATGTGGCACTGAGCTGGAGGGACACCTGTGAGGTGAGCAAGGACCCGAGCATTCAGAGCTCCTGGGCCACACCAGGGAGTCTGGTCTTGACTCTGAGGCCCTGGGGAGCAACCGGAGGTTTTAGGTAGGGGATAAATCTGATCATACTTGTACTCTGGAAAGACCCCTTTGGGTAGGGAGGAGAATGTGTGGTGGGGACCAGGTCTGGAGGCAGAGCGATTGGTCAGAAGGCCACTGCAATCATCTGGGCAAGAGAGGATGGTGGCCTGAAGTTTGCTTTAGGAGATAAAGAAGGGTTTAGGGGGAGAGAAGGAATTCAGTTGATATATATAAGATTCCTAGTGATTTCACTTGATCCTCACTTGTAAAGAATTATCATCTCCATTTCACAGGTGAAGCTCAGCGGGGCTGAATTGCTTGCCCAAGCTCACATGGTCCCGAGGGGTTTGGGGTCTTAGACTATTATGTCATTGCCGGCTCTTAGTCTCTTAGTACAGATTGGCCCCCTGGTAGGACTCGGAGAAATGAGACACAGGGTAAGTGAGTTCAATTGTGGGAGAAGAGGTCTTGTTCAAGGCACAAGAGGCTACCCAGGAGAGCAGGCCTGGGTGCACTGTGCCTCAGGGAGTCCTGGGAGAATGGGAGGTAGGCAGACAGCAGGAGTCTCAGGAGAGGAGCCTTCAGGACGAAGGAGAGGGACACCAAGATCAAACGTTGAGTATTTAATGGAATCATTTAACTGATCAGTATGCCTTGGAGAAAGAAATCCTTTGACTGCAGAATCATTTAACCGATCAGTATGCCTTGGAGGAAGAAATCCTTTGACTGCGATATATGGCGCTACATTAGAGCTGGACAAGGTATGGAGGAGGGGGTTTAAGGGTGAGGGGAGAGCAAGGCCACAGAGCACACGTCACGGCAGAGCACACGTCACGGCACTCAGACCCAGGTCCCGCATACACTGTGTATTTTGGGGCAGCCGACGCACCTCTCTGGGCTGTGGACAATGGTCACCACCCACCTCTTGAGGCAATTGTGAAACTTCAATGAAGTGATATATATTAGAAGCACTTTGTAAATCCTACGTAAAGGTGTGTTCTACATCGTCCTGAGTGGTACTTATTATTTGCTCAAGTCCTTTCCAGACACAGGTTGTTCCTTGCCATTCACTTCTTAACTTTTCAACCCCTCCCTTGAAGGAGTTTATGGAATCTGAGAGAAGTGCCGACTCTCAGCAGCTAACAGGCTGTTGGCTGGAGGAGCTTAGTTCCCTGTCCCAATGCCTTGTCATTCTCCCAGGACTAGAAGACTCAGAAGGAAGTGGAACTAGTTTTCAAAATACTTGCAACAGAAAGACAAAACAGATTTAACCTTAGTTTTAGAGTCAAAGAAAAATTTCATTTATCCATTTGGCTGCCTGGTATTGCATCTTAAATTTCAAACAGCTCCTGCCTGCAACAGCTCCAAGGGGACCTAGGACCAGTGACTGTAGGTAAAAGGTAATTTAAAGGGAAAAAAAGAGGAGGCGGACTTAGGGGCTCAAGAGTTCTGGTTTCCGAAAAAAGCCAAGTTTGACTTAGCAATTGAGATGCACCTGATTTTCTGGTAGCACAACTCAAGTTAAAACATTTGGCAGGAAGCTTGAAAAGCAACTCAGTTGCATGCAAACTCCAGAAGGAGTGGAGTTTCTTGTGGAAATTTATGTGCATCCCAAAGTAATTCCCTGGAGGGCCCTTTAAGAAAGCTGGCCCGTGGCCGCCTCTCCACTTCCTCACGTGCAAATGGGTAAAACAGCTCAAGGAAAGAGTGAGGACTGATGCAGCTGTGTTTCAAATGGCTCGATGATTTGTGTTTTTGTTTCTTTTCCAGAGATGGAGGTCATTCTTTGACTTTCCCTTTTGAATATTGTTTTCTGTTTCTGCCTCTTTAATTAGAGCTAGAAATTCACTTAGCAAGGAGGAAAAAAGAGTCTTTTCAAGCCAATTTTCTTGTGCTCCCGAGTGGTTTTGAGGTTAGGTCAGCACATATCTGTGCTGTTTACCTCTCTGGCTGTTGACAGGATGGCATGTGACTTGGCCAAAAGCTGTCGCCTGCCGTAGCAATGACCACTACTGTCTTGGCTTCAGAAACTGCTCTTTAATGTCTTGGCATATAACAGTTTTGTTTACCAGGTAAATGGTTTTTTCCCCCCAAACATTTATAATTATTATTTTGCAACACCTATCAAAGAAAAGAAAGCAGCCATGCCAGGGAATGGTTAGAGGCCACTGTGCTGTATCAAGGACTTAGGTTTCCTGTTGACTAGCCTACATTTTGATTTGCACCAAGACTCAAACCCCCCGCCCCGTCCCTAAGAAAAGTGAACAAGATGAAGTGGACATAACATGACATGCTTTGAAGGGAAGAGTCAGGCTGTGTTTCTAAGCTACAACACTTTTTCAGGTCACTTAAAAGAAATCAAGCTGAGTTCATTTTCAGTGAAGCTCTTTGACCTCAGGGAAATAAGGCATCTATTAAATCAGCAGTCCCCACCAGCCCTCCCCCCCACCCCTACCGCCCCCCAATCGTAAGTGTTTACAGACTTGGCTGGGCTGGTATTGACAAAGTAGACTAAGACAATTGTTTGAATGTTCAATCAAATTAATATCTTTCTATGGGAGAATGTTCACAAGGTATAGCTAACTGAAAAAAAAAAGAGATTCCACTAAATTAAATGCCTTTGTGTACACACACACACAAAGGAAATACACTAAAATGGGTGGTAGGACTACAAGTAATTGTTTTTCTTCTTCCTGCTTTCCTTATTTTTCCAAACGTTTTACCATAAGTAGGTATTATACTCACAGTAGAGCACAGTGGTTAAAAGCACAGACTTTAGAGCCAGACTGCCCAGTTCAAACCCAGGCTCTACCACTTCCTGTGGTGACATTAAGCAAATTACTTAATTTCTCTGTGCCTCATTCTCCTCATCACTAAAATGGGGATAAGGACTATAGCTATCTTATGGGTTGTTATGAGAATTAGAGTTAATATGTGTAAAGTACTTAGAAAATGTCAGCACTATCTAGTGTTTGTTGAGTGAAGAAAACAACTTTTTTTTATAATGTGTTATCTAAATTTTCTGCTCCATTCTTGGGAGACAGAGTTGTTTGTTTGCTTTTTTTTTTTGCAGGGAAAGATTTGCCTGGAGCTAACATCTGGTGCCAATCTTCCTCTTTTTTTTTTTCCTCCCCAAAGCCCCAGTGCATGGTTGTATATCCTAGTTGTAAGTCCTTGTAGTTCTTCTACATGAGCCACCGCCACAGCATGGCAACTGACAGACCCATGGTGTGGTTCTGCGACTGGGAAACAAACTGCCAAAGTGGTGAGAGCACCGAACTTTAACCACTAGGCCATCACAGCTGGCTCAAGAAAACAATTTTTAATTTGGTCAAATTATGATTAATTTTGTCTAGAACGCTATTGGCCATATGTCTATGGCATTCCTATTTTATGATACGTGTTGCTAAACAGAGGATACATATAACCCTATGCCTGTGTTTGTCCTCAACTAATATAGTTAGGGTGGACACATGACATTTGATGGGTGGCTAGAATTCTTAAAGTTATTTGCCAGGCCATGACAAAGAGCAGGGATTTCGCAAGGGTATACTATGATCTCCCCCCATGCCGCCCCCCCTACCCCACCCTCTTATCCTGCCTTGGTCATAGCTGAATTACGGCAAGCCTAATTCCCTCCTAAACCACAAGTTATACTATCACAATTTGATTCATGACGCTCACAGAACTGGAAGGATCCTTGACCTTTGGTAAATTACGCCCCCTTGCCCAGGTTGAAATGCCCTAGGTAAACCTGTGTTCAGTGATACGTGCTTCACTTCCTCACGTAGGCCTGGGAGGAGCAGAGGGAAATGAGAACCGGCTTTGTGGTAGATAGTCAAATAATTGTGAAATTGTTAATGACTGATAGGAGAAGATGAAGCATATAATGACGAAGCAAATGAGTTTGGAAGGATCTTTTCTCAATGTTAAGATAGTATCTACACAAGAGCAAATCCATAAACATACATTTTATGTTGTCTTGCAGACGAAAGAACTGAATGAATGAGCTCATTTTTCATTTTGTGATTAAAAAAAAGAGTTGGTGAGGTGTAGCCCAAGAACTGACAGAAAGAAATAAATTGAAAAAAAAAAATTAAAAAGTACAAAGGGGTGGGTGCCTCCTGCCCGGGGGAGCGAGGACAAGATGGCACTGAAAATCATATAAAACCACACTGATGCTGTTTCCTTTCAGCCAAGGGAAAAATATTTTAGAAAAAGGAAACTCTAAATCTCTTGTTTACCCAGCTGTCTGTACAAAGTGAATTATTCATGATTAAATGTGAATAATAAACCTATGCAAATATTTGTTGTATTCTCAATTTTGAGGAGGTTGGAAGAGCAGCAGGAAATGAAGTTACTTTAAAGTGATTTAGTTAACTATCTTCTTTAGAAATATATCAAGAAAATAGATTTTGATTGTTATTTACATATACCCCCCCCCAACAAACACACAAAAACAGGTTGTTTTTTCTTTAGGAAGCTATATCCTATTGGAAATGACAATCTAAAGCTTTTCTTTTAGCTTTAGCTTAGTATAATGACCTTTATAATTTCCTTAGAAACTAATTGTGAAAGTTGTTTTTTTTTTTTTTAATTTTCTGACTTTAGAGGGTTAAAAAGCTTACACCAGAAGTTCTTCTATAATGGGAAACCTTAACTGACAAGTTTCCAAGTACTTGCTGTTTACTGTAAATTCTTACCTATAAATTTCAGTTATAGGTTTTT
Source organism: Equus quagga (assembly GCF_021613505.1). Lineage (NCBI taxonomy): Eukaryota > Metazoa > Chordata > Mammalia > Perissodactyla > Equidae > Equus > Equus quagga. The sequence goes on along the minus strand of NC_060281.1, from coordinate 86,618,626 downwards.
GATAAAGGGAATATTACAATAATACTGATACCTGGCAGTTTTAAACTGTTTATCTTTTTGGTTACTGAATTGGTTTAACAGTTTCCATCAGAACTGTTAGACTTTTAGCTAGAACTAGTTAGATTTTATGTAGCTTGTCCATTCTAAGAAACACTTAAAATCCAAGCAATAGCAAGATAGTGAAAGATATTTTATCATCTTTCAACCTCTGTAACTTCTCAAAGTCACTTTACATAATGTGTCATCACCATAATCTCTTAAGAGTTTCTGGCATACAAATGACTGTTCTATGTATACTGTAATTGTAAATAAGTTTCATTAATTAAAAAACCAACTCTCCCCTGGGCCCCAGAATGAACTCAGGTTCATTCTGACTGAAGCCCATGTTTCTGTTACCATAGACTGTGTTCAGATGAATCTCACTTTTGCTCAACTATAATCTCAACGTCTGGAGGAGAGGCCAGAGAATTGATCTGGTTCCCCCAGGTTCCCGGGGGTCAGGATCTCTCTGGAACCACTGAAGAATGAGCTGACCCTCCAAGAGAGCTCTCCATCCTTTCTCCAAGTGATCTCAGAGCCCAGGCAGGGGGATTCCAGGCACCACACCAGATTTGGAGTAGACTGTCATCACCCACTGCTTCTACCTCCTGGTTGTTAACAACACCAGTGGGGTCACCATCAACATTTTGCAGATAATGAAACAGAGGAAGAGAGGAGATAAACAACTTGTTCAGAAATAAAGAGAGAACCAAGATTAAGATTAAAATCCAGACTTTGATAAATCTCTAGTAGATTCTCCGCTTTACACTACCCTGCACCACCCTCTGCTCTAGCTAGAGACCAATGAGCTGGTGCCTCACCAGTAACTAGCACCATCCCTAGCACTACAGTTATCTTCTGCCATTATCTTGTTCTTCTGCTATTGTCATTTCTGGAGATTTGGACAGTGTGAAATGGGCCATACAGAGGAATCTACTCCCCAGGCTTTAGGCAGCACTGTGTTGAAACCAATCTAGACTTCCAGAAAAGATCATTTGACCACCTTCTCTCGAATTTGAATACCAGCTAAAGTATCCTAAAACTATTTTCTTTTATTCTATGTTGACTGAAGAGAACTATTTTCTTATTTGAAAAAATCACATTAAAACTGCATTTTAAGGTTAATTGGCAATACTAATAAGAGGCATAGGCCACTAATAACATAGGCCTCAAATGAGAGGTGGTAATAAAGAACTTGAAATGTTTGGAAACATATTATCTATATTTAATAAAACCCCCTCAGTGAGTGAAAACTGGTTTGATTACTGACATTTCCACTGCCCTGTTTCTCCTAGGGTCTGCAGTTACCTTAGCAAACTTGCCTCTCACTTTATAGGAATTTGTCTCCATAATGATTTAGTTCAGTGGTTTCTTTCTCATACCATTACAGCTGGGGAGACATTTCATTATGCTGGGAAGTTTCTGAAACTGCAATGTAATTAATTCCTTTAATAGGCTCCTCTTTAGGGAAGGCCCATTAGTAGACATCACTATGAATTAACATCTTAGTTCAGGAGAAAAGCTCTTTGGAGGCAACAGTGAAACAGATAAATCTTTGTTGAGAGATGTGACCAGGGAACTTAACCACATTCCTTGTGGTTTCAGAATGACATGCATATTCTGGGACCCATAGATAGGCAGAGATAGCTGTCATTCTCAGTAATGCCCTGACCACACCAGTTCTTTAACATAAAGAGAGAGTTCTAAGTGTTATAATTTCTTAGAAGAGAGCAGTGTGGCTGGTGTGCACGTTGAAGGCAAGGGAATGAAACTCTGCCTGCTTGACTCACTAACACCCATGAAGAAAGGCTCCCAGCCATTTAAAGCACACTTGAAGGCTGCTGGACAAACCCATTATATGTTAACCTACTAAGGATTTTTTTTCTCCCTTGATCATGTTAAATAGTAATGAAGTCTTTATGTTGGAGTTTGAATATTTTCTTGATTATTTTCACATATGGTCTCTGGAAACAGATAGCTTTGGGTTCAGAATTCTGGCTCTGCTATTTATTAACTGTGTAACCTTGGGTAAGTGATATAACATCTCTGTATCTTAGATATCTCCTCTGAAATTGAGATAAGAGCAGTTCGTACCTGCCTCCTTTGGTTGTGGAGAGGATTAGATGAATAAGCACATGTCCGTGCTTGGTAAAGGGCCGGGCCCAGAGTAAGCACCCCTGAAGTTGACTGATGCTATGATTAGCTCTGTGGAGTGGAGGTCCCACCACGCCACGTAGGCCTGAAACACGGAAGCCGAAAAACTCTGACAAAGCAGAGGAGTGGGTGTGTGGGCCTGGGGAGGGGCACTGGCTACAAAGGGACATGAGGGAACTTCCGGGGGCGACAGAAATGCTCTATATCTTGATTGTGGTGGCGGTTACCCTGGTGTAAGCTTTAGAAAAAGCCACTCAAACAATTATTTCCCTGATTACCCCCCTTAATATACCAGTCCTGGCCCCAATCACTTTACATCTGGGCTAATGCAGAAGTCTCCTGGTCGATTTCCTGTCTCTGAGCTCTTTCTTCTCTAATTTCTCCTTAGCGTGTCCACGCTTACCCTGACTTCAGGGGCCATGTCAACAAACATGCCTAGAGCAGCGTATGTTACCATTTGTTTAAAAAAGAGGGAAAGAAATGAATGTGCATATGCTAGTGTGTTTACTTATGTATGCCTAAAATAGCTCTGGAAAGATCTATAAGAAGGAGGCTATGTTAGTTACCTACAGGGAGGGGACCTGGGTGGCTAGGGACGGGGGGGGGGGGGGGGGGGGAGGGATGTTTTTCACTATATAGCCTTTTGTTCCTTTTGAATTTTAAATCATGTGAATGTATTACCTAATCAAAAATAAATAAATGAAACGTAGGAAATAATAAGAACCCTGCCAAGTTCATCTATTCATTCAATAAATATTTACTGGGCATCTACCACTTGCCGGGCATACAGCAGGGTTATGGCATCCACAGCTGTGATTGTGTTTCATCAGTGGGATCCTTCATAAACTGTGCGTCACAGGCCCTGTCTGCTTGTTTAGCTTTAAAGCTTGCTTACAGGAGATAGAAAGTGCACTGGTTAATTACAATGGCCATGACTGGCATATGATTTAGGAAAAAGCAAGGTCAGGGTCAATTATGCTACAAAGGACCTTCTTCCACATTCTGAAAAGACGTAAAAACTGTAGAGAGGCAAGGGTATCAGATAATACCTCATAACTAACATGTATTGAGCATTAACTTTCTATGTGCCAGGCATTCTTCTAAGGGCTTTCCCTGTGCTAACTCATCTAGTTCTCACAATAACTCTGTGAGGAAGACACTATTATGGCCCCCATTTTACAGATGAGGAAACTGAAGTACAGAGAGAGCGAATAACTCACCCGGAGTCACACAGCTAGTAAGGAGGCTGGCTGGGTTTGAACCCAGGAAATGTCTAACTCCAGAACCCTTAGTTTTAACCACTTCACTCTACTGCCTTTTGGGAAAAGGATTTATAGAATGTTCCTTTGCTCCAAAATATCTCTGTTGAAATTCTGCCATTAATAAAAGTGTCACAGAATTTTACAGCTAGAAGAGACCTCAGTATTCATTTGATTCAATTGTTATCCAAAGGGAAAACATCCTGGACAACTCAACTTGAACACCTCTAGTGACGGGGAACTCATTACAGCCAGAAGTAGGCACCAGCTGACAGCTCTAATTGCTAACAAAAACATTAAAATGATGATCGCTGGGGACAGCCTGGTAACACAGTAGTTAAGTTTGCGTGCTCCACTACGGCAGCCTGGGGTTCGCTGGTTTGGATCCTGGGTGTGGACCTACATACCATTCATCAAGTCACGCTGTGGCAGCATCCCACATAGAAGAACTAGAAGGACTTACAACTATGATATACAACTATGTACTGGGAATTTGGGGAGGAAAAAAAGGAAGATTGGCAACAAATGTTAGCTCAGGGCCAATCCTCCTCAACAACAACAACAACAAAGATTTAGAATGTTGGAGTGCCTTCCATGTGCCAGACTTTGCTAGAGCATGGGGGAGAAATTCTTCAATATGTTGAGTCCGAATCTGCCTCCCTGCAATTTCTTCCCACTGGATCTGTGTTCTGCTCTTTGGAACAACACAAATAATGTCTGTGGTTCCCTGCAATTCATGACAGTCCCACATATACTGGAAGACAGCTATAAAGTTCTTAGAAGTTCTTTTTCCCTGTTTATTTAATCTCCTCGCCTATCATATTCCCTAGGTGAGATTCATTTTTCTTATGAACAAGCTTCTGTTTTAAAATGCAAATGTGGGAGGGCAGCACATTAAGCTTAATCTGATGCTTCCCTTCCATCAAACTGTCTTGAGGGAAAGGGAGTTTTGATTTGAGGAAAGGAGTGGGGAGGGTGCTCAGAACAGAGGAAATCAGGAACGTGGTTCAAGTGCTGGCCCAGGCTTGGAGAGGGTGTTGACGCAGGCTCTTTGGGTAATGAAAAAGCAGCACAGGAATCCTGAGCTCCTGCGACTATGGAAGACGACATGCCAAGAGTTAAAAAATAGCAATAATGATGAACATCTGTTGGGCACTGACTATGTGCATGCTGGGCAGTTTGAATTGCCTCGCTTAATCCTCACATCAGTGTTACTAGGTAGGTACCATGATTATCCATGTGTTACAGACGGAGTAAACGAAGGGCTAGAGAATTTCTGACTTGTCTGGAAAATGGCAGTCAGGTTTTGAAGCCAGTGGCCTAGGCTTTTCTTAATTACCTCGCTAAAAGGAAGATGAAAACCTAACTTTGTCCTCTTGTCCTAGAGCCAATTAGTAATTATCCAAATGGAACCTAGATGCCCCAGACTTCTCCAGCCCTCAGGCGTCCTGCAATATCCAAATAATGACCCGCCAAAGGCCACTCTTCTACCAGGTTTCTCTAAGTATTTGGGTCCCTAGGTCCCTAAGGAATGTTCCACGCTCCACCAGTCTGTCTTCGATCTTTTTGGCTGTCTCAATCAGCCTACCTCTCCACTCCTCCCATGGGGAAATTCTTGTACTGCTCAAACTCATGGCACAGTTAAGACCAGACTAAAATGTTTAATGAGACTTTTCCCCCAGGGTCCCCCATTGAGCAAATCTCACGTGCAACTTCCAGCCAGGCTGCAGGGATCAGGTTAACACCCGCCTCCACTCCCCACCCCGTCTGCTAGCAGTCCTTGTGAGCCCACCGCCTCCTACAAGAGTCAGTCTCAACAACTGTGACACTCCCAGAAGGTAACACCCTATTTGCAGAAATGCAGTGCACGCAAGGAGAAGTTACATGAGCAGACTTAATACCTCAAGTCTCTCCATCTCTGGATAGGATCTTGGCTTTACCATTATATAACCAAAGGGCTCATTAACTGAGGCCCTCAATGGTGCCCTCATCCTCTACAGAAACTAAAAACTGCATAGCAAGTCTCAGCCAGGGCCTCATTAGACAAACACACAATCATACTTAAGATATTACTTTTTTTCCCAATATGAACTAATAATTTCCAAAGAGGATGCATTTGGGACAAACGAAGGCACTTTCTCACTTGTATAGAATCTAGAATAGTATAGTGGGAGGACCTCGCCTTAACTCTTACAAGCACAGTGTGTTAAGTCTCACTTTATCATCTGGATCCTCCTTCTGAATGATGATGCTTATAACTGAGAATTCTTTTTACTGTAAGAATCTGTGGAAATCTCTAAAGATCCAATACTGTTGGGTTTGAAACCATAAATTAACAATTTTAAGATGTGTTAAAAACTGGCTTTAATGGTTAGTATTATTTTAAAAACGCATCCACAACTTTGAACTTGTGTGAGTACAACTTTGACACTGATGAACATTTCCAGCCTCTTCCTGGAAGGGGTGAGCTGGAGAATGAAAGAACCCAGACACCAGTGGGACCTGCGAGAGGGGAAATGAAGATGCAGTTTCGGTGCCTGGCTTCAAAGGCTGGCGGCAATCAAGAGCCTAACCCATCTCTTTCCAGCTAGACCAACTTTCTGTAAAGACAGAAAAACCCCAACCAGCCAAAGTCAAATTTCCCCTGCATGATTTTTAATTTAACAATGTCCCAGTTTCCAAGCTATCGTCATCTGATCTTTGTAGTCATACCGATGAACAAGCACAGTCAGGGTTAGGGAATGGCTAGTGTGGCACAGCTCAGGCTCCTCAGCTCGGGGTCAAGTTTTCACTCTTTTCACTGAAGTTCCAGCTCCTTCATGAACTTGTGTTTACTCATTCTATTACTATTAAGGACAGAAATGAATAGACTAGAGAAAGGACTTTTTTCCTCCTAATGAATCATTCAGTAAACAGAATTGGATACCCTCCAATCTTGATGGCTGGTTGCATCTATGAGCTCTGCTGTGTAAAATCAGCTAGTTCACATTTTCACGGTTCTCAGATCCTCTTGTTAACAGATCTCCTTCCCAGTGTGCCCAGCCAAGAGCATAGGCCCGGTAACTTTTTTCTGCTGCCTCACACACACACTGCATCAGACATACACATTCCACCTACTGGCATTGATAAAAGACTGTTCTGTTGGGGGAGAGGGGTATTGAGACAATAAAATCACTATGGAAAATTTCTAGACAGATTCAGATACTAGACTTTGACTTAGAGGATCTATCAAATTTGGGCTAAGTTTATGTAAATTATAAATATAGATTGAGAGCTAAATTTCTCTTTTAAACAAAATGGGTCCTTCTGAAATCCAGAGTGACTAATTACTCCATATAACTAATTTGCTTTGAGAGTCAAAGACTCCTAGAGTCTTTGTAAAGCTCCTTTATGTTCAGACACTGGTAGTGAAGGTATGCTCACTCCCTTACGAGGCATCCTGATTTCAAAAGTTTGACAGCCTGAGAAGGTAAAAAGTTCCTCCTTATCCTGAGCCAAATTGACCTCCTGTAGCTTTCACCAATTTGGTCTTAGATCTACCCTCTAGAGAGACACAAAATAAACCTAATCCCTCTACTAGACAGCTAATCTCTTTATATGATTCTCTTAAAAGAAATTGTGGTGACTCAGGCTACAATTCTATCAAGGATATAATAAACCCAATGCCTTTCCCCTCTTTTCCCTTTCAGTGGCAGAACAAGCTTATGTGAGTATACTCAATATGCTGGGAGAAGAGAAAATGCTCCTTCCCGGCAGGCCCTGGTACTACAGCCCGATTCAAGACCCCAGTTTGTAGGCTGCCTATGGCAGTCAGAGATGGATCAGAGGCTGACAAAGGGCAGTGCTGGACAGGCAGGCTCCGTCAGATTTTCCTTTCTGTTACAGTAACACACAGCCTTCTGCTGGCTTAAGTGCATGTCTGGCCCCAGAGATTCTCCTCTTAGTCTGGCCCAGAAGTCCAGAGTTCTCAAACTTTTGTGTGCATTAGAATCCAGGGAGTTTTACACAGGGCTCCACCCCTGAGATTTTGGTTTAGTAGAAATGAGGCAGGCCCAGTAATCTGTATTTTAACAAGCAGTCCAGGTGCTGATGTCCTTACTACACTTGGAGAAACACTGATCTAAGTGAAGGAAAAAAGACAAGCAAAAAAATACCTTGCATTTTGGTTTATTTAACCAGAAAGCACACACACTTAACATTTAACATATTGGTCCTATCCATTTAAATTAAATTATTAAATTCCATGTTATATAAATGACAAAAATAACACTTTTAAGTCATTTACTATTCATCTGATACTAATCAATGTCTATAAAAACTCTTCCAGAATAAGGAGGGGACTAGTAACATCATTTTCAGGTTATAGACTGATAAACTGAAATGCTTGGTGGGAAGCATTCAACATTGGTCTTAAGATGGGAGCCAGGCCCCCCGCACTGCAGCCTATTTCCCAGTCTCAGGTTTGCCAACAGAACAGGACCAAGGGCCAGATTTGAGGAACTTTACAGGGAGAGTACATTTTGGCTTAACACTTAGCTGATCAACTTCGTGATTGAAGTTAACACAAAAATCACACTTAGATAAGCACCACCACAAACATCCTATGTAATTCTCTGACAATTCTAATAAAGCTATAGAGGGATTCCAGTACACAGGTTACAACAAGTTAAAACATTTCACAGTAGTCTAAATACCTGGGGAGTTTAATTATGCAAAGAGAACCCTTCTCTCCTTTGAGAACAACAGCTTATTTCTTCTCAAAATAGTTACTGTGGTTCTTTTACAAATATAAAGAGTGTCTCATCTCTAATTCAGCCTTGAAGTAATGCTATCCCAAGGCAGCCCTGGCACCTCTTTTCCCTGTGGCAAAGTGACCCCATGTCCTACCTGGTAATTCAGCACTTAGTAAATTGACTAAAAAAGTTGAGCAACAAATTTAGTAAAAGGTTTTGGTGATAGAAACTTACTTTCCTACTAAGCCACTTCATGCATGTTTGTTGCAAAATAAAATCATTTTAGAATAAATGTAACAGAGGCATCTAACTTTCACTTTCTGTCAGGGATGAAGACTTTCACTGGTTCGCTGACCTTCCTCTTCTTCCTGGAGCTCTCAGAACTTTGCTGACTGCACATAAAATTCATTCTTTGAATCTGTGAGAATCACCAGAGAGAGGCACAATTCAGCAGGGATTTTGACATCTGCACAAGGAATATACAAGATAGGTAGGCCAAGCATTAATCCCACCAGCCGTATAACGGATCCAAACCTGCTTTCCTGTGGGCGGTTTGGCCCTGCACAGAGGCCCTCCTGCCAGTATCAGAGGCCGGTATTCCAAGTTTCAGGAGCTGATGTCCCCTGGAGGCAGCCAGTTTCAGGGACAGCTTCCTGGCTCTCTTTAGTGAATTCAGCACATTCAACTCTTGAGGGAAGAGTTGTCAAGGCGTGGGGCCAACAAGGAACAATTAAGGGTCAGAAGAGATCTAGGCACTAATTGCTTTAGAGGCAAATAGAATTTAAGTCCCAATTTCAATTAGCAGAAACATACAGCCTTATCTTTTCTATCATAGGTTCACATTTATGAATTAGGAAGGACCATCGACATTCTTTCTGCCTGAAGAAAAGTATATGTTATTGATTAAAGGGAAGTTGATTAGTGAATCATCATATATATACATTTCTCCATTAGGCTCAGCTTTGGCAACGATTTTAGAACTTATTTTTGCTTAACTGAGTGAACAACTAGATGTATTATAATCTGTAAGACAATCCCTAATGCTTGGAATTCCAAGAAACACAGAGGACATTTTTATATTTTCCAGCCACTAGATGGGAGGAAAGGTTTTTCTATGTCCTCTGTTCTTTCTTTGGTAGGAAAATGGACTGAGATATATATTTTTAAGCAAGACTTAGAACATTTAGTAGAGGTTCCAACATTACCCTTTTTCCTTTTGCTATAGATACAGATTATTATTATTGATATGTTATTATTTCAAAATAGTGGGAATGTCAATAAAGCACTTAAACACCATTTAGAACCAAAAATTGGATCTGCAAATGGCTAATGTAATCACTAATTTTTCTTTTAGTTTTAGAAAGCAGTTGAATTTCTGATCTCAGAAACCGTAAATTCCTTTTGGCTTAAACTAAGACACGGACTATATAGAACAGTAAAACTCTGAGAAAATAAGTGGAGCTGCTCATCAAATAACTGGTGTACTTAGGTATGTAAAAGTTTGAAGCGATCTGCTCTAAAGCTAAGGAAATAGCAATATAAAAACCCAAAGCACAAAAACCAACTTCTTTATCTAGGAAATGAATGTGTTACAGTATGGCTGTAAGAAAAAGCACTTGGTAAAATCCAGCTTTTCTAGAAATGTTGCTTGGGCATGCTTTCCATTCAAACAAAATTATCCTCACTTCTATCAAGTCTGGGTACACTGGGAAGAAGAGAAGATGGATGTACAAATCCTCAAATGAGAAGTTGGCCTGATGGTTTAATAGTTTTGTTGTCTTTTTCTTCTTTGCTCAAGTAAACCAGAGTCTTATTACGAGTTTCAGAACTTACTGTAATTTTATTGCAGTAAGTTAATCAAAACATGTTTAATAATGTATACAATCTCAAGGAAACCAGCGAGGCCTGGGAACTCTTGATGGTTTATAGAAAACTAGTGGGTTCAAAAGCAAGCATGTGATCAGTCAGGGGACACTTCCTGACATAGATGAATAATCTATATAAACTATATAAACCATACAAAGGAACATTTGAGAAACACTATTCAGGTGTATTCCAACTGGCTGAGTTTGCATATTTGATGCCAAAGCCAACTAGGCAAGCAAAGGACCAGCAATCAGGCAGGCTAGAAAAATCTATGATTTGAGTAACATCAAATGATCATCAAATGATTTCTAATGCTTCTTATATTATATTTTAAACTGATAGCTTTTAAAATGTTTCTTGAATATAGACTAATAAGAGGCTACTATGATTCACTTACTACTAGAGCCTCAGGAATAGAGTATCTCCATATATGTCTGATAAAAGCCCTGAATATATGCTTTCTGCTGGATGATATTTCCCTCCTTTCTATTTTTGGTTTGGTAACAAATTCTCCATTTGAGAAGCCAAAGAGAAGGTTTTGCCTTAAGCACAGATAGGATTGCTGGCTGACTTGGTAGCAGTATTTGAACAGCACTGGAAGGGGTCCCTTCTTCTAAATGAGTCCTTTTATCATTAATTCCTCTATTCATCCATTTAAAAAAACATCTTGAATGTTCTCCAAGAGTTCTGTCTTTGACCATCTTTTCTCCTTATTCTCCACACTCTCTCTGAGTGATCTCATCCACTCCTAGGAATCAGTTACCATTTATAAGCAAAGACCCCCCACATTGATATATTCAGCCTAGATTTTCCTTTTGAACTCCAGATCCATGTGTGTAATCAACTGCCTACTAAAAGTCTCCACATGGTTATTCCAAAGAAAACTCAAAAGCAGTGTGTCGAGAATTGGAATTTATCATCTGCCTCTGTCAGGCTACTCCCAATCTTTGTTCTCATTCTTGTCATTACCCTGGAGGTGTCCAAGTTAAAAACCTGGGAGTCATCCATGGCTACTCCATCATTCTCACCCTAACATCTAACTAATCACTAATTTCTGTTGATCCATACCTCCTTAATATCTCTCAAATCTATCCATTTTTCTCTAATGCCATTGTCTCTACTTTAGCCCAGGCCAACATCATCTTTCCCAATTATTGGGCCTTGAACTTCCACTATTACTGCTTTTCCAACCTTTTCTCCACTCTGGAGCCTAAGTAGTCTTCTATGTAAATCTGACCACATCACTCTTCTGATTCATCAACTATCCATTAATGACTTCCCATTGTCTTCAGGATAAAGGCCAGGTTCTTTATGGCCGTGGCCCATCTCTGCAGCTTCATCTTGCCTCAGACTTACTTAACCAATTGCATTCTCCAAATGGGCCCTGCTTGCTCCCCTCTGGACTTTGCCTTTAATGCCCACTCCCATGCTCTGCTCCTCCCTTCATCTCCAGGCCCAGGGTCCACCCTGGGGTTTCCTCTGCCTACTGGCCTTCTCTGACACCCCTAGGGCTGTGTTCTGTTCTTACATCTTTTGTGGCATTTACTACATGGTGTTATCAGGCCTACTTACCAGTCTTCTCATCTAGAGTACAAACTCCTTGAGGTTAGTGACAATATCTTAGTCATCTTTGCATTCCCAGTTCCTGGCATCTGGTAGGTGCCTCTTAAATTATTGGCTGAATGAATGAATCCATTTTGATACTGATTTTAAGCCAGGCACTGCTCTGGGTACTAGTACCATATCTCTAGTAATATAAAGATGAATAAGACACAGTCGTTTTCAAGGATTGAGTCTTGTAAGGAAAGGCATTAAGCACACAATTACAATATAATGTAATACAACATAATTGACATCCATTCAATAGCCACAATAGACTTTCATTCATTCAGCAATTATTTATCGAGTGTCAGCTCTATGCATGATACTTTTCTAGGTGCTTGGGACACATTAATGAACAAAAGAGATAAGAAGCCTGCCCTATAGATTTTACAATCTGGCCATGTTACTTTTTGGCTTAATAATATCCAATGGCATCTTACTGCTTTTAGGAAAAAGTCCAAAGTCCTTACCTTGGCTTTTCATGCACTGTCAGGGGTTCTTTACATTTCTAGGGAAGGAGAGGGCTCACAGATTGGCTATAAGACCCTGATGAAAGCCATGCACTCTCTCCTCAGAAAAATGCTCATATCTCCACTCACATACTCACCCACTGTAGCAGGCCATTTGAGGAGGCTCCTAGGCCTCCTGAGTTCTTCCCAATAGAGTCACTACCCCACAGGGCCTGTCTGTGCCCAGCAGTACCAGCCTCATCTCCTGTGCTCTACTCTCACTCTCTGCCCTCTCAGTTTTCTCATACCTTGCTTCTTCCTGATTCCGGATCTCTGCATATTATGTTCCTTCTGCCTAAAATGCTCTTTCCCCTCCACCAGCCCTCTCTTGGCCTAGTTAATCCTATTCATTCTTCAGATCTTAGATGAAAAATTATTTCCTCAAAGAAAGTTACCCTACTTCTGTTCCAATTAAATTAGGTCCCCCAATCACATGCTCTTAATAGAGTTCCAGGAGATCAGGAACATGCCTGTCTTGGTCACAACTTGCACATAGTAGGGGCTCAATAAATGTTTTTTTGATGAACAAATGAAGGACTCTTCAAAGAGCACTCTGCCTGCAGTGTAGAAATGTATTGGAGGCATCAAGTGGATGCAGGGTGATGAGTCACGCTATTGTAGTAGTCAGGTGATAACTTGAGTGGCAGTGTAGACGGAAAAAAGTTAACAGTGAGAAAAATATTTAGAAGGTAGAGTCAGAAGGATGGGCAATTGGATATGATGATAAAGGAGAGGTAGATAGGTCAATAATAACTCCCAGTTTCTGGTTTAGCTAACTTCATGGATGAAGGTTCTATTCTCTCAGGTAGAGAACAATTGGAATTTTGAACCTGCTGAGTACCTGTGAAACCCCAAGTGGACATATTGAATAGGTAGCTGTATATGGAAGTCTGGAGCTCAGGAGAGAGGTCTGATTGGAGATATAAACTTGAGAGTCATCAGCATATGGAGGTTAATTAAGGCCATGGGTGTGGAAGAGTTTGCTTATTGAGAGATCAGAGCGTGAGAAGGGAAAGGGGCCAGGACACAGCCTTAAGCAACTCCAACATTTAGAAATTAAGTGAAAGATGAGCCAACAAAGGAGATTGAGAAAGAGAGAGAAAAGACCAGCAAATTGTCATGTAAAGAAAGCCACAGGAAGAAAGTTTTAAGAAGAGGGAGGGGAGAATAAAAAGGAGTGATGGTGGTAGTCAATAGTGTCAGGTGTTGCTGAGAGGTCAAGGAAGATGAAGACTGAAACATGGCCACTTGATTTAGCTACATGGAGGCTATTAGGTGCATTGGACTGGTGGAGGCAGAAGTCACGGTGAAGTCAGTTGAAGAGTGCATAAAAAATAAAAGAAATTGAGAGAGCAAGTATACAAAGTTTTATAAAAGTCAAGAGGGAGTGACCACCACAACCTGGAGAATTTAGAGAAGGCTTCTTAGCAGAAGAGGAACATTGAGCTGGGTCTTGTAGAATGAGTAGGAGTTCACCAGACTGGAGATGGTGGTAGGGGTGATGGCGGTGGACGAGGTCATTCTGGGCAGAAGATTCAGCTCATTTAAAGACACTGAATCACGAAACGACATGGAAGGTACATGTGACAGTGAGAAATGTCCCTTTAATAGACTGGCTCTTAGGGTTAGGTGTTATGTATACAACATACTTCTGTTAAAAATGTAAATTCCCCCAGAATTATTACTCAGTATGTAATTAGTATAAATTAACTTATCAAATGGTGTCCAAGTGGCAGCCTGCTAAAAGCAGGGCCTCAGAGGCTTTGGAAAGAAGACAGATACGTGTGATATAGAAAAAGCAGTTCAGGGCACAGTACTCACTTTGTGGGGAACCAAGGGGAGGGGCAGCCCCAGACAACCAGGAAATCTTGTAAGTACTTTACTAGCCTGGGGTGAGAGTACAGTGAATTTTGCTGACTTCAAAATTATTTGTCAGGTGAGATCTGGCAAAATGTTTTCTCCTTAGAAAACCAGTCCTTACCAATATAGATTTATAATCAAGCATTAAGTATGGAATCTTTGGATTTGGAAGTTCCCAGATCAAGGAATTTTTTGGTTCACAGAGGGTCTGTGCCCCTATAAGTGAGTTATAGCTGTGATTTTAATTTTGATTCCTCTCCCTTAACATTTACCTTTTCTGCACAATGAAAGGTAGATCAACAGCGATTATAAGATAAATGCTATTAGCATAAATGTAGCTCATGTTGACATTGTGATGAATGAGCAGTAAGAAACCAAATGCTTAAAGAGAACTCTTACCTCCAACACCAGTGGAGCTGTGAGCTCTCTGATATGTTGGGAACTGTCTCACGTTTTACTGGAATTTATGAAGAATTTTCTCATTCATTTACTTTCTTGACTTTCTGTAGTTTATGACCAGGGTTCTGGACCACAGCTATTTCTATTTAGGAGGTAAATACATATTCTCCTTAGAGTCATAACCAGATATTTCCATTAATCTCCAAAAATTATTATATTAGTTCTCCTTCCTTCCATATTCTCTAAGGCATTGTATGCCCTTAAAAGTTCTATAATTAATTCATTTATTCAACAAATGTTTTTGAGCACCTTCTCTGTGCCAGACATTGAGCTAAGCACTAAAGATAAAAAACTGATGAAGACACACTCAATGTCCTCAAAGAGGGCCTAGCAAGGGAAACAAACTGGTTACAGATGAAATGTAGAGTCATGTATAGGGTACAGCAGGGGTTCCAAAAAGATCTTATCAGCTCTTCCTGAGGAGGCCTGGCAAGGGTTTAAAGGGGATGTGAAGCTTAAACTAAATAGTGCAAGATGAGCAGACATTCACCAGGCAAATGGCATTAGGAATTGACGTTGCAGAGAGAACAGTCTAAACAAAAATAGCACAGGTACAGGGACATAAAGCAGGGTACCTCTGGAGAATTGGGAATGGTTCAATGGGACTAACAGGAAGGGCATAGGGTGGTGGGCTGGGTCAGAGAGTGTCATTCTCTGAAGTTTGGACTTTGTACTTAATGGGGTACCACCAAAGGGGTCTAGGAGCAGATTTGTTTAGAAAGAGCCCTATGGCAGCAGGGTGAAGGGTGGACTGGAGAGGAGTGAGACAAGAAGCAGTGAAGTTACTTAGAAGAAAACTGCTTCAAGAAAGAACAAGAGCAGCAGTGATGTTAGAGAGGGGAGGACTAATAGGGCAGAGGGCTGAGGAGAGAGAGAATGAATGCCTGAACCTGAACCCTAAGGTGACTTGATCACTAATTGCAACGAGCATAGGGATGGCAAAGGAAAGAAAGGAGTAAAAAATGACAAAGATTATCCAAGTTTCTGGTAATGCCATTGACCAATGTGGGAAATAGAGGAAGCTGAGGAGGTGGGGAGTGGGAACACGTGGCGAGGACACACGGAGAAATAACTGACTCCATTTTCCAGAATCTGAATTGGAGGTGAACTATCCAAATGAAGATGTCCACCAGGGCACTGCCTATGTGACGGAAGCTCAGAATGGAGGAAATTACATCAAGAAGGAAGGAAGTATTCCTTTGGACATATAGAAGGAAGTATTCACTTTGGACAAACGATGGGCTATTACTTGAGGTCCAGAAGGAAGCAGGTCAAAGTGGTTATAGATATAGGTACATCTTTAAATATGGGGGCAGGAAATTGAATGATTCACACTTCACAGCCTTAACTGTTTCTATGAAGTAGAGTTTAGGTCATCTGCTTAGAAAGTGAGGAAATTGGTCTCGGATGGTGCTTAAGACACTTATATGGTTAAAGTATGGACAACGGGAAAGGGAGCTAATAATTGACCTTTAAAACGAAGGGTAACTGTTGCTTAGTATCCAGATAGCTTTAAGAAATATCTTCAAATTAAGATACGTCTTCAAATTAAAATACTTATGTTTGACATATTAAAAATTTTGCTCTTCTTTTTACAAACATTTGACTGCTTACAACAGACCACATCTGTGCTAAGAACATCACAAGTGTTACCTCATTTATTCCTCACAATAATTGCGTGAGGGCCAGGAGGAAGTTTTTATTCCTTTTTTACAGATATAGAAACTGAAGCACAGAGAAGTGAAATGACTTGTCCAGTTCACATATTTATTAAGTGGAAGTCTTGAATCCACATCTCCTAATTTCAAATTTAGTGCTCCTTATAATTTGTTTCTTCAGCCCAAAGAGGAAAACAAAGACAGGAAATTGCAGGAGAGGCCATTAGAACTCTTTGTAGGGTTCATAGGCTTCTATCTGGGATTGACCCTTTTTGGGGCATAGTTTACCAGGATCTCAAACTAAACACAGCCAAAGGCCGAGTTCATTGTTTTTCCTTTGTAACATATTTTTCCTTATGACTTTTAATTTCTGTTAATCACTATTTCCCAGTCATCAAAAGTGGAAAACATGGTTACCTCAGATTCCTCTCTCATCTCCTAATGCCCACAGAGTTCTTGTAATGAGTAAATGGAATAGCACAGATACAGTACCTGGTACATCTCACATGTGCAAGTCATTCAGTGACTGATGGCTGTTATTTTTCCTACTACTACAGGTATCCCTTCCCCAGCCAAACCGAATCCTTGTGGTAGGCTGAAAAATGGGCCCCCAAAAGATGTCCACGTCCTAATCCCTGGAACCTATGAATGTTACTTCATGTGGCAAAAACAGAGGGGGAGGTCATTGCAGATGTGATTAAGACCTTGAGATGGAGAGATTATCCTGGATTATCCAGGTAGACCCTACATGTGCTCATGTGTATTCTTATAAGAGGGAAGCAGAGGGAAATTTGAACACATGCAGAAGAGAAGAAGACAATGTGACCAGTGAGACAGCGACTAGAGTGATGTGGCCACAAGCCAAGGAAGGCCCGCAGCCCCCAGAAGCTGGAAGAGGCAAAGAACAGAATCTCCCCTAGAGCCTCCAGAGGGAACACGGTTCTGCCGACACCTTGATTTCAGCCCAGTGACACTGACTTGGTACTTCTGGCCTCTAGTGAGAGAATACATTTCTGATGTTTTAAGCCACCAAATTTGTGGCAATTTGTCACAGCAGCCCTAGGAAACTAATAACAGTTACATTCCCCAAACATACCTCACTCTTTTTCTTCTTCTCTATTTTCCTTGCATTTCAAAAATAAAAATATTCTATTACTGTCTTTTAAATTTTGAATAATTCCTTCAAGGTCAATCTTTAAAAGTATTTCATCCACAAAGCATTTCCTGCTCCTTTAAGCTGATATGAGCCTTCTTTCTTGAGCAAATCCCCACAGCAGGTTTTTGTAATTATGTTTTTCTGACAGCATAAATATTTGTAAACAATTTGTCCTTTATCTGGGACTGGGTTTTAAGTTCTTTAGGAATAATTTATATTAACATTATGCTCTTTAGGCTCTCTGCAATGCCTTACACAGTGTCTTTCACACGGTAGATATCAACGATTCTTTTGCTACCCACTTCTACTACCTACAAAAGTGTTCAATTACACAGTTATTCACATATCCTAAAGCTTCACTGTGTATTACAGTAGTCATTAGCCACATGTGACTATTTAAATTTAAAATAATCAAAATTAAATAAAATTCAGTTCCTCAGTTGCATTAGCCACATTTCAAGTGTTCAACAGCCACACGTGAGTGTTCAATTCAAATGTTCACAGATATAGAACATTTTCATCATCACAGAAAATTCTTTTGGACAGAACTGCTTTATAGAGGCAATCTGGGTTTAATCCCAGTAAACAGAAAGTTTCCTAGGGACTATGGTAACAATAGGAATACAGAAACTAGAAATAATTTTTCCTCAAAATGCAAAGACATTACTGTAAAAATGTCAGTTTTCCCAAGATTATTTTATCAAGTCAATGCAATCCCAATCAAAAATCCAACAATATGTCTGTTGGAAATTATTCAGCTGATTATAATAGTCACCTAAAAAAGAAATGTACAGGAAAATCTTAAAAATACTGAAAAAGAAGAACTATGAGGGGAAAAGAGTTGCCCTTCCAGACAGGAACACATAATATAAAGCTAGAGTAATTAAAACATGATAGCAGTAATATAGAAGTAGACATATGGATCAATGAAAGAGAACAGCAGGTCGAAAAACTGGCATAAAAACAAACCTATGTATCTATGATTTTTAATTTATGAAAAAGTGACATTCAAATTAGCAGGGAAAGGACAGACAATTCAAGTGATACCAACACAATGGGAAAACGTTCTCACACTAGAAAAAAAAAGAATCCCAACTAGCAAATGTAAAAAGCAAGACTACAAACTTATTAGAAGAAAATATAGAAAAAATTTGTTTATAACTTTAGCAGTGGGAAGACCTCCTTCAGCAAGATATAAAATGATAACCCTTGGAAAGACATCCCATGTTCCTAAATTAGAAGACTTTAATATTGTTAAGATGTCAATAGCACCCAAAGCGATCTAGAGAGTCAATGCAATCCCTGTCAAAATCCTAATGATACTTTTTGCAGAAATAGAAAAATCCATTTGAAAATTCATAACAATCTCAAAGGACCCCAAAATGCCAAACCAATCTCGAAAAAGAAGAACAAAGTTGGAGGTCTCACACTCCCTGATTTCAACCTTACTACAAAGCTACAGAAATCAAAACATATGCTACTGGCATAAACACAAATAGACCAATGGACTAGAACAGAGAGCCCAGAAATAAACCCTCACTTACATGGTCAAATGATTTTCAACAAGGGTGTCAAGAGCATTCAATGGGGAAAGGAAAGTCTTTTCAACAAACAGTGCTGGGAAAACTGGATATCCACAAGCAAAAGAATGAAGTTGTAACCTTATACTACATACAAAAATTAACTCAAAATGGATCTAAGACCTAAACATAAGAGCTAAAATTATAGACCTCTTAGAAGAAAACATAGAGGGAAAGCTTCATGACATTGGATTTGGCAAGGATTTCTTGGATATGACACCAAAACACAGACAATACAAGAAAAAATAGATAAATTGGATTTCATCAAAACTACAAACTTTTGTGCATCAAAATGTGAACAAGAGACTGAACAGACAATGCACGGAATAAGGGAAAATATTTGCAAAGCATATATCTGATAAGAGATTAATATCCAGAATATATAAATAACTCTTACAGTTCAACAACAAAACAAACAACCTGATTAAAAACTGGGCAAAAGGGGCTGGCCCAGTGGCACAGCGGTTAAGTGCGCACATTCCGCTTTGGCGGCCCGGGGTTCGCCAGTTCGGATCCCGGGTGTGGACATGGCACCGCGTGGTAGGCGTCCCACATATAAAAAAGTAGAGGAAGATGGGCATGGATATTAGCTCAGGGCCAGTCTTCCTCAGCAAAAAGAGGAGGATTGGCAGTAGTTAGCTCAGGGCTAATCTTCCTCAAAAAAAAAAAACTGGGCAAAAGACTTGCATAGGCATTTCTTCAAAGAAGATATACAAATGACCAACAAGCAAATGAAGATTCTCAATATCACTAATCATTAGGGAAATGCAAATCAAAACCACAATGAGATATCACTTCACACCCATTGGGATGGCTAGTATTTAAAAAAACAAACAAATAGAAGGTAACAAGCACTGGGGATGATGTGGAGAAACCAGAACACTTGTGCATTGCTGGTGGGAATGTAAAATGATGCGCTGCTATGGAAAACAGTACGGCAGTTCCTCATAAAATTATAAATAGAATTACTATGTGATCCAGCAATTCCACTTCTAGGTATTTACCCAAAAGAACTGAAATCAAGAATTTGAACAGATATTTGTATACCCATGTTAATGGCATCATAATTCACAACAGCCAAAAGGTGAAAGCAACCCAAATGTTCATTGATATATGAATAGATAAACAAAATGTGGTATATACATACAATGGATATTTAGTCTTAAAAAGGAAGGAAATTCTGATACATGGTACAACATGGATGAAGGACATTATGCTAAGTCAAATAAGCCAGTTACAAAAGGACAAATACTATATGATTCCACTTATATGAGGTGCCTAGAGTAGTCAAACTCAGAGACAGAAAGTAGAATGGTGGTTGCCAGGGGCTAGGGAGAGAGATGGGGAGTCTATATGGGGAGTTATTGTTTAATGAGTATGGAGTTTCATTTTGGGAAGATGGAAAAAGTTCTGGAGATGGATGGTGGTGATGGTTGCATAACAATGTGAATGTACTTAATGCTACTGAACTGTACATTTAAAATAGTTAATTAAAATGATAAATTTATGTCATATATCTTCTACCACAATAAAAAAGAAATAAAAACAAAAGTGGCACATGATAAAAAAAGAAGAAGAAGAAAGAAACTGTAAAGGAAAACACATTTCCTGTGGTGGTATAGTCTTTGAACAGACAATCTGTAGGATCTACAAAAACTTCACATGTACATATCTTCAAGCCCCTAGGCATCTACTTTAGAGAAATGCTTCCATATGCACATTCCCTGAAGCACTGTTCCTAAGGAAAAGCAAAAACAACTTAGATGTTCCAGCAATAGCAGAAAGTTGAAACAAACTAGAGCATTTTACTATGCAGTATTATACTATGTATTATACTATGCAGTAGTTAAAAAGAATGAGGTTAATCTAAATATACCGCCAAGGAAAAATCTCCAAGATGTATGTTAAGTGAAAAAAGCAAGTTCCTGAAAAAGACAATATTATCCCATTTACGCTTTTAAAAAGTTCACAAATTAAATATATGCACATATAAATGTGTGTGTATATATATGTATGTATACACAATATATATCCTATGTATCTATATACATATATAGTGCAGTCCAATAGAAATAGAATGCAAAACACAATCATAAGCCACACATATAATTTTAAATTTTCTAGTAGATATATTTTAAAAAGTAAAAAGAAATAGATGAAATTAAATTTTAATAAGTCTTTAATCCAATATGCCAAAAATATTATTTCAATACATAATCAATATAAAAATTATTGAGATATTGTACATTCTATTTTTTCATACTATGTCTTCATGATCTGGCATATATTTTATACTTATAGCTCATCTCAACTCAAATTGGCCACATGTAGCTAGTGGCTACCATATTGCCCAGCACATCTTGTGTGTGTGTGTGTCTGTGTATATGTTTTAAATACAAAGTCAAAGGTATAGAATACCTTTATTGGTAGTTTTAAGATTATCCATGAGAATGTGTTCATATGTAAATTGTATAATTAAAGTTATATTAAAAATATGAAGTTCCATAATAATTTGTTTATTAATTCTGCTAAAACTGGGTCTTTTTATTACTTGATATGTTTATAATCAACATGCTTTTTACTTCATCTCTTTGTTTTCCATTATTTCCACTTTCCATTTTTTTCAATGTGATGAAAGCTTTATTATGAAGCTATTTCTATTTGTGAGGTGGAAAGGTAATAAAAGAACATAAAAACCTTAAAGTTTATTTGGCTTACCTTTTACAGTTATAAAACATTCTAAAATATTATTAGGTACTTTTCAATAGAAAAATGTCAGCTACTTTCCTACTTTCAAATACTTGAGTAATTAACTATGAATTCTGTGGTAGCTAAAGGAAGACATATAAAATACATATAAACATACTCAGCGCATACTTGAAGAAATTATAAAAATGAAAAAGTTTCTTGGTTTGTGGCATGTAGGAGGAAACCTACAGGCAATGACATGATGGTGTTATTAGATGTACTAAACTTGACATAGGTTTGCTGATTCTTCAAAAAAGAGATGAGCAGATAATAGATTCAGAATTGGAAATGTGATACCCTGCTTCTCATACTTGCTATGTAGGTCATTTGTTTGAATTTGGGTCTCTATAGAGTGCTTTAGCAGGTGTTGAAAGGAACACAGTATAACTGTAAGTACAGAAATGACTATAGAGATAGGTCCCATAAAATATACAGAAAAAGACCACTCTGATATGAAGACTGTCTGAGATGGAAGATCTCTATCAGTGTGATATTCAAACCTCAGGTCATAACTGCCTGCTCTCACTGGCAGAAAGGAGAGGGAGAAGTAGATGACATTTAGCAACTCTGGCATCCCCTGAATAGTTCTTCCACACAAGGTGGTGGCAGAGACATTCACCAAGAAGTCAGATTCTCACTTTAAATTGGCCGTAAGTTCACCTGAAGAGAAAAAGAAAAAGAAAACCCTAAAGAGAAGTAGCTGGGCATTTAGAGTGAGGATAAGTTTTATATGAGAGGCAGACACCTAAACTTAATTTTTATTTTACTTTTCCAGCAGTGAAACATTTTCAAAGTTCTAACTCAAAATGAATATAATAAAACCTCTCTTTCTGATCTACTTTTATTTTTAAACACATTGGAATCCTTTCCTATAATTAACAGAATTTTCTATGGCATCAATTTAGTTCAAGTCTAGTTATTTAATTGCTTGCTTCCTTTTCTTTTGTTTGTTTTATTTATCTATTTCAATACCTAATACAGTCACATAATATGAAATTCAAAAGGTAAAATAAAGGTACACAGTGAGACTCTCCCTGCCATCCCAGAGCCACCCAGCCCCCTCCCTAGAAGGCAACCTCTGTGACCAGTTGTTTGTACATCCTCCCAGAAAGTCTGTTCTGTTTTCATTCTGAAATCAACTGCACCACTAAAAAACTTAAACTGCTGTAAAATTCACAATATCATTCTCTTCAAATTGTTTTACTAAAAGTGGACCAGGCCTGGCCACGTTAAGAGTAAATGAGGAAGTGGAGGGTTGTGACCAAGTAACAGACCTATCTGCAGGGCCACTCCAGGTCTCATACAGCACGAAGGTAGGCTTTCCTCCCATTGCCTCCAGTGTTATTCCCCTCTAGAGAATACACATTTTCCTCCTGATTAAAGGAAATGAAAGAGAACCAAAGAGTGGAACGGTAAAAAGGAGAGTCGAGAACGAAAGGGTCAAGATTCAAGGAACCATGCTAAGTGCTGTGGTGGCGATGGGAGCAGCAGGGTGGCAAGCACTGGCAGCAGTGTTTCAAGGTACTGAGGGACACAGATGTGTAACCTACATCTAACACAGGTAAGAGGAAGTAAGGACTAAATAAAGGTAAAAGTAGTATGCTATAGGAATGTAGAGGAAGCAGGAGAGTCGGGGGACAGACTTCATAAATTAGCCCAGGGCTGGTGGAGCACGTCTGAGCAGCTTCTTCTCAAACTGCACAGGTTTTTCCTGACTCATGATTACCTAGAGCTGGGAGAATGCCAGGCCGATGTGCCAAAGCTCAGTCAGTAGGGAAGTCCTTTGGAACCAACGTGGAGAGGAAAAACTTTGCACACACACAAAAAATAAGGAATAATAATAAAAATCCTACTGCAGTTCACAGCTGATCTTCAGTTGTGAAAACTTGAAGAGAAAAAACACAAGCATTTTCAAAAGCTTTATTAGTTAGTTAAGATCAGGGCTGTCAGGCATTGCTCACCTCCAAGGGGCACCATTCATACTGGTTGTCTGTGTTTTTAGGTATCCCTGGAATGGTGCAGTGCACAATCAACACAACCATGCACGACAACCTTGCTAGGGCAAACATCAGTTCTTTGACTACTACTTTCTAAGTTTCCCCAACACTAAGTTTTTACTTGGGATACAGGGTATTCCCTTTGGCTAATATTTCCTATGACAAGAAAAAACAAACATTTAGAATGTTACGAATATATTTTCTTAAAAACCCAAAGTTGTTGAGTATAAACTGCAGCGTAGCTATGCTACAGAATATGGCTAGATTATATACCTAAAGTATGACATACTGTACATACTTTCCAACCTATAAAGATTTTCCATGATGGGGTAGGGCTGCTCAGTTTCAAATTAAACACTATTTATTTAGAAATGTAGGACTATTTCAAATCAGCCTGGGCCAGAGAGCAGAGTGGAGTAGAATTATTGTTTCAGGGCATCTGGCACATTTCTACTCTGAGGCTTTCAGCATTTAATGGTTAAAAGTTGAAAGTTTCTCCTTGTTGTAGAAGTTTTTCTCATTTTTCCCCAGTATCTCTCTTTTCACCGACATTATCTAATTCAGCAATGTGCAGATATCCACCAATTTGGAAAACACTGTGACAGTGGGTCATATAAAGGAATTAAAAAATGAGATGTGAAACTGATTTTTCTGAATGTTTAAAGTTATACTACTGTCGTTCATAATTCCTGGTTCTGATGTTCCTGATTAGGAAGTATCTAACCAAGTGAAATTTAGAAATATTTGTCATCATTAGATACGGCAGTTTTTCGTTCTCTTCTCTGTGCTTTGCATTAATTGTTGCGTATGTAGGAACCAATCTTCTAATTTTTTTTTTTTTTTACTTTGTGGCTATTGAGCTAATTCCTGGTGGTTTTTAGAATTTACCCACATTTTCCCTTTTTGTGGAAATATTTACACTGGGGATTTCCACTAAGGGAGTTAGAGTTAATTGAGCTCTTTTTTAGGGATATAGCAGCTGAGGCCATATTTCTACTAGTGCCTTTTTTTTCTTGCCCTACTCTAAGAGAGTGTTTCCACACACAAGACTTAATATAACAGGTCCTCATGGAATATTACATATGTAAAATAAGATCATGTATTTGAAAATGTTTGGCACAATATCCGGTACATGTTAATTACTTAACACAAATTGTATCTAGTTGAACATTATCTGATTTTGATGAATTTGTGGTTGCTATAAATGAAATGTGCCCTGAGCTGGCATGAGGATTAAAAAAAAATCTAACTTATCTTGGGGTATGAGAAGTATAAGGCATCTCTGAGTGGTAAGTGAGATTACATATTTCATAAAAAAGTCTTTCACTTCAAATTTCAGCTAGAATTTCAAGTGTTCCTGTAAATGCAACAGTGAAAGATGAACTACATATACTTGAAAATGCTTAACTTAAAATGAAGAAGGACAAGAGGAGTATAGAAGCTAGAGACACTGAAAATTGAAATGCATACAAACTGAGACATCCTTTCAAATCCCACCCAAGAAGCGATGAATAAGCTTGAAAAAGTATCCATCTGTTTTTTTTCATGGTATAGTGCACAGACTGAGAACCAGGGGCTGGGTTCCATCACTGACTTGCAAGTTTCCATCACAGTAAAAAAAAGGGAGGGGGATAATATTTGCCATGGACCAAACAGCGATGCTTTGAGGAATAATGACATAATGTCTGTAAAGAGGTTGGAGTTCCTTGGAAAAAAGACACTACATAAATATAAAGTAGCATTAATATTTAGGCTTAGTCCACAATATGAGAACTGCTTTCTTTGGCTCATGAGGTCATCAGCAGTTTTGTAAAGTGCGCTCAAACAGCCACAGAGGAGCCTTGTTAGCTTCCTTGTAAGTGGACTGTAAAGCTAATCTGACCCACCTGGTCAGAACAGTTATGGAGTCCATGTTCCCTTTTCATAGTCTCCGCAAGGATACAGATGGAGATGCTCAACTCCCTAAAGGAATGAGACATGGCCGAGAGAGCACTTCTACAGCACTTAAGGCTTCCCAGGAATGCAGTGGGAGTTTGGGAATGTTTTGGCTTAGAATTAAACAAAAGTACAGACACATCATGTCTTGATTTAGAAGAAAGGCTAAATTTGCCTTTCTCAGACAAAGAAAATTTGGAGTAAGGGTAGGAATGAGAAAGCTACTTCTTGGAATGGTTAGTTTATATCTTTAGAGGATTTGGACACAAACTTGGGTATTTTTGTCCTGGGAAAGTTGTAGTCTCTAAGGGTTGTAGTTTCTTTGATGGCACATCCTGACTCCTCATCAGAGCTTCATCTCTATGAAACAGTTATCATGGGCAATCTTGCAGAGGTTTTAGTTCTAAAGTTTCAAAGGATAATCAATTCAATGTAGACATTGCCTTGCAACGTCTTGTGGTATAACTGAATGACAGTAATGTTATTGTGACAAAATATTTGCATTTCTCAGTTTTAAAAGATAACACTAATTTTTATTCAAGGGCCTCAGGCATCAGAAACCACCACTTCAAAATGCAAGGTTCATGAACTTATAATTATTACTGCTTAATAGTGATCTGAAGCTGTGTCCATAATACCAAAACATTTGAACAAAAGATGGAAAAAATGTGAAGGAATCTTTCTTTTGTATCTGGATGTCCTGTTTCTACATTGATATAGGTTGTTATTTCAGAAATGATTTGACTTCTTGTCCACCGAATGATATGGTATTTCAGACTGATTGATATTGATAATATATGCTTTTTTAGGGGAAAGGTAACAGAAATGTTATAGTTGTCTCAACTTGTAGTCAAATCTACACTAACTGGAAAGCATTTTCTAAATAAATTCTTGACTTTAGCCCTTCTATCTCTTCCTATCCTTTGATGAACAGTTCAGTCCTAACACTAGTGTTAGGTGTGGCAGAGCAAGATAGGCATCCACATGGAGGGGTGTCAGAGCCTGAGCAGAGTGAGAGGGCATCCATGTGGAGGACAGGCCTGGTGTGAGGAGTCAGAGCCCAAATGGAGTGAGGAGGGCCTCACAAGTATGGGTGACCCACAGTGGGGTGTCAGAGCCCCAGCAGGGTGAGGAGGGCATCTATGTGGGGAAAAGATCCAGGGCAGGAGAGTCAAAGCCTTACAGGGGTGAGATGGGTATCTATGTGAGTGTGTGGAAGGTGGCAAGGATGGGAATTTGGTTACATTTGAGGGACTGATAAAATAAGTAAATATGTTAAGTAAAATGGGAGTCAGGTTTCTCATTGATGGAGAAAGAAATTACAAATATGGAAAGTGAGAAAACGAGAATGACCTCTATAGTATCGGATTGGAATTGACAGTATAGGCGTGAACTCATGGATTTCCATATAGAGATATAAACATAGATGTATATGTGTGTGTGCATATGTTCAGACATATATTCTCTAGCTCTGTCCACTGAGAAAGGCCTCATCTTGGCTCCTAAAAGAAACCACTGAAAAACCAGGGATCCTCAGAGAAATGACTGATTCCAGGACTAGGTCAAGGAAAGTACAAGATGAGCCTGGAACAGCTTGTTGAGCCAGAATATAAGGGAGTACTCCAAGAAGTAGGGGGACATATCAAAGAACACAGGAGCCAACCTGAAGGGGTTCCCACTGGCAAAATCCGAGACAGTGAGAGCATCAAAAAATTAATGATAGTGTGGATAAAACAGGCACTCATGAATCTATATTGATATAAATAAATAATGAGTAAATGGGAAGTTTGATGAGGAACTGGGTAATTTACATAGTTTCAAAGTACTTCCCTACAAACTACTTATTAATTACAAAGGGGAAGAGAGAAACTTTATAGTAGAGAAGTCTGGCAGAAACTACCTTAATCAAGTGACCAAAATAAACATCATCAGTATTCGGACAGATCAAAATCATATGCCACTTGACAGGAGGCAATGAGTACTCAGCACCACTTCTGCGGCATTCTTTAGAAAAGTGCATACCCTAAATCTAATCATGAGGAAACTTCAGACAAACCCAAATTGAAGGACACTCTATAAAATAACTGACCTATTCTGTAAAAACATGTCAAGGTCCTGAAAGTCAAGGCAATACGGAAGAACTGTTCTAAGCCAAACGAGGCTAAAGAAATTTAACCACTAAATGCAACATGTGATCTAACCTGGATCCTTTTGCTTTAATGGACATTTTTGGGATGACTGGCAAACTTGAATGGAGCCTGAAGGTTAGTTGATAGTAATGTGTCAAAGTTAATTTCCTAGTTTTCATGGTTGTATTGTGATTATGTAGGAGAATGTCCATGCTTCTAGGAATTGCATACCATGGTATTCAGGAGTGATGAAGCAACCAGTTCAGAAAAACCGTTGTTTTTGTTGTACTTCCAGCTTTTCTGTAAGTTAGAGATTGTCGCAAAATAAACACAAATTTATACAAAATATTATTTTAGAAAAAGAGAGAGCAAATTTTCTGGGCTTTTCCTGTTGATATAACACATATTTTACAGACAAATACTGTGGAAACTAAAGACATTTATTCTGTTCAAACTATCTAGTGATTATTTTGAAATGTGTCCACGTGTAAGTGAGGTGTCAATAAACTTGGCTTGTTCTAGAAACAGAAAGAAGGCCAAAAAAGCTGGAGATGAAGGAGCAAGGGGAAACTGGCAGGAGGTAAGGTCAGAGCCTTGGGCTACAGCAAATCAGCTATGGTCTTGCAGGCCATGGAAAGTGAAGTGACACGAATAGATTCATATCTTTAAAAGATTATTATGGATGCTTTGTGTCAAATAAACTGTGCAGGAGCAAAAATGAAAACAGGGCGACCACTGCAGGGGCACTGTTCACTTGGGCCACAGTGGCAGCAATGAGATAGTAAGAAGTGGTCAGATTTGAAATATATTTCGAAAGGAGAGCTCCCTGGACTTGCTGATGGACTGGATGTGAGTTATGAGGGAGAAGAACCAAGGATAGTTCCTAGGGTTTTAATTAGAGCAACTGGGTAAAACGATGGTATCATTTACTGAGATGGGAAAGACTGAGGAAGTAAATAATGATAGGAAAATAATAAGAATTGTGTATTGGACAGTGGAGTGGTGGGATGAACACCTCGTTAAAATGAGTTAAGAGAACAGAAAGCAGGGAAGTGGACACAGCAAGCATAGACAGTTCTCTTGCAAGATGGATATGATTTGGGTCAATGGAAAGAAGCAGCAAATTCCAGGCAAAAGAAAGTATATTTGTTAAGATATGGAAGCAGAAATGAACTTGGCTTGTTCTTGTGACAGTGAGAAAGCTGACCTAACTCAAGGAAGGGGAACATGTTGGGTAATAGTGGGAAATAAGACAGGTAACATGGAGCGAGCTCATAAGCAGCCTAAAAGCCAGGTAGAGATGTTTAGACTTGATGTAGTAGGAAATAGGAGTCATGAGATATTTTGATTAGGGAAGTGATATGGTTAGTGTGACTGAGGAACTGAATTTATCATTTAATTTAATTTAAATTTTAACAGCCACATGTGGTTAGTGGCTACCATTCTGGACAGTGCAGGTTTAGGTAATCATCAGAATGTTTGGAGTTAAATTAGGAATAAGTATAGAGAAAACTAAGCAAATGAAGAATAACTATTAACTGCAGAGAGAACAAAAACTTGTGCAAGAAAGGAAAAGGAATCATGACTTACTATATAACTCGGCTCTGCATAGAAGTATATAGTTACAATAACATAAGCACAAATTACTGACATAACCCAAATCATATTATATATTGGGAGGCTATTAGGTGGCTTGTTTTATTTTACTTTCATTTACCAAAAACATACAAATGTTTTCTCCAGACCAATAATTTTATTTCTCTAATATGTTCTTAGTAGCTACATAGTGCTTAATTTTATTGGTCTACCAAAATTTATTGAGCCAATCCTGCACTGAGGGACATTTAGATTGTTTCCAATTTGGGACAATTCTCAATAGGGCTTTAATGGTTAACATTGTGGATCACTGCTTTTTAAACTTCAACTGCAATAAGGTAAAATTTACATACTATCATATGTACTATTGCATCTATTTTAAGAGTATATTTCCATGAGCTTTGATAAATATATATATCCTTGTAACCACTATCACAATCAAGATAGAGAACATTTCGTCACCCCAAAAAGTTTCCTTCTGCCTCTTTGCACTAAATCCCCACCCAACCCAAGCCCTAAGCAAACACCAATTTGTTTTCTACCATTATAGATTTGTTCTAGAATTAGTTTTAGAATTTCTAGATTAGTTCTAGAATTTCATACAAATGAAATCATAAAATACGTACTCTTGTCTGACTTTAAAAAATTCATTCAGTTTTGCATGTATCAGCTGTTTGTTCTTTTTTATTGCTAGAAATAACTTACTGTACAAAGATACTATATAATTTGCTTATCTCTCGACCTGTTGATGGGCATTTAGGTTGTTTCCTGTTTGGAGCTATTATGAGTAAAACTGCTACAAACATTTGTGTATAAGTCTTTTTTGTGATTATATGTTTTCATTTCTCTTGGGTAAATACCTATGAGAGAAATTGCACCATATAGTAAGTGTAGGTTTATAGGAAATTGACAAAATGTTTTCCAAAGTAGTTGTACCATTTTACATACCCACCCATATGTTGCTAACATATGAAAAGTCCAAAAGCTTTACATCCTTGACAACACTTGGCAGTGTCAGTAATTTTCATTTTAGTCATTCTAGTGAATACGTATCTCATTTTGGTTTTAATTTGTATTTCCCTGATGACTAATGCCCTTGAGCATATTTTCACTCTTATTTGGCCATTGGTACATATTTTTTGTGATGTGTCTGCTCAAATTCTTGGACCTTTCTAAAAATGGGATTGTCTTATTATTGAGTTGTAAATACTGTATAAATATAATCTGTATACGTAAAAATTACATATTCTGAATATAAGTTCTTTATCAGATGTATATATTAAGAATATTTTCTTCCAGTCTTTGGCTTGCTTTTCATTTTCTTAACAATGTCTTTGGGAGAGAAGTTTTTAATTAAGGTGAAGTCCAATTTATCAATATTTTTTCTTTTATAGTTAGTGCTTTTAGGGAACTGCCTAAGAAATTTTGGCTGAAAATTTTTTTCCTTCTAGAAGTTTTAGCTCTTACATTTAAGTCCTTAATCTATTTTGAATTAACCTTGTGTGTGGTGTGAGGTAAGAATTAAGGTTCATTTTTCCCATGTGGATATTCAGTTGTTACAGTATTTATCAAAAAGACTTTTACCTTGACGCCTTTGTAAAAACTCAGTGGATTACACATGTATGGGTATACTTCTGAACTCTGCATTCTGTTCCAATGATTTATATGTCTGTCTATCTTTACCACAATGTCACTCTATCTTGTTTACTGTCCTTTGACAGTTGATATGATAGAATAAGTTCTCCAAATTTGTTCTTGTTCAAAAGTTTTATAGGGGGCCAGCCCTATGGCTGAGTGGTTAAATTCATGCTCCGCTTCAGCCACCCAAGGTTTTGCTGGTTTGGATCCTGGGTGCGGACATACCACCACTCTTCAGGTCATGCTGAGGCAGCAGCCCACGTAGCACAACCAGAAGGACCTATAACTAGAATATACAACTATGTATGGGGGGGGGGGCCTTTGGGGAGAAGAAGAAGAAGAAGAAAAAGAAGATTCGCAACAAATGTTAGCTCAGGTGACAATCTTTAAAAAAAAAAGTTTTATAGCTTTTCTAGGTCCTATGCATTTTCATTTAAATTTTAGAGTCAGCTAATCAATTTCTACAAAAGGGGCCTGTGGAGTTTTGACTGGGATTGCATTGAATGTAAAGATCAACTTGGGGAGAAGTGACATCTTAACCAAGTTTTCCAATCCATGAATGTGGTAAATCTCTGCATTTATTTAGATCTTTTTAAATTTCTCTCAGCAATGTTCTACAGTTTTTACTGTACAGGTCACGGCATATGTCTTATTAATTTAGCTCCAAGAATTTCATGAATTTTTATGCTGCTGTAAATGGTATTTTAAAATTTCATTTTCCAATGGTTCACTGATAGTATAGAAAAATACACTAAGTTTTTTTTTTTTTTAATTTTATTCTTGTTTTTTTGTTTTGTTTTGTTTTGTTTTGTTTTTGGAGGAAGATTAGCCCTCAGCTAACTACTGCCAGTCCTCCTCTTTTTGCTGAGGAAGCCTGGCTCTGAGCTAACATCCGTGCCCATCTTCCTCTAGTTTATACGTGGGACGCCTACCACAGCATGGCTGCCAAGCAGTGCCATCTCCGCACCCGGGATCCGAACCAGTGAACCCCGGGCCGCCGAGAAGCGGAACATGCGAACTTAACCGCTGCGCCACCGGGCTGGCCCTACAATAAGTTTTTATGTATTGACTTTGTGTCCCGTGACCTTGATAAATTCATGTGTTAGTTCTGGGAGTGTCTTCCTTGTAGATTTCTTAACGTTCTCTTTGTACACAATCATGTCATTTTCAAAGAAATTCAGTTTTACTTCTTTCCAATCTGTATGCCTTTTATTTCTTATTCTTCCCTTAATTCACTGACTAGCACCTCCAGTACAATGTTGAAAAGAAGTGGTAAGAGTAGATATCCTGTTTTACTCCCTGTCTTAGGTGGAAAGTGTTTAGTCTTTCACCATTAAGTATGATGCCACCTTTAGGTTCTTTATAAACATTTTCTATAAAGTTGAGGAAGTTCCCCTCTATTCTTTGTTTTTCTAGAAGTTTCTTTTTTAAAAATTAAAAATGGATGTTGAATTTTGACAAATATTTTTTCTGCATCAATAAAATAATTGATTTTAAAATATCTTTATTTCATTTTCATTTGTAAAGGATATTTTTGCTGGGTATAGAATTCAAGGTTCAAAGTTTTTGTTTTTCAAGTACTTTAAAGATGTTATTTCATTGTCTTCTGGCTTGCATTATTTCTGCTGAAAGTGTTCTTATAATTTTCATCAAATTTGTAAAATTTACAGCCATTATATATTTCGACCCCTGCACAATTTCTGTGATTATAATTACACATAGATTAGATTGCTTGATATTGCCACACAAGTCACTGAGGTGCTATTCTTTTCATTTTGTTTTTCAGGGTTTTTTTCCTCTCTATGCTTCAGTTTGTTATTTTCTATTGCTCTATCTTCAAGTTCACTGATCTATTCTTTTGTAGCTTCTAATCTGCTGTGAAATCCATCTAGTGATACTTTAAAATTTCAGATATAGTATTTTTAAGCTCCACATTCTATTTGTCCCCCCTTTTAACACTTTTCATTTTCTCATTATGATCATGTTTTTCTTTAAATCCTTGAGCATACTTATCACAGCTTTTTTCCATTTGTTTCATTGAGGTATAACCTACACGCAGTAAAAATTATCCTTTTTAGTGTATAGTTCTGTGAATTTTGACAAACATATACACAGTAACGATATAAAACAGTTCCATCACTCCTCAAAACCCCACCATGCCCCTTTGTAGTCAAGCTTCACATCCAGCTCTGGAACCTACTGATCTATTTTCTTTCCCTATAGTTTTGCCTTTGCAAGAATGTCATATAAGAGATCAATTTCCAGCAGGTCAGTATGAGGAGCTCTGCAGACCTGCTCCCTAGAAAAACTGGTGAAAACTATTTAAAAAAATAAAGTCCACAGAATGGTCCTAAGGGCATACAGCAAATGAAGAAACCTCTAGTCAAGAAAATTTACTAAAATTTGCTAAGAACACCAAAAGCCTGTGGTATTTGTACCCAAATCACTCCTTCCACCCTCCCAGCTCAATGAAACTTCACTCTACTCCTCATGTGCAGCCAAGAACACATAGCTCCCTCTCCTCCTAGTTCTTACTCAAAGGGTTACCTTTATGAGAGGGACAGGACATCAGCATTTCTCATCCTGGCCCTGGCTACATATTGCTGAGGCTAAATTCTATGTCAGTATGGCCAAGAGTTGGGGGCTCCTTTCTTCTACCCAGTCCCCATTGGTGAGACAGAGGTTCCATTTTGAGTACAGCATTGCTCAGAATGCCAGGCCCCCAATCACTCTTTCCCTGAATAGTAAAACAGTGGTTCCATGCTGGCAGAGACAAGCTGAGACCTGAGTCTAATGTACCCTCTCCACATAGCACTCAGCTCCTAAAGTAGGACTGTCACTCAGAGAGATGCATGTCATTGTTCCCAACCCCAGGTCTGGAGCTGTGACTCAGAGATTTTACCAGGGGGTAGAAGCAGGACATAAAACAGATGGCTCCTAATCTCTTCTGAAGGACAGTGACTTTATTTGCAACAAAGCATGGATAAATTCAAAGCTAAGGACACTCTCAAATACAATGGAGGTTGTGTTGAAAGGCAATTGAGGATACAGATAGATTCACCGGAGATAAAGGCTAAACTGCAGGTTGAGTATTTTGCAGGAGAGAATCCGGAAAAGAGAGAACCCTCCTGAGATCAGAACAAATCTCAAACACTGACTTCAGAAACCATCCCTTCAAAGGGGCCCAAATTTGATTGGACTAGTCTCTACAGCAATTTATGCCTGGAGCACTGTTGAAAACAATAGAACAATCAGTAGCAATTACTTGAGTTAACAATCTACTGTGGTCAGGGAAAGAAACAGTCAAAGAAAGCCTTGATAAAACCATCATCATCCCTGGGTGACTGTAAGCATACCCAAGCCTGTACTATCTGAGTAACAACATCAGAGGCTTTACTACAGGGGTGAAGTAGACCTCACTAAAATAATCCAGCCAGTCACTAAACAAATAAAGTAATAATAATAATAAGTCCCAGGGAGTGATGGAAGGACCAGAATCAGGATTGCTATAATATATTATCTAAAATGTCAAATTTTCAACAAAAATTATAGGATGTGCAAAAAAACAGGAAAATATGACCCGTACACTGGAAAAAAACCAGGTAACAGATAATGCCTGTGACAATAATCAGATATCAAATTTAACAGACAAAAACTTCAAAGTATCCATTATAAATATGATCAAAGAATTAAAGGAAACCGTAACTGAAGAAATAAATGAAGATATGATGCAATGTCACATCCAATAAGGAATATCAATAAAGAGATAGAAATTATAAAAAGTACCAAATGGAAATTCTGAAGTTGAAAAGTACAGCAACTGAAATGAAAAATTCATTAGACAGGTTCAGGAGTAGATTTGAATTGGAAGAGGAAAGAATTAGCAAACTTGAGATAGATTGATAGAGATTATGTAATCAAAAAAATAAAACAGAGAAAAAAGAATGAAGAAAAATGATAAACACCTCAGAGAAATGTGGGAAACCATCAAGTGCACCAACATACACATAATGGGAGTACCAGAAGGAGAGAAAAGTGAGAAAGAAATATTTCAAGAAATAATGACTGAATCCATCCCAAATGTATTGAAAAACACTAATCTACACATTCAAGAAGCTCAACAAACTTCAAGTAAGATAAATGCAGAGATCCATACACAGACACATCATAGTAAAAAGCAGCAAGAGAAAAGGACTCATCATTTACAAGGGAAACCCAATAAGGCTAACAGCTGACTTCTCAGCAGAAATAATGGAGGTTAGTTAGGCAGTAGGATAACATATTCAAAATGCTCAAAGAAAAGCTGTCAATCAAGAAACCTATATTAAACAATGCTACCTTCAAAAAACGAAGATAAAATAAAAACACTTCCCGATAAACAAAAACTGAGAGAATTTGTTGCTAGCAGACCTGCCTTACGAGAAATATTAAAGAAAATGCTTCAGGTTGAAAGCAAGTGACCCCGGATGATAATTGGAATTAACTTGAAAACACAAAGAGCACTGGTATTGGTAACTATGTCATTATAAAGGTAGGATAAATAATGCAGATGATTTCTCCTTTCTTCTCTTAACTAATTTAAAAAGCAACTGTATAAAATAATATTATATAATGTATTGTTTGACTTATAGGGAAATACAACATATTTGCCAATAACAGCACAAAAGAGGTGAGTGGGAGCAAGCTGTACTGGGCCAAGGAAATGACTACAGATGGTAAAGTAATAATTACAACAAGATATTATTGGGTTTGTAACACTAACAGATGTTATATGTACAACAATAATACCACAAAAGCGGAAAGGGAATAGAGCTATATAGGAGTAACATTGCTACAGCTCCCTGGAATTAAACTAGCATAAATCTGAAGCTGATTGTAATGAGTTAAGATGTATATGATAAGCCCTAGAGTATCCAATAAATATATATACACTGAAAAAATCCTTAAAGAAATTTAAATGCTTCATTAAAAATATTCACTCAGTGCAGAAGAAAACAGTAAAGGAGGAATAGAAGAACAAAAAAAGACATGAAACACATAGAAAACAAATAAAATGGCAGTCATAAATCCAACTATATCAATAATAACATTACTGTGAATTGATTAAACAATCCAATCAAAAGGCAAAGATTTTTACGAGATAATAAGGGACATTTTATGAAGATAAAAGGGTCCATCAAACAAGAAGATAAAATGAGGGGCCGGCCCCATGGCCAAGTGGTTAAGTTCACGCACTCCGCTTCGGCGGCCCAGGGTTTCACTGGTTTTGATCCTGGGCGCAGACATGGCACTGCTCATCAAGCCATGTTGAGGTGGCATCCCACATAACACAACTAGAAGGACATACAACTAGAATACACAACTATGTACTGGGGGACTTTGGGGAGAAAGAAAAAAAAAGAAGATTGGCAACAGATGCTAGCTCAGGTGCCAATCTGAAAAAAAAGATAAAATGATTATAAACATATATACACCCAATAATAACACACAAAAATATATGAAGCAAAAACTGATAGAAATGAAGGGAGAAAAAGACAATTCAACAATAACAGTTGAATACTCCAATACCCCAATTTAGTAATGAATAGGACAACTAGGCAGAAGATTAACAAAGACATAAAAGACCTGAACAAGAGTACAAGACAACTAGACCTAACAGATACCTATAGAACACTATACCATATAACAACAGAATATACACTCTTTTCCAGTGCACATGGCACATTCTTCAGCATAGACTATATGTTAAAGCCTAAAACAAACCTTAATAAATTTAAAAGGATAAAAATAATAAAAAGCATGTTCTCTGACCACAATGGAATAAAATTAGAAATCAAGAAGAGAATAAAATTGAGGAAATTCACAAATATGTAGAAATTAAACAACATACTCCTAAATAACCAATGGGTTGAAGAAGAAATCAAAAGAGAAATCAGAAAATACTTTGAGATGAATAAAACTGAAGACACAATATAGCAAAACACAACATCACGCTGTTAAAGCAGTGCTTGGAGGGAAATTTATAGGTGTAAATGCCTATATTAAGAAAGAAGAAAGAGGGGCCAGCCCTGCGGGTGAGTGGTTAAAGTTCCACAAGCTCTGCTTCGGCATCCTGGGTTCTCAGATTTGGATCTCAGGTGTGGACCTACTCCACTCATCAGTCATGCTGTGGAGGCATCCGACATACAAAATAGAGGAAGACTGGCACAGATGTTGGCTCAGGGTGAATCTTCCTCACTGAAAAAAATTTAAAAAAAAAAGAAAGAAAGAAGAAAGATCTCAAATAACCTAACCTTCTACATTAAGACATTGGGGAAAAAAGTGCAAACTAAATTTAAAACAAGCAGAAGAAAGGAAATAATAAAGATTATTTTGGATATTTATGAAATGGAGAATACAAAAACAACAAAGAA
Organism: Equus quagga; assembly: GCF_021613505.1. Lineage (NCBI taxonomy): Eukaryota > Metazoa > Chordata > Mammalia > Perissodactyla > Equidae > Equus > Equus quagga. The sequence goes on along the minus strand of NC_060281.1, from coordinate 86,581,295 downwards.
AACTGATGAATCCATAGGCTGGTTTTTTTGAAAGATCAACAGAATTGACAAACCTTTAGCCAGATTGACCAAGAAAACAAGAAAGAAGACTTACATTACTAGAAACAGAAAAAAACAGCAAACATTACTACTGACTTTACAGAAATATGAAAAGGATTATAAAGGAATACTATGAACAGTTGTATGTCAATAAATTAGATAACATAGATGAAACAGAAAATTCCTAGAAAGACACAAACTACCAAAACTGAATCAAGAAGAAACAGAAAATCTGAATAGATCTATAACAATAAATCTATAATAGATCTATAAGTGAAGATACTGAATTAATTACAAAAAAAATAGCCACAAGAAGAGCCCAGCCCAGATAGCTTTACCACTGAATTCTACCAAACATTTAAAGAAGAATGAATAGCAACTCTTCACAAACACTTCCAAAAAGTAGAAGAGTGAACATTTCCAACTCATTTTATGAGGCCAGCATTACCTTGTTGCCAAAACCAGAAAAAGATATCACAAGAAAAGAAAACCACAGATTAATATCTCTTATGCATATGGGTGTAAAAATCCTCAACAAAATACTAGCAAAGCAAATCCAGCAACATGAAAAACATATACCCCGTGACCAAGTGGGATTTATCCCAGAAATGCAAGCTTGGTTAAATATCTGAGAATCAATTAATGTAATACATCATATCAAAAGTACAAAAAACAAAAATTACATGGTCATCTCAATAGATGCAGAAAAAGCATTTGACAAAATCCAACAACAACAAAAATACACTCAGGAAACTAGGAATAGAAGAGAACTTATTCCACATGATAAAGGGCATCTACAAAGAAACCATAGTCAACAACATACCTAATGGTGAAAGACTGGATGCTTTCCCCCTAAGATGAGGAACAATACAAGGATGTCCACTCTCCTCACTTCTATTCAACATTGTAATGGAATTTCTAGCCAAGGCAATTAGATAAGAAAAAGACATAAAAAGCATAAAGATAAGAAAAGAAGAAGTAAAAGTGTATCTGTGTGCAGATGACATGATCTTCTATATAGAAAATTGTAAGGAATCCACTAAAAAGCTATTAGAACAAGTTTAGCAAGTATATTAGTCAGCATTCTCCAGAAAAACAGAACAAATAGGATGTGTATATATAAAGAGAGTAAGAGAGAGAAAGAGATTTATTATAAGGAATTGGCTCACATGATTATGGAGTCTGGCAAGTCCAAAATCTGTCATGTGGGCCAGCAGTCTCGAGACTCTGGAGAACTGATGAAGCAGTTGCAGACTGAAGGCCAGCAGCCTGTAGACCCGGGAGAGCCTATAGTACACACGAAATCTAGGGGCAATCTGCTGGAGAATTCCCTCTTGCTTAGGGAGGCTGGTCTTTTTCTTCTATTCAGGCCTTCAACTGATTGGATGAGGCTGACACATTATGGAGGGCAATCTGCTTTACTCAAAGTTCACCTATTTAAACATTAATCTCATCAAAAAACACCCTCCAAACACCCTTGACACATAAAATGAACCATCAGAGCAAGCTTCCATGATACAAAATCAATATACAAAATTCAATGCATTTCTACATATTTGCAGTGAACAATTCAAAAATGAAATTAAAAAAAAATTCATTCACAATAACACCAAAAGAATATAATGCTTAGGAATAAATGTAACAAAACAAGTGCAAAACTTAGACTGTGAAAACTACAAAACACTGCTGAAAGAAATTAAAGAAATCTAAATAAATGGAAAAATGTCCCACGTTCATGCATCAAAAGGCTTATACTGTTAAGAAATTAATAATCCCCAAATTTACCTACAAATTCAATGCAATTCCTATATGAATCCCAGCTGACTTATCTGTAGAAATTGACAAACCGATTCTAAAATTCAAATGGAATTGCAAAAGACTCAGAATAGCCAAAACAAGCTTGAAAAAGAACAAAGTAGAAGGACTCATACTTGATTTCAGAATTTACTACAAAACAACAGTGATCAAGACAGTGGGATACCAGCATAAGGACAGACATACAGACTAATGGAATAGAATTGACAGTCCAGAAATAAAATCATGTGTCTATAGTCAACTGATTTTTGACAAGAGCACTAGGACCATTTCAGGGGGAAAGAATAGTCTTTAAACAAATGGTGTAGAGATGCCCACATGCAAAGGAATTATGTCAGTCCTTACCTCACCATATACAGGCATATCTCATTTTATTGAGCTTCACTTTATTGCGCCTTGCAGATATTGTGTTTTTTATAAGACCCTCCAGCAGCAAAAAGATTACAACTTGCTGAAGGCTCGGATGATGGTTAGGATTTTTTAGCAATAAAGCATTTTTTAATTAAGTACGTACATTGGTTTTTTTAGACATAATGCTATTGCACACTTAATAGAATACAGTATAAACATAAGTATTATATGCAGAGAAACCAGAAAATTTGTGACTCACTTTATTGCAATATCAGCTTTATTGATTTTTTAGAATTTATTTGCCACTGTCTGAATCAAACCCACAATATCTCTGAAGTATGCCTGTGTAATAATTAACTCAAAATGGATGAAAGATCTAAACGTAAGAGCTAAAACTATAAAACTCCTTGAAGAAAACCAAGGGGTAAATCTTAATGACCTTGAATTTGGCAAAGGATTCTTAGATGTGACACCCCCAAAAAAAGCATAAGTGACAAAAGAAAAAATGGATAATTTGGACTTGATCAAAATTAAAAACTATTTGTGCTTCAAAGGACACCATCAAGGGGCCGGCCCAGTGGCACTGTGGTTAAATGTGCACGTTATGCTTCGGTGGCCCAGGGTTTGCCAGTTTGGATCCTAGGCACAGACATGGCACTGCTTGGCAAGCCATGCTGTGGTAGGCATCCCACATGTAAAGTAGAGGAAGATGGGCATGGATGTTAGCTCAGGGCCAGTCTTCGTCAGCAAAAAGAGGAGCATTGGCAGATGTTAGCTCAGGGCTGATCTTCCTCAAAAAAAAAAAAAAAAAAAAAGGACACCATCAAGAAAGTAAAAAGACAACCCATAGATGGGAGAAGATACTTGCAAATAATACATCTGATAAGGGGTTGTGCCCAGAAAATATAAAGGACTCTTACACCTCAACAATAAAAAGACAAAACAACCTAATTTTAAAATGGGCAAAAGATCTGAATAAACATTTCTGCAAGGAAGATATATAAATGGATAATAAGCACATGAAAACATGCTTGACATCAAATTAGACAAATGCAAATCAAAACCACAATGAGATACCACTTACTTCATACCCAGTTAGGACGGATAGAAGTAAAAAGTGAAATTATAACAAGTGTCAGTGAAAATGTGGAGAAAACTGGAACTCTCATACACTGCTAGCAGGAATGTAAAATGGTGCAGCCACTTTAGAAGACAGTTTTGGAGTTCTTCAAATGATTAAACAGAGTTACCATATGACCCAGCAATGCCACTCCTAGGCATACACCTGAGAGAATTGAAAACAGGTGTTCAAAAAGAACTTGTACACAAATATTTATAATAGCACTACTGATAGCAGCCAAAAGATGTAAATAACCCAAATGTCCATCACTGATGAATGGATAAACAATAAGTGGTACAGTCATGCATCACTTAATGATGGGGATATGCTCTGAGAAATGCATTGTCAGGCAATTTCATTGTTGTGCAAACGTCATCGAGTGTACTTACACAAACCTAGATGGTATAGCCTACTATACATCTAGGCTATATGGTACTAATCTTTTGGGACCAATGTCATATATGCAGTCCATCATTGACCAAAACATCGTTATACGGTGCATGACTGTACATCCATATAATGGTATATTATTCAGCCATAAAAAGGAAGGAAGTACTGATACATACCATAACATGGATGAACCTTGAAAACATAATGCTCAGTGAAAGAAGCCAGGCACAAAAGACAACATGTTTGACTCCATTTATATGAAATATTCAGAACAGGCAAATCTATAGAGGCAGAAGATAGATTAATAGTTGCTTAGGCCTTGGGGGAGAAGGGGAATGGGGAAATAAAGAGATGGCAGCTAAAGGGTATGGGGTTTCTTTTTGAGGTGATGAAAATGTTCTAAGATTGTCTGTGGTGATGGTTGCACAACTCCGTGAAGATACTAAAGACCATTGAACTGTATATTTTAAATGGGCGAATTGTATGGTATATGAATTATATCTCAATAAAGCTGCTAAAGAAAGAAAAAATGTTGTATGTAGTCTTTTAATTCTGGCTTCTTTCACTTAGCATAAGGAATTTGCAAATGATCCATGTTGTTGCATCTATCAGTAATTCATTCCTTTTTATTTTAAGTTTATCCATTCCCACACTAAGGAGTATTTGGGTTGTTTCTAGTTTTTGGAGATTACAAATAAAGCCACAATAAACATTTGTATATATGTTTTTGTGTAAACATAGGTTATCATTGCTCTTTGTATAATAGCTGTTTTAAAGTCCTTATCTGCTAATTTTATCACTGCTGACATTTCTGGGTCTGCTTCTGCTGATTGATTTTACTTGGTTATGGATCAATTTTCCTGCTGCTTTACATGTCAATAAACTTTTATTGGATTCTATACAATAAAAATTTTACCTAATTGAGTGTTTAGATTTTATCTTCCTCTAAAAAGTGTTGAATTTTGTTTTGGCAGGCAGATAAGCTCGACCCTTTCAAGGCTTGTTTTTAAGCTGTTACAGTTAAGAATGGAGGCCTTCACTAAATGGTTGGTTTAGCCCTAATGCTAAGGTGTAACCTTTCTGCAGTTTCTACCAAATGTTCTGAGTGTTCAACAAGGTGTCTCTGTGATGAGAGGTCTAGGATTGTTTAACTTACAGTTTTCCAACAGTTTTCTTTGTCTAACCTTGTGGAATTTCAACCCACAGCTGAGAAACTGAATATTCAACCAAAGACTCAGGGGACCCCTATGCTGATTTCTGGAGCTCTTTCTCTCTATAGATCTCTCTCTTCTGACACTCTGTTCCCAACTGCCTCAGCTTCCTCAGACTCCAGTCTCTGTTTCTTCAACCCAGCAAGACTGCCATGTTCTGCTTAGGTTCCGCCTCCCTGTGACTGTGGTCCAGAAACTACCTCCTGACAGAAAGTCAGGGCAATTTTAAGGCTCATCTTGTTTTTCTTCTCTCAGGGATCACAGTTCTGCACTTCCTGCCGTCTTAATGTCTGAAAACAGTGGCTTCATATATTTCGCCCAGTTTCCTAGTTGTTTACAGCAGGAAAGCAAGTCTGTTACATTATTCCTTCATGACTAAAAGTGGAATTTTATCTTTCTATAGGGTTTTTGCTTTCTTGTGGGATTTTTCACATCCTCTCACATTCTACATGAATGAATGTAACATTTAATCAATTGTGTATGAGCTTTGGAGCCAGAGAGACCTAGGTTCAAATACTGATTCTGATGCTTTCTAGTTGGGCAACCTTGGACATGACACTTAATGTCCATGAACTTCTATTTCTTCAGCTATAAAATGTTATGCAAAGTTGTTGTGGGGATTAATTGAAGTTGTGTAGATAAAGTACTTTGTAGGCACTTGATAAATGATGACGATTGTTATTATTTATATAACAGCGATTTGTTTATGTTTCATTTCTCCTAAGTAATTTTGAATCGGGGATTTGGCCCATTTATCTTTGTGTACACTATCTTTGTACAGGGACTCAAGCATGACAGACATCAATATAAATTTGTTGAGTGAATAAATGTTGATAACTTACAGTTGATTAGATTATTTTAAACTTTCTTAACAATGAGCTTTGTGTAGACTTGTTTCAAGGTCAAAATAATGCCATTAGCTACAACGTTTCTGTTGGTTCTGAATTTGGTTATCAAAGCAGGAAGAGCCCTCCATCACGCAGGAAGAAGCAAATTTGAGATGGTGGCTGCATAAATGATATATGTACTTCTGTTTCTAGCTTTTCTTTACCACTATCTGAAGGTCTGGGCTTCTAAAGTCTTAGATCTCAATTTTGAGATTCTAATATAAATGCTAAAAGAATTACTCTCCCTACACTGCCTGGATCTGTTTCAAACCATAATCTCATCTGTTTACCAACAGAAAATTTAGCTTCAAATGGAAAACTAGAAGAACATATAACAAGTATTAGAAAAATTGGCCAACTGAATACAATTCTAGATAAACATTGTCATTATATTTTTCCAATGTGTAATTGACTAAATCTCAACAAAGTCTTCATTTTGGAAAAAAAAAAGCCTAATTTAAGTAGAACCTAATATTACACTGGTTTTAATATAATGATAACATTGTATTATTTCAGACTATTACGGACATTTTTTTTTTTTTAATGAAACAGACATTCTCAGTCTTACTCCTTTGTTCTTTTTTTAACAAAACATTTCCTCTAATGCTAGGATTTAATAGTAACGTCCGAAGTGTTCCTACCTAAGATTACTCACTATGTTCAACTTTTCTTCTGCTATAATACATATCAATATAATCCTTTATTCTTTATGTAAGTGAAACATACACAGATCATCGGTGTGGCTCTTCCCACTCACAACAGGAAATATTTCTCTGATATGTTATAGAATGATTCACATAAAAAAAGAAATGACTTATAAGACTGATGGGAAAGTCAACCAACTTTCATTCCTCTTTGTATGATTAATAGAGGATAACAATTACATTCTGTAATGCAAAACAGAAAAATTAATTGAAAAAAATTTCCTATTTGACAAAAAGAAACTTTGTGAAAAAAAAAACAAAACTATAGCCCCATGAGAAAGAGAGAATGATGTGTGGTTTTTAAGTCTGAATATTTTCTGTAGATAATGCACCTCCTCCAACGTTTTTAATAATCAACCCTACTTCCAAGAATCTAAGATATTCTTGCCAACATTGTATGAAACAAGGCATATATGCTTCATGAGATGTGATGCTATGAAAATTATCAGACTATACCCCAATATGCAAAACTTCAGTTCTGAGTTTAGTGGGAGAAAATAGGTTCTGAATGAAAAGGCTCTTGTTTTAATCCACTGACTGGAATACAAAGCAATTCTAAAGAATTCAGAAAATATCCTTCTAGTCCACACCTAAATGGTACCATTTACTTTGGCACCAATGTACTTTATATTCTAATTTCTCAAGAACAAATCATTTGTACTTTGATCAAATGTGTTAGCACAAAAGAGTGAGAAATGGACTTCACACACACAAAAATGTATCCAGGTAAGCCATATATTGTTATATATGTATTCTTTTGTGGAATTCATCAAAATTTTAGAAAAAAGACCTCAAAATATTTTTTAAATTGAAATAAGACACAAAAATCCATGGAAAATGCAAACCATTTCTTTACTACACTTGGAAAATAGTAGAATACCTAGTGTGAATGTTTGGACATATGCTTAAAAAGCAAATCATTCATTGTAACTAGATCAAATGATAAACTATTGAATTGGTTCTTTAGAAATACTTGTGACTCATAATAAAACAATATTCTCTGCCTTTAATTCATCCTCAAAAAACAATTTTCATGAATTATTTATGCTTCAGTTAAATTAATCTGTTACAGATGAGAAAAATATACCATTCTGGGTCAAGATTCCTGGGTACAAAGCAAAAGACTAGAAAAAAATCTATATAGAGTATCTAGCAACTCTTTCTAACATGGAGGTACAGAGACTCATAAGGATCTCAGAAAATTAGAAAATTACAGCATAAGGAGCTCTACCTAAGAAATTGATAAAAATATTAATTCCCAAAGAGCTGTAGCTTAACAAACTCTCTAAAGTAGTCTTGGGCAACATTAGCCCTCCATCTTTTTATAGCTGTCTGTAAATGTCAGTAATTATTAGAGTCTTGTAAGGAGCCTGGGTTAACTACCTCTATTAGAAGGAAGTACTTTTGCCTCAGCATTTAAACTTAGCATAAAATTTAAATAAGATTCTACATCCAATGATGAGAACATGAGTTGATTGTTACCATATAGGTGAGTTCTTTAAAGAAGCCTGTCCAGGAGTCTCTCTAGCGTATGCGTCTACTGCAATCTGTCCAGTTGACTACAACAGAGAAAACTGCCCAACTTCCTAGCGTACCGTGAGTGCCATTGTGTCTGTGTGGCCTTACTAGCTAGATCTTAAGCCCAAACTACCCCTGTTAGGAATGAATACCTGTCCTGAAGGTGTTGCAGAGGCAGGTAAAATGATAAGGACACATTTAGGATAGGGTTTTTCAGACAGTTCTACATAACCCTATTTTGTCCTGGGATTCTTTGGTCTCTTACTTGGGTTCCGTGTCCTATTTTCCAAGTGGAGTTAGGTTTTAAGAGTTCTTATAATTTAAGAATTTTTAAATTTCAAGTTTGGGGGCTGGCCCCATGGCCGAGTGGTTAAGTTTGTGCGCTCCACTTCGGCGGCCCAAGGTTTCACTGGTTCGGATCCTGGACGTGGACGTGGCACCGCTCATCAAGCCATGCTGAGGTGGCATCACACATGCTACAACTAGAAGGACCCACAACTACAAATACACAACTATGTACCGGGGGGCTTTGGGGAGATAAAGGAAAAAAAAATTTCAGGTTTGTGCGCTTTTATCATTTCTGAATCTCTTGCCAGATTACAATCTCACTTCTGCATTGTTCCTCAGATCTTAAGGATCATACTAGAAAATAAACAGTACAAATATTGAACAATTTCGACTACTGGTAGAATTCTTTTTATATTTGTCTTTCTGCAATCGAGATAAGGAATAACCTGAAAAAGAAAATTGTATTAAAATTTGTTTTCAATCTTACAATAGCCTCATAACAAGAAGAATATGTTAAACCACTACTACGATCACTGGTGAAAAGGCAGTATAAGCTGTTTGATCAAGATTTTGTAAACTTTCTGTTCTAATAGAAAAATTTTATGATTTAAAAAAGTTTAAAAAAATTTTTGAGCTAGAGGTTACCAAAAGTAGAGATTTCAGCAAAGTCATGTAGGATACAGGGACAGGTGTAGAAAGTTCAGTACTTAAATTCCAAGTCATAGAGACAGAAGTTCTGATGTTACCATACTGTACTTTCCAACTTGCCTGGAATGTCCTCCTCCTTAACCTCTGCCAATCAAAATATGATTCGTCCATAAAATCACCAACCCAATGAAACCTTCCCACACAGTGCCGATTTATCCTTACTTCTGTATCCTAAGAGCCCAGGCTTTGGAGTCCAACTGCCTTGATTTGAATCCTGGCCCTGCTACTTATTCACTGTGTATGTCACCTTGGGCTAATTTCTCTAAGTCTCAGTTTCCTCATTTGTAAAGTCAGGATAATTATAGTATCTACCTCATAAAGTAGCTGGGAAGATTAAAAGTGATAGTACTTGTAAATCCCTGAGAACAATGTGCAATACTGTTAGTTAATATTATTTCTCTCATTCATACACTCTCCAATATTATGTGTTATTATAGTATATAGGTATAGTCTCTTCAGCCAGAGTTCTCAAACGTAGAAACTTTATTTTATGTCTTTGTTTTCTTCACAATGCTTAGCAGGGCATTATGCTCTCAATAGGAATTCAAAAAACATCCCAGGGGCCAGCACAGTTGTGTAGTAGTTAGGTTTGCATGCTCCACTTCAGCAGCACAGGGTTTATGGGTTCGGATCCCAGGCGTGGACCTACACACCGCTCATCAAGCCACACTGTGGCGGCATCCCACATACAAAGTAGAGGAAGACTGGCACAGATGTTGGCTCAGCAACAATCTTCCTCAAGCAAAAAGAGGAAGATTGGCAACAGATGTTAGCTCAGGGCCAATCTTCCTCACACACACACAAAAAAAAACCAACAACAACACCCCAGAGAATCTTAGCATGGAAGGGAATCTCAGAGGTCAATCTAGTTCAACCTTCCCCCTAAATGGTGATTTTCTTTTGCAACACCCTAGAGACAATCACCTCTACTGTATCTTGAACACAGTATACATCTATACTTGAACACAGCTGATGACAAGGAGTTTGTCCTTCTCGGGACAGCCAGATTGATGAAGTAGTTGTCATTGTTAGAAAATGCATCCTGAGGAGGTGAAGAAGTTGGCAGCTTCTGGAAAATGATTTGGTAATACTCATTCGAGAGCTATACAAATTTTCAGGCTTCTGTAAATTTCAGTTCTGATACTATATCCTTAGGAAACAAGGAAAAATTCTATCATACATATAAAGGTATTTATTATGCTATTTATAATAGCAAAATCAGGAATTAACCTAAATGTTTAAAAGTAGAGAAACAGGGGCCAGCCCAGTGGTGTAGTAGTTAAGTTCGTATGCTCCACTTCAGCGGCCAGGGATTAGTGGGTTTGGATCCTGGGTGTGGACCTACACACCGCTTATCAAGCCATGCTGTGGCAGCATCCCACATATAAAAAAATAGAGGAAGATTGGCACAGATGTTAGCTCAGCAACAATCTTCCTCAAGCAAAAAAGAGGAGGATTGGCAATAGATGTTAGTTCAGGGCCAATCTTCTTCATCCAACAAGATAAAAATAAAAATAAATGTAGGGAAATGGTAGAGTAAGAACCTAAATGAAACAAAAGGTCATTAAAATTAAAAATATGAAGATTAAGGTGGGACATATTTATAAGAGTAATGTTAAGTATAAAGGTAAAACAAATTTATATATACACCATGATTAAAACCATATAAATATATATATCTGTGGAAAAATACTGGAGGGGATAGAATATATAAAAATAAAAACAGTATTGATAGGATGATAGGACAGTTGGAAGATTTGCCTTGCTTTTTAAATTACTTTAATGTCATTATAATATTGCTTTAAAATTTTTAAGAGAAAGTTCTTCTTTCTATTGAGCCAAAATTGACCTCTGGGTTCCCCTACGCCACAACCCCCCACCACACACACGCTGTAATTTTCATTTATTGGTTCTCATTCTTCCCTTTGAAATTACACAAAATAAATCAACTTGAAATATTTAAAAATGATCACCACAGTTTTAGTACCCTCACTCCCTGGGACTATGGAAGACAGATTAGAGAGGCAATGCTGACATCAGGGAGACAGTTAGGAAACTCAGCTATCATTCACAAATAGAGCAATGATGGCGGCCTAAATCAGCACAGTGGCAATAGGGCCAGACTTGAGAAAAATTTCAAAGGCAAAACAGACAGAAATGACAACCAAAAGGATATGAGAAATAAGAAGAACATAGGAGTTGAACACATTCCTGGTCAGGCTGTTTGGTAAAGTGATGGTGCAACACCAAGATAAGGAACCAGGGAGGAGGAAGAGCATGTTGGGTCAGAAGTTGAAATTCCATTTGGATATGTTGAATTCAAGGTACTTGTAGGACACAAGTCTGTATCTCAATGGAAAGGTCAATTTGGAGTAAAGGAGACGAAATCCAAACTAGACAAACAGAAGAAGGCAGAGATAAAAGCAAAACATGAACAAAATAGAAAAGAAACAAACAAAAA